>NC_070604.1:2400000-2700000 GCF_027172205.1 Podarcis raffonei
TATGTTACCTTTTGAGTGTAGGTATTGCACTGGAGAGTCAGTCAGTTTTGAGACAGGCCACTAAGGAACTTGGACAAACATAAAAGTGATAAAAACATATAGAAGAAAGGTAACTTCTCCACAGCAACCAGAGTACAGTTCAAAGCAAAGTTAAGCACTCCTAAGAACTGCTGGTTTCAATGGGAGTGTCAGGCTTACCTGGGAATAGGATACATTGAAGCCAATAGGATTGAAATAAATGACGCTTAAAAGTACTTAGCTTTGGCTGAACTGTGCCCACTGTTTTTATTGTTATGTAACTTTTACAATGGCTAGATTTGATTTTCTTCAGGGAAAATTTCTCCCTAGCTAAGAATTGGGGTGGAATCTACACACATGTTTAAAACGTTGTGAAAATGCTTTTTAAAAAATCATTTTGAAAAATTCATTGAATTTGCGAATGTGAGCTATATCACAGTCGCCATGTAGTGTCACAATTGTATATTACAGTTTGCAACACATTCAAAATGTTTTATTTGCAGCTGTATAGCTGAGTCCCAGTTTTCAGACCTTCAGACTTGATTTTTTTCAGGAAAAGTTATAAAATGTTCCATACAGGACAGTTTATATAATGAAAGTGCTAGCTGCAGCATTTCCAGATGTGCAGTCAGCCGGGGTGCCAATAAACTGTTGCAAAGGACCCAGTGTGCCACCAGGGGCCCAGACTGAACATGCTCAAGATGCTGCAGAATAGAAGTTAGGAAGCAAAATGTGCAGGCACCATCACAAGCAATTGCTATGTGAGATGTGAGCCTGCTTCCATCTCTCGCTGAAACTGGAGCTAGAGAGCAAATTTAGAGTTCTACAAGTCCAAGGTGAAGAGACTTCCTGATTCACTTTGAAGCCATTTCTGGGGCTTCCCTGGTGCATGAGTCATTCTAAAGAATTCTCTCTATGGAGGACTGCCAAGTTCATTTTAAAGCTCCCCCCACAATCTTCCCTGGTAGAAAAAGGAAGGTTCCCCAGAGAAATCAACTGAGAAATCCTGAGTCAGGTGTAACTGTGCCTGGGCAGTAGTATTTTCATCTAACACCAAAAAGTAACAGCAAAATTAATCCTCTTTCAAACTTTGGTTTAATTTCCTGCACTAACTGTTACCATTTTATGAGTATGTAATATTAAAACAAATTAATGCAAATACAGCCCATCACCTGCTGAGAGTCTGAGGGTCCTGCTCCTGCCTCTTTCCACCAGGCCTAGGGCAGGGCCTGAAAGACGACAAAAGGACAGCTGCTGCCCAGCAGAGCGTTCTGTTTGCATTCTTTTAAACTGCTTTTAAATTGTGTTTTTTATATGTATTTTAATGTTGTAAACTGCCCTGGGACCTTATGGTGAAGGGTGGGTAAATAATAAAAACAACAACAACATATCTATTAGGAGCTATTCACACTAAAACACTGATGAATTTAAAACAAGATTGACTCTATACCCCATAGTGAGAAATTAAGCCATACCACACAGCATAAGTTTTTGAATTCATGTACTGATTACACCTACACATCAGTTGCCCCCCCCAAAAAAACCCCACCAATGGTTCAATTGCACATTAATCTCCAAGAGGGTGGGAGGTAATCTTTCCTTTGTTTCCTTGGTTTTAAATGGAGCTAAGCTGAAACATCTTAATTTTCTTTTGCATATTTAACATGTTTCCTGACAGCATTAGTTTTAAAAACATGCTTTGTAACAGAAATTGACTTGGTAGGCACTTCCACATGTCAGCTTTCCTAGCAATCATACCAAAAGAAGTGCCTCATTGAAGTGGTACCTGCGATGACTGGGGCTTGGAGCTTCTGTCACAAGGCCTCTTTCTCTACTAGTACAGATCCAGTGAGCAAATCTGGGCTGGCAGCAATCAGCCCATGGATTTCCACAGACATCTTGGGCTGTCAGGCACCAGCATCCCTGTCACCTGCAGAAGCACCTCAATGGCTGAAGAAAGCAGTTTTGATTTCAGGAGGCCCAACAATAATTTCTATGAAACGAAAGCAGCAAAATCTAAAGCTGGAAAAAATGTACCTTCTAAATCCTGAGAACAGCCCATTCTTCTCAATTTTGCACTTTCAGCTTAAGAACTCTAGATATTTAGTCAATGTGCCTGTTTTCACAGCTGTTTTTGTTTTCCATAATGTACTAGAATTAAAATCTTGATTGGTGTTATAGTCTCCCTCCCTTTTAAGAATTCAGAAAAGACTTTCAGTCTTTAATTACAATAATGCATTTCATCATTTTCTTGATGGAAAAACACATGGCACCCACTTCCTGGATGTTCAGGATGGGAGGGGAACAGTGCTATTTCAACTACAGTACACACTTCTCCCCAGTCTTCTGGTGGGAGAAATTCCCACCAAATCCCTTGCATATGAAAAGAAGGCGACCAGGTTTCATCAACGGTGTCTCTCTTTATAACACCTTTTGCAACCCTTCGAAGCTCAGGTAGTCGCTCTGAAATCCAGATATTGTTGAACCATGCCTCAAGGAGGAGCTCAGCCTGGGATTTCCAAAAATACTCTATCAGCGATAGTTTCCCTCTTTCCAATGTACAGTGGTACCTTGGTTTACGAACTTAATATGTTCCAGAAGTCCTCTCTTAAACCATAGCGCACTTAAACCAAGGCTTTCCCATAGAAAGTAATAGAAAACAGATTAAACCATTCCAGACGATGAAAAGCAACCCCTAAAACAGCAATTTCACATGAATTTTACTATCTAACGAGGCCATTGATCCATAAAATGAAAGCAATAATCAATGTACTGTACTATAAAATAAATAAAAGTATTGTAGATGATAAAAATTAAAATTAATTTTTTTTCTTACTAATGATGGTCATTGTTTGGATGGGGGGCTTTTCTGCAGTCACACAGTCAATCAATCAATCAGTAGCTGAACTGAGATCCACACAGATTCCGCGTGCCCCCCTCCCCACGCTGCTGCGGGAAATGCTCCCTAGAGCTTGTAGGCGAGATGCTGGTTCTTCCATTCTAAGTCGCTCAATTTCCAGGAGCTGGAAGCTCCTTAGTCTCCCAAAGTAGAAAATGGCTTTTTCAGAGCATCAGAGTTAATCCCCCATTCATTCTTATCTCCGGAGTGAATTCAATAGCCAAGACTGATGTCTTGGCTATCATCAATCAATCATCATGTAATGATCTCCATCAGCAACCTGCCAACAGAAGATGTTCTGTCCACCATGTTCCTCCTCCAGAAGCTCCAATAATTAAACTTTTTTTTCCAAAACATATTTTCATTCCTATATTTTTTCCTCACTGGGGCAAGTTATCTTATTATAGTGCATTCAAAACTGTGAGCTTCATCCACACATGAGTGCTTTCAATTTTATGCCTCCAAAATCTATCTCAAAAGTAGTGGGTGGTGTTTGATGGAATATAATCACACCGTGTAATATTGTCCCCTCCCCTCTGTTAATACTTAGCCACCCACCATAAGTTCTGAAAAATTGAGTTCCATTGCAGCCATGTATGCAGGTCTTTGTTTAGCTGTACTCAGCCTGGGCCAGCAGGGCCAATAGTCAGATACAGGGGGAGCTGTAGTTCAGCAACACTTGTAAGGCAGAAGGTTGGGAGCTGCAGATCTAGTCCAACACTGCTACTAGCATCATCTAGCCAAGCGACTGGAAGCTCGGAAGGAGAGTATGATGTTGTTTTGCCCTCCTGCTCCCCACAATTCAAATGTACTCGCTCTTGAGCTGGTTTTACAATAGGCATTGAAGGAGAAATCATCATGCTTCATTCACTCAC
This sequence comes from Podarcis raffonei, assembly GCF_027172205.1. NCBI lineage: Eukaryota > Metazoa > Chordata > Lepidosauria > Squamata > Lacertidae > Podarcis > Podarcis raffonei. The sequence goes on from NC_070604.1 coordinate 2,403,793, forward strand.
AATTTCCTGGGACTGCAATTCATTTGAAATTCTCCCATGTTTTCCCAGTGTTTCCATCCAACTTCTTAACAACAGTAAACCCTCTCTTTTTTAAACATTTGATGGGTTGTATCGGGCAGTCATGCTTAAATAAGCACTTAGCATTAAACAAATGTACATAAAGATAATTTGGAAATCCACCTTCCCAAATGGCTGCTCAGGTGAATGAGAGCATATGCACTGTAATAATAATAATAATAATAATAATAATAATAATAATAATAATAATAATAATTTATTTATACCCCGCCCTCCCCAGCCAAGACCGGGCTCAAGACGGCTAATAACCAATAATAAAAACAAGTTGATGTAGCCATGCCATGCCTAGTGGATGTGGATGGAACACAGCAAGGCAAATATCCATTAAAAGTGCAATGTCCCCAACAGTATGTAAAGCCAATGCCAATTCCCCTTCTAGCTTACAGCAGAAGAGCCATGATTTATTAACAGTGGGAATTGCTTGTCTGGAAGCAGCTTTGGTCCACAGAGCTGCATTTGGGTGCCCTTCTCAAGACTGGGAATCAAAGGGTGGGGTATTATACAACTGAACTAAACTAAATTTGGCTAGTAGCTGTTTATAGACCTATTCTTCATGAACTTGCCTAACCCTTCCAGCCCTGACCTTTCTTCACTTTTTCCTCCAGTTATAATGGTGGGAAGAGAATCCTGGTGAGACGTAGGTGCTCACTGCTGGGATTGGCACCCTGTACTCATGGAATGTGGTGGCTGTTGTCAACACCCATAATTTGTTTGGTTATTTGCAGACTGTGCGGATTAGAAAGCCAGGCGATACTTAGAATGAAGATGATATAAAAGGCAAAGTGAATGATTGAAACAAGATGGAAAGCATGGCATCACATTTAAGCACCATTGTAAGATTAGAAACAACAGCAAACAAAAACCTGTTTTGCCAGAATCATTTTTTCAACAAACATGTGGCATGGCATTTGGAACATGCTGTGTTGAGGAGATTGAAGATTGATTATGGTTTCATATCTAGCATTCCTGAGTAAACTGAGAACTACAGACATCACTGACTGCTTAGGGTGGGGGATGTCTGGCTATTTTTCATTCAAGTCCTGGACAAAAGGACTCTGCCTTACAGAGACATGAACAGCCCTATAGGAAGCTCCAAAGGGTCGTTTTCAAGGCTTGTGGGAGCTGTGGAAATCCTGAGCTGGTCTCACAGGGGAATTCCAAGCCTTGAGAGTCAGGAGCATGAGCAGTTTGTCAGCTGGTTCTCAAGAATCCCTCCCTGGGAGTAGGCTAAGCAAACGTCCAGTCAGTGTCCCTTTTGTGTCACCCCTCCTCCATCCATGTGACTGCACAGTGCCAGGGATGCAGGTATAGTTGGAGGGAAACACAATCCGAAGATCGCTATCACAGGCAATATTGCCATAATGGTGGAACTTCAGCTCCTGTTTCTGATACCTGCCACCTTCAAGAAATGATTTTACTCAGGTTCAGGAGGACAAAATGAATGCCACACCAATTTTTTAACTGATAAGAAATACATTGGAAGACAACAAGAAAAACTCCTAGCAGAACTTGAGTTTGAAAAGAATTCATATTCTGCAAATAATTTGATGTTATACTATACTATACTGAAATGTTTAAATGTTTCTTTGGCTGTCCTTGAAATGTCCCACCACATTTGCCATCCTCTCCTGACTTTGAGAACCACTAAGTTATAGGGATGGAAAACCAAAATTCTAGGAATACTCGGTAGGCAATGAGGCTCGGTGGAAGAACTCACTTCTGCATAAATGAATTTACAACTTGGCATTTTGTACACTTTTTGCTTTCCCAAAATGCCCAGAATCATTATGCACAACAGAATCCTTGCAGAAGCTTTGGATAAATAGAGCTCTGCTGTAGAATACTCTTAAGGATTAGTGCAGAATTGTGCCATTTCCTGAAATTCTGGGTCTTTGTTTTAAACTCCAGTAAATCTGTGTCGCCTATTTTTCTTGAACTTCATGCAAACAAAGCCCCTGAGCTCCTGGCTGATAGACAGCAGATGAATCCGCTCCCACCATTGATAGTATTTTTACCTGAACAAAGCCTGCTTCAGAAGGGTGAATGTGGAACAGCTGCTTCTGCCCACATGAGCTTCATATTTTCAGTTGCCTCACTGGGCAGACCTCTGCCTCTGACCCCAACATCTGGCTCCCTATATTCTCAGCAGCTCAGCCCATATTCTCTACTGCTCGGCTTGCAATTTCATTTAAATCATTCCTTAAAAATGCTTCCCAAGAGCCCCAGCTTAAATGGGGTAGTGGTGATTTCTTCTAGGAAAATCCCTCCTTTACTGCGCCTAACATGGCTTTTGCCTGCCAAACGGCTCTTTCTCCCAGGCTGTCATGAAACGTGCCCTTTCCTTTGTGCCAAGAGAACTTCCGCGGTGGGGCTTGATCCACAATGCAGCAAAGCGACATGGAGGATGTGTTCAAGACACTATGATACCCTGCTCTCAAAAGTTGCTTTGCAAAATACCTACACTTATAGCTCTGAACAATAAGATGTAATTCCCTATTTATAGTCCATGGTGGGTGAGTGTAGCCCAGTTGGGTCAAAGTCCAGGGCTTCAGTTGGAATACCAGAGTTCTCAGATCCAAGCTCACCTCCATTCCCCTCAGGACGCCATTGGGACACCTGCAAGTGTGGGGAATGGGCGGATGACTTTCTTTACCCTTTGAACTGCCTGATGAGCCCCCTCCCCCTGGATACATTTCATTCCATTTATTCATTTTTATCTAAAAGCATTAACATTTCAAAAATCTCTAATCAATGTTTTACAATCTAAAAAGTAGAATTTCTCCAGGTGGTGAGATATTACGGTAACCTGGTCCTGAGTTGTGCAGGGCTTCATAGGTTAACAACTCAACCTTGAACATGGCTTAGGACCTGGTTGGCAGGCAGTACAGTTCCCTCGGCACAGGTGTAATATGTGTCTGTCCATGCGCTCCATTCTGCAACCTGGCTGAGGCATTCTGTGCCAGCCATAGCTTTTACTCCCAAAGGAAACCCCACATAGAACACATTACAATAGTCCAATTGCAAGGTTCCCAACATGTGAATCAGAGTGGCCAAGCTATCCCTGCCCAGGAACGGGCATAGTTAGCACACCAATCTTTGCTGGTAACAGGCGCTCCTCACCACAGAGGCCACGTGAGCATCCAGTGACAAAGATGCATCTAGGAGCAGCCCAAACGATGTGCCTTCAGAGGGAGCGCAGCTTGACTTGGGAGCCCCGTTTTAGCAGGATTCAGTTGTAGGCAGAATTCACATTCCATTTCCACGATGTTTCCCATACGGTTAATTTCCACACTGCCCCCCTCTGGACCACTCCAGGGCGATGGCCCCGGGTGCATTTTTCTGGGGGGTGCTGCTCACCATTACTAAAGATGCCAACTTTCACTCGTAACATATAGGATGTTGTTCCCTATGGTACCTGTAATATTCTCCTCAGATATTGATTTGTGGCCAACACCAGTTGGGTTAAACTGCAGAAACTTTTTTCAAAACTCAATATTCAAAAGATTTGTAGAATCAAATCTTGTTTGATTCCAGATTTTGTCAGGTCTTGGCGTGTGTGAACATGTCTGCTTAAGAAGTGATGATCTGCAGGGAAGTGGATGCTGATGATTATATTATTATTATTATTATTATTATTATTATTATTATTATTATTATGCCACCCATCTGACTGGGTTACCCCAGCCACTCGGAGCTCACACACATCCAGTTTCCTCATTAACAGGCTACTTTGATGGCTGCTAAAATACATCTTGGATTATTTAAAAACTTCACAATCAGGGAATGTTGATACTACTTATAGTATGTTTCACACATTAGAAAAATGAAGGTTGGGGATATTCAAGTTATAGGCTATTTTCATTGATCTACTAGTAAAATATCTAGCAATCATTAACTCCAACACCCAATGCAGGATCCCCCTGCCGGCTCCCATTCATACCACAAAACGCACCCCACAAAATACTCCTGGCAACCAGCTGCACGTCGATTCTTCTGCATTATTGAATGAGCTTCCAACTTCTAAAGGAGTAGATAGAGGTAAAGGACCCCTGGACAGTTAAGTCCAGTCAAAGGCGAATATGAGGTGTGGCACTTATCTTGCTTTCAGGTCCAGAAGCAGGTGTTTGTCCACAGACAGCTTTCCGGATCATGTGGCCATCATGACTGAACCGCTTCTGGTGCAACGGAACACCGTGATCGAAGCAAGAGCATACAGAAATGCCATTTACCTTCCCGCTGCAGCGGTACCTATTGACCTACTTGTACTGGCGCACTTTCAAACTGCTAGGTTGACAGGAGCAGGGACAGAACAACGGGTGCTCACCCCGTCGTGGGGATTCAAACCGCCGACCTTCTGATCAGCAAGCCCAAGAGGCTCAGCGATTTAAACCACAGCACCACCCACTACTCTCTAAAGAAGTAGACAAAGGCAACAGGTTTGTTGTGGCTTCAACTTTCATGAAGCAGACCTTACTTAATCAGATCCAAAATAAAAGCCAGTGAGCCATGTTGTATGCTCCAGAACTCACTTTTGCCTTCCAATGCCAATGTAACCAGGGGGAAATTTTTCCCCCATCAATAATTCAATAAATAACCAGTAATGTTGTTCATGAAGCATTTCCAAGAGAGACCTTGCTTGAACCTCTACCAACTTCACCCCTCACCATACATCCAGTCTTCAGCCATAAGACCTTCTGAGTTCCATCCTGCTAAAGTGCAGTTCTGCTTCTGATGCTATAAACTCAATGCTCCCATAGTAAAGAAAAGCCAACAGACAAAAGTGCTGTCCTCACCGTCAGGCAACCCTATTGTGCTCTTAAATTAGGTTGGCGGGAGTGAGGTTCAAATACGTTTGAGCCTAGCATTTCTCCGTTTCAAAATAAAAGTTTCACTAAGCAAGAATGCAATCCAGCCCACTAAGCACCACAGGGAAGATCCCTGAATCTCTGATCTCAAGAAATCTCTGATCTCAAGAAAAGGCTAGGTGCACATAAAAAAAGGTAAAGGTAATGGACCCCTGACAGTTAAGCCCAGTCGCGAACGACTCTGGGGTTGCAGTGCTCATATTGCTTTACTGGCCAAGGGAGACAACATTTGTCCGCAGAAAGGTTTATATAGCTATAAATCTTCAAAACAGGCTTATGTTCAAATGATATCATCCCTCAGGCAAAAAATATTATTGATGCTTGGACTCTAAAGGAACAAATCTACCTCTTGAATTGGATCGATCAGAGATCAATTTGCTGTTTGTGTGTTGTGCAGGGAAGTAAGCAACCTTATTTTGCACCAATAATCAGCAAATATCAGTGTTCTTGCACACAAACTGGAGTCATAGCACCACCTGTTGACAAATACAAAATGTTCCCATGTCAAAAGGGTTTGTGCTCCCTAGCAACTGCAGAGTCCAAGCTTGTTGGGCCACTGGGCCCATCACCTCCTGGCAAATAGAAGGGGAAGAAATGGAGGCAGTGAGAGATTTTAACTTTCTTGGGCTCCATGATCACTGCAGATGGTGACAGCAGCCATGAAATTAAGAGACGCCTGCTTCTTGGGAGGAAAGCAATGACAAACCTAGACAGCATCTTAAAAAGTAGAGACATCACCTTGCCAACAAAAGTCCGTATAGTAAAAGCTATGGTTTTCCCAGTAGTGATGTATGGAAGTGAGAGCTGGACCATAAAGAAGGCTGATCGCTGAAGAATTGATGCTTTTGAATTATGGCGCTGGAGGAGACTCTTGAGAGTCCCATGGATTGCAAGAAGATCAAACCTATCCATTCTTAAGGAAATCAGCCCTGAGTGCTCACTGGAAGGACAGCTCCTGAAGCTGAGGCTCCAAGACTTTGACCACCTCATGAGAAGAGAAGACTCCCTGGAAAAGACCCTGATGTTGGGAAAGATGGAGGGCACAAGGAGAAGGGGACGACAGAGGGCGAGATGGTTGGATAGTGTCTTTGAAACTACAAACATGAGTCTGACCAAACTGCGGGAGGCAGTGGAAGACAGAAGTGCCTGGCGTTCTCTGGTCCATGGGGTCACGAAGAGTCGGACACGACTAAACGACTAAACAACAACAACAACAACAAAATGGAAGAAAGGGGTTAAGTTCACTGCATGTACGATGTTAAAGGAAAATATTATGAAGATGATGTATAGATGGTGCTTGACCCCTGTAAAATTAGCAAAGATTTATCACAATAGTGATAACCTCTGTTGGAATGTAAAGAAAAAGAAGGTACTTTTTTCCATATGTGGTGGACTTGTCCCAAGGTGAAAGACTTCTGGGAGAAGATTTATAATGAACTGATTTTTATTTATTTATTTATTTTTGAAATATACATTTATTAAGAAACAAGAGGCCTTTCTTCTTGGAATAACAGGTTTGGAATTGCCCAAGAAAGATGTTAAATTATTTTTGTATGCCACAACAGCTGCCCGAATATTACTTGCTAAAAAGTGGAAAACACAAGAACTAGCAACAGTGGAAGATTGGCAGATGCAGATGATGGACTTTTCGGAGCTAGCTGACCTGACTGGAAGAATCCGCAACCAGAAAGAAGAGGAGTTTCAAGAGGACTGGAGGAAATGTAAGGACTATTTGAATAAATATTGTAATATAAAAAAATAGAAATTACTTGAAAGAAACAAATAGGCCAAGGATTAAACTAAGTTATAATTAAATAAATGGGATTTAGAATATTAAGAAAAGTGAATAAGATGGGCTATAATTGGAAATTGTTTTAGTTTAATAATGATATTGGAAAGCTGTTACTTTCAACTACAAAGAAACTCAGATGGGAGGGACTAGAGGAAGTCAACCAAGATGTTTAAAAGGTTGGATTTGTAAAGAATTAAGTTTGTTGTTGTTGTTTATCTGTTTATTGTTCCTTTTTTCTTCTTTCGTTAATTGATGTATTTTTCTTTTTTTCTGTTTTTGTGTGTTATTCTGCTTTTTGGTTTTTGTTATAATTGTGGAAAATCTAATAAATTTTTAGATAAGGATAAACATTTGATTTAATAAGGTCTTACTTCTGCTTTCTCTCTTATATTAAATAATACTTGAACATTCCACAGGACAAAGGTGTTTTTCATGTCACTTGTGAAAATACGCTTCCTAACAAATGTGAAACTTTTCACACCTGTCCAAATTATAACATGGTTTCAGTTTCTTCTGCCACTGAAATCCCAGGGAAATGGTTCATAGAACATTTTTGTAACTCAGTGCTATAATGAGCCACAAGAAAGTACCAGTACAAAACCATGAAATAGATGGGTTGTTGTCCCTCCCCCTTTTTTTCTGTGACAGTAGCATAAGAATTTCCAGGATGAATGAGTTCTCCCAGCTACCAGGGCTCTGGAATAACATCCACACCAAGCTTCCTAGGGTGCCAATCTGGAAGGTCTGAAGGGGGATGCTGATAGGTGGATTTGTCCAATGCCCTGTGAATCACCAGACGGGTGAGGAAATGAGACAAGGAACAGCCAGAGCAAAACATCCTGACCCTGTTGCACTGGCCAGCTGCTTCTCCTCCACGGTGCATCTCAGAGGCATGGATTATGGAAAGGCTATTATTACCTAAACTTGGGTGGACGGGTGTGGAGGGAGGAGGCTCTGCTGCCAGCTCTTCAAGCTGAGAGAGCCAGCTGAAATGACAATAAAACAGAAAACTGGGCAGCCTTGTTGCGTGTCCTCCATTTCCATTCCTGACAATGCTAAGCAAGCATGTGCTCTCTCCAGGCTCTTTGGCTGTTAAATAGGAGGGTCTGTTTCCAAGGCGGCTTTCAGCCAGTTTGTGACACACACAGTGCAGAGAGAGGGAAGAGGCAAGCCCACCCCTCGCTTTGAATGCAGCGCAGGAGCAACAGAGGAAGCACATAGCGTTAAATCACTGCTGTCTGGCCAAGAACAAATGATCACACCTTTATTGCAATAGCAGATCAGGGAAATTTCCAAGTAACAAACTGTTATCTTTATTATTCTGCAGGAATAAGGAAAGAGTTGAAGGATGACCATGCTGCCCAAATATGCACAAAGTCAAGATGAATAGTCCCTGAAGGCTGGACAAGTTATTGTGGCACCTGACACAGGACATCCTCCCCCTCTCCATGGCAGTAAAAACACAACAACAATAAATTAAATAACTAACAATTTACATCCCTTTCATGAACCCGGGGTCAGTGGCCTGCTTAATGGCAGGGTCTGTCCTGCTAGAGATACTGAACACATGCGGCGGGGGGGGGGCATAAATAGGACTGCAGAAGCAGCCTGGTGCTTATGACCAAGCAAGCATGCAAGCCCAACACCCTGTCGGAACAGGCTGGATATGCAAACTGCATGCATGCTGCATGCTCAGTGCGCACAGTCTGAAACCCCACCCTCCACAAAAGCAGGGGCTCTGTGCTGACAAAAAAACAAGTATATCTGTGCGTCTGTGTGTATATCAGTTGTAATAATTGTTCTTGATTTTTTAAAAAAATTAAATTATTTTTAGTTGTTTTAAATTGTTGGGCTACTTGTTTTTATTATACTGTAAAAAAAAAATACTAAGTGCGGGTTTTTTTAAAATTTGATTGTTTCATCACTGATGTGCTTACTACCCTAGACTCCGTTGGGAGGAAGGGCAGAATATAACTTTAGCAACTAGAAACCACAAAAACGCTGGATGAGCATTGGCCAGGACTCGCATCTGGAACCTGCTCCCCCAACCCTGCATGTCCATAGAATGACAGAATCATAGAGTTGGAAGGGACCCCAAGGGTCATCTAGCCACCTCATGAAGGCTGTTCAGAAACAAGTAAATAAGTAAATGATGGTGATCTGTCTCTCATGAATTTAACAGAGGCCAGCCTCAGTCTGCTAAGTTCTCAGCCCTTGGAAAACAGGTGAGATTTTGTTAAATATGCCATCTTCTTCAAGGGCAGTAGAAACGACATGAACAATATAATTATCTCTGCCTTAAGAAGAATTACTGACCTGTTTTAGACAGGTATGGCTGGTCAGGATTCGAATGTAGTCTTAATATCCTAACAACTGTTTCTCCCCTGAACATCTACCGTATTTGAATGTTCCCAGTGAGCATTTCCAGTATACGCAATATTGTACTCTGCTGAAGGGTTGTTGTTTTAAGAAAAAGGAAGGTAGAAAGAAAGAAAGAGAAAGAAAGAAAGAAAGAAAGAAAGAAAGAAAGAAAGAAAGAAAGAAAGAAGTAATGCCACTGCAAAAGAAAAACAAATACACAATAAAGTGCATTGCTTGGATCAGCTCCTAGTCCAAACCACCTTTCACATCTCATTACAGCAACGTGGAGCCCTTTGGAACGGAGGTGCCTGCCTGGTGTCTGTTTTCAAAGAAAACTGCTCAGAGTTTTCTTATGGATGAAAAAAATTAGAGTGTTTTATAAAAACCAGAAAGACAAAAATTCCTCACTGCCGAGCAATTGTTTTATTTTAAATATGATATTAAAGAATCTATTTCTCCCTCTTTCCTTGCATCACTGGGGATACGTTTCAATGTACATCTTGAACTGGATTTTATAGCATTCTGATTTCCAGTGGCATTTGGTTTTGATAAAGCCATATATATATATATATATATATATATATATATACACACACATGCCTTGAAGCAGTTCATTCCTTTGGCAGGCATACAGAGGCTGGCAATTGTGAATCCCTCCTTCATTGTTGCCAGGAGCAAAGGAACGTTTGAACTCTCTTTCAGCTGTAGCAGTTTTGGAAGTTTGGAATCGGAGTAGTGAAAAGAGGTGGGGAAAAGAAGGGGGGGAACCCCTAAATCTGTTCTCCTCTCTACTGTAAATTACAACCCTGCTTTTTTAATTTCCGTTCTCAGCACAATGTTATTCATTCACTTCCAAAGTAAACAGGGGGCTTAGAGACGGAACAGCTTGGGAGAACAAACTGTCCTCTTTTCACAGTCTTTACCTGTCAAGAGCCTGATTAAACACATATATCTTGATGATGGCAAATATCAAAAGGTATGGTGGCCAACCACGAGCTTTCGTGTCTCGAGGGACGCATGACACAGTCTCGATCCTTCAGCCAGATCTTAGGAGAACTGAGGAATTTTTGTTTGAATCAGACCCCAACTGAGACTAAAAATATGAAATTCTTTCCTCCGCTAAAAGGGTATGGATTTTATACACACTGACTAAAAACCCTAGATTAGAAGCTTGGTACTACTGACTTCCTAGTGCAATAAAAAATATGAAGCCTGTAGTTTCAGTTTGTAACTGTTTTCTTTCCTAAAAGGTGTTCCAAATCTTGTATTGTAAAATTGCAATTTGATGAGTTGGACGTAAAACTCTTGCTTCCTGTCTTTCCCTTTAGGTTAAGTTTGTCCCCAGTGAAATTTATCTGCTCTGATATACTTGCATTAGTAAAGGATTTTTTAAAAAAAGAAAAGAAAAAAGAAAACCACAACCCTCCGTGCTCCTATTAAAAAGTTTAAACACATGCAGATTCTGGCCTCTGACTTGTGTTCATTGATCTTTTCAAACTTTACACATCCAAGCTCATTTTTGCAGGCTCATGTGTGGACTCTATGCTGTAGAACTTGAGCACACAAGGGTTTTCTTCAGAAGGCGCAATCCATGTACATATGCCAGGGGTCCAACTATCAAGCGATCTTGTCCCTGCTTCTCACCTCTACAGGTTGTCTGCGTGGGGCTAAATTATTTCTCCTCTTTCTCTCACTTTCTCTTAATTAGCACGGGTATTTTAAGAGAGTTAGGGAGGACATGATCTTGAGTATTTGATACCCATTATGGGACTAGGCAAGATTGAACACTGGCTTATAAAAATAATATACATTCAGGAGAGCTGAGGAGCAAGCTTGAATTAAGATTCTATGAGTTATATTATATTTCTAAACTTAAAATAGATAGCCTTTATATTTTTAGACCAAGGTACTACAGAACATTTTAATCTATTATCCAAATGGGCTATCTGGACAGATCTAAATACTTGTTTGTGTTAGCAACAAAGTGTTCTCCAGAGCTTCAGACACACACACACCTCAAAACTGGTCTATTTAAATTTCAAACAATACCTTTTCCATATTTCATCCTACCATCAGGGTAATATCCAGCATGCAACGTTTGCCTCCTGGTTGGATTTCATAGCCTGGTAACCAGTGAGTCATCTGCCTCACTTCAGGAAACCTTGACCTGCCCTGTGCCTTCACTGCCACTCCCTTCAACATCCCAGCTGACTTTCCTTCTTGGATGGATGTGATTCTAGCACCCAAAGACAAACCCTCAGGGTATCTTATAGTCTTGTTCTCACTTTATCTAGTTAAAAAACCATGGATGCAATTACCAATATTGCATTTTTCACATGTGGAAAAGTGGGGAAAGTCTTTTCACTACAAATAAACTAGATTTTAGAATGCATTTTGGTTCCTGGAAGGATTCCTGAAAGTTTTCTTGGGATATTCTTCTTTCTGGCCAACAGAAGGGGGTTGGGGGGGCGTGCAAGGGAGACTTTGTTGGTAAATATCAAGATTAGCCTGAGACTTATTTCCCCCAAAGCCATGGGATCAACAGAATATTTCTTTCCATTTAGAATAGTGTAGGGAGCAAAAGCTTCCCTTTCCAGTTGGAAAAGGTTTGTGATGTGAACTCCTATATTTATTTTGAGGACATAAAAAGAGAAAGTGGCTATTTTATGGTTTTCCTCATTTGTTAGCTTCACAGAAAACTGCAGACATGTTGAAGTCAGCTGACGTTTTATTTGTTACAAAAAAGAAACCAGGATCCTGGATGTCTTCTCAGACTTTGCTGTTTTATATAAATGGAGCTCTTCCCCCTTCTAAGGCTGGAATACACAATAATGATTGGTTTGTTGGGGGGGAGGGGAGCGGAACCGGGACAGCCAGATCCTCCTTTTTAGCCAGTCCCATCAGTCAGGAACTAAAAGGGCAAAGCTCAAGTCAGTTTGACATGCAGCAAATTTTAAATGAATGTGAGGAAATACTTGTGTTTGAAGCATATAATCAACCTGAGGAGTTCCTTCCCACAGGAAGTAATTGAGGTAAAGAACACAGGGAGTTCAGGGAGATATTTTCAAAAGCTTATACGGTTATGGGGACAGCTACCATTATGTGTTGCATCACATGGCACCAGGAAGGTGGGTCAAAAGGTACATGGGAAATGGTAAGGGCCACATCATACTGTGAGGCTCCAATGCATCTGTGGAGCTCTGTGGGGAGAAGGAGGGCCCTATTGTCTTCAGGAATGTGACCAGCTCACCACCTAACCTGCAACCCACCAAGCTGAAGACAGTCTAACTGCCATGTATTATGGCTTGCTGAGTACTTAAGCATTTCTCTTTTGGTTGACGTTTTAGCCTACAGAAAAACAGGACGCCTGTGTTCAGCTAGATAGTCACATTTTTTACAGTGCATTATCTGCGCAGTGTTTTCCTTGGTACCAAATAAAATGGCACAGCCCAACCTTTCATTGATCTTCATCGAGTATTAGCTTTCCAGTCTTCACACACATTGGCGCATGTTCATAATAACTGCCTAGTTCTAAGCAGTTATTGTTATTTATTAAATTTCTGTACTGCCCTTCATCCGAGGCTCACAGGGTGGTTTTCAACATAAAAAGACAAAAATACACACCATAGCAACAAACAAAACAACAAGCCCACCACCACATACAGAGTTTGAAAGGCAGCTTAATCAGCCAAAGGCCTGGCAGAAGAGGAATGTGAATTGTAGAGATGTCAGCTGGACTAGTTGAGGTTTTAAAGGAAATGAAGCCAAGCCACCTTGTCTCTACAATAGATTTGTGGACAATATTAAATATTTAGAATTCTAAATTATAGTTATACTTAAATAAAAATAAAAGCTTGCAATGCTATTATTTAATTTTGAAACTACAAACTTCCAGAGTTCCCCCAAATCCATCAAGGAAGAAGACAGCGCCCAAGAGAAAAACAACCGTTTTCTATGGATGCATAAAGGCGTATGGCATAACTTTCAGAATTCCCAGAATAATTCTTTTCCTCTGATGGAAAGGGTCTCGCTGTCTCAGTCACAACCCCATTTGATGCAGCCAATTTCAAGGTGGCTAAAATGCCGTTCAAGTGTTTTGTTTCCATCAATGTGCTGGCTGTGGGTAGGCAGTTCTGCTGTGGATAAAGGCAGAAACTCCATGCAGATGAGATCGAGGTGCTGCTGCTTAGGAGTTCTGCCAGTGGAGACGGAGTCTGCATTTTGGCTGATCCCTGAAGAATAAGGCTTGCAGTTTGGGGGCTTCTCCTGGACTATAGATCCATTACTGTATCTGTGAATGCTCAGGGGACATTTGATGACTTGTTGGTGTTGTTTAGTCGTTGAGTCGTGTCCGACTCTTCGTGACCCCCTGGACCAGAGGCACTCCTGTCTTCCACTGCCTCCCGCAGTTTGGTCAGACTCATGTTTGTAGCTTCGAGAACAGTGTCCCACCATCTTGTCCTCTGTCGTCCCCTTCTCCTTGCGCCCTCCATCTTTCCCAGCATCAGGGTCTTTTCCAGGGAGTCTTCTCTTATTTGATGACTACAAATGCCTTTTGTCCTAAAACTGTCAGGTCCTGTTCTCTGGCCAATCTCTAGTAAAGATCAGACTGGTACATATCATGGGCAGGACCTTTTCTATAGCACTTTCCCAATTTATTGAGGCCCCTAGACAGGTCTGCCAAGCCCCTTGTTCCTCCTGCTGTTATTGTATTTGTTTATTTCTTTATCTATTATAGATATGTATAACCCAAAGGTACCAGAGTGAGGAACACAGACTCTTAAATTCTTCATTATATTTGACCATTCAAAACAATGTAAGAGCCACTTCCAGAAATATAGCAGAATAGAGTGCAAGATGATAAACTTATTTCCATGGTGTTTGCAAACAGGTTTTTTTTCTGGAAGCAAATGACACAGAAATGGGTTGTACTATAATCCACTATATTTCTGGTTTTTATGTCTAATCTGGTCCTGATAGCGCACAAATGGGAGGAAAGGGGGAAATCCATGCCAGGGGTCTCTTCATGCAAATTTCACCAACCTCCCTGTTGCTGACTGAGATCAGACGAGGCCTCACCCTTTTGAATCTCAGGCGCTTGACAAAGACCTTGAAATACACATTTTAAGGAAGATTTGTGTTTTTCTGATAAATTTTAATTGATTTTATCCACTGAACGCTTTTTTGTAATCTTTATGCACACTGCTTTTAAGAGTTATGAATCACTGAAGTTAAGCAATGCCTAAAATGATGAAAAATCATCTTACCAAAGTGTGATCTCTTCTGAAGCTGAAGCAGGAGTCACAGCCAGGCACATTCTTTCCTCTTCTTTCGCCACCTCTAGTCCAGAGTCCCCTTTCGCTCTATTTCCTTTCCTACCTGCATTTGTTTGGAATCTGCAGGCTGTTACACCTGAGGCTGCCTTTCAGTTACAAGCTTGTCTGGGCCTGTCAGCATTCTCTGCAAGGGCACCAGCTTCCAGCAGGGACTTGGTGGTCTCCGGGAAGTGGCCAGTAGTCCATCAGAACTTTACTTTGTCCACCTCTGTTATATATTGCTAATTTAACCAAGCAGTTGAAGAAAACATCTTCTTTCTCCAAAATGCAAGCACAGAGATGTATTTCTGAATGTTGCCCTTCATCACATGACATTGATGCCCAGGTTCCCCCTTCAGAATCTCAGCTTTAACTTTACGCTAAAGGTCAGCAACAGGAGGACTCTGGGTCTGGGTCAGTTCTGACCCTCCCAGAGGTACCACCCAGCCATTCTGAATTCAATACATTTCCCTGTAGCCTCTTTTTCTACTCTCCACTCCCAGGCAAAGGGAGTGAAATTGCTTTGCTAGACAGTTGACAACCTAGGGGAAACTTGGGCAGAGAAAAGGTCCCAACTCTACTGAGGATCTTTAGGCTAAGAGGCTACTCGACGAGGAGTGGGCTTTTGCTCCTCAGATCCATTTTTCCAAGGTCAGCTCTTCAAAGAAGTAAACTGGGACATCTTCTTGATCTTAGATTTAAATCCAAGGTACAAAAGAGGCCTTCTAATGTTGGCCTCTCCTTTGAGGCAAGTGTCACCAAGCCCCTGCAAGCTTGTTTCCAGGCCTGAGTCTGGTGAACTTCACCACCATCTCTGTCACTGAACTTTAGAAACCAGGCTGCTGGAGAGATGAGAGATGGAACAAACTGTGGTTTCAAGCTGCCTGCTTAAAATGAGAATGGAACTCAACAAGCAGCGGTGAAAGGGATTCTCCACTTCCCCTTCTGTGTCCAATCTGTCAATACAGATTATCGTGTAGTCTGCAGTGAGGTCTATCTGGCACTAAAAATGTACACACACTTTAAAAAAAAATAGTGGAAACCATCATTCTGTGCTTTTTTTATTTGCTGATGTGCAGCATCAGTATACTAGCTTAAACCTTCCCCGTTAGTAGTCCAATATTAGAGCAAATGTGGTATTTTCCATATTTTTAGTTACAGATAGGTAGCCGTGTTGGTCTGCCATAGTCAAAACAAAACAAAAATTTCCTTCCAGTAGCACCTTAAAGACCAACTAAGTTAGTTCTTGGTATGAGCTTTCGTGTGCATGCATCTGAAGAAGTGTATCTGAAGAAGTGTGCATGCACACGAAAGCTCATACCAAGAACTAACTTAGTTGGTCTTTAAGGTGCTACTGGAAGGAAAAAAATTTTTTGTTTTGTCCATATTTTTAATGTAAGATGCAACTCAGGGACGTGGGTAGTGCTGTGGTCTAAACCACTGAGCCCCTTGGGCTTGCTGATCAGAAGGTCGGCGGTTCGAATTCCCGCGATGGGATTCTGCTCGGTCCCTGCTCCTGCCAACCTAGCAGTTCAAAAGCACATCAAAGTGCAAGTAGATAAATAGGTACCGCTCCAGCGGGAAGGTAAATGGCATTTCTGTGCGCTGCTCTGGTTTTGCCAGAAGCGCCTTAGTCATGCTGGCCACATGACCTGGGAAAACTGTCTGAGGACAAACGCCGGCTCCCTTGGCCTATAGAGTGAGATGAGCGCGCAACCCCAGAGTAGTTTGCAACTGGACTTAACTGTCAGGGGTCCCATTACCTTTTAAGATTCAACTCAGTTTGAAGTACATATGTTTGGTCCAGATTCCATTCCAGCTGCAATGTCATCATGGCTCTGGAGAAATAGAGAAAGGGAGCTTCCGCCATACTCACTTGTATCCTACATGGCAATGAGTTGGCACCAAGATATAAAAATGTGGACTGTTTGGTATTTCCATAGAAAATTAATAAATCATGACATTCAAATGATCAAGGGAGGACTAGAGATACCATATGTTGTCAAGAATGGTGATTTGTCTTTATTTGGCATGAAGCGTAACATATTCCTAACTGAAGCTACTAAACCTTAACAATAAGCATAGCTAAGAAATTAGTGTAGACTAATTATTCCATATGGCTTTGCTCAGCCTCAGCTGTGGCAAAGTACAATTAAAGGCATCTCCTGAGAAAAGCTGGGCTGCTTCTGTGAAACTGCTCCTCTGAGGGCCATGCAACCTTTCTGATCAGATAGCTACATCCAAATCAAATCAATGGCTTGGTATAGGCCCAGTTGCTGGTAGTCGTAGCAAGAAAATGGACAAGTCTTTTTTTGGTAGGAAAACTACAAAGTCTCAGCTAGCTGACCACTAAGGTACATATGGACACAGGAAAGGCTACTGGCGTTCAGTACAATTCATGTGACCAAAGGGCACAGACTGATCTGTTGATATGCCCCTTATATAGAGCCACCTACCCACTGGACCTTCACTGATGCTACTGCAGTGTCGTCTTCAAACTTATGTACCCAGCCTTCGCTGATGGTCAGTTCCAGAATCTGATCTATTTAATTCCTGCCCATTTCAATTGCAATTGTATTATTACAATGAGTGTTTATTAGTCTATTATATTTTTAATCTTGTGCACTCTTTAGATCTCCTAATATGTCCATACGTAAATATATGAATACTGCTAGGGCTTTAGCCAGGAGTCATTGTGTCACCCATTTGCCATTTTACTGTCCCTTCACACAGGTTGGAGAGAGCCAATTCTTTCACACATAGTTGATGCCATTCAGATCTGATGATCTGGCAGTTTGTATTTTGTCAATTAGGTCTAGAACTTTGTTTCTTGTTGCCTCTGTTTGCCTCAGTTCTCCAGACTCCCTTCATGTGAAAGTGAATTCAGTCACAGAGATCAGCATATATTTCTGCATGAAGACAGATTCAAAAAATTCCTCCATTAGTACACCTTTTACTCCCTTGTCATCCAACAGTCCAGCTGCCTCCCTCACATTTAAAGATTTTTTTTAGCTGTAAGTCTTTATGGTTTTAGTAGCAGCTCTTCAAATTCATTTCTAGCATTTATTTTGCCCACATTTGTGTTCCTTTTTATTCTCATTTGGACCAGGCTTCCATTTTCTGAAGGAATCCTTCTTGCCTCTAACAGCTTTTTCCGCTCTGCTCATTTAATCTCACAAGCACTTCCTTGGCCCCGATGGTTCCTTCCCTGATCTGTCCTAAATGTTAAGGCTGTGAACTGGATTTGGCCAAAACATGAATCCTGAAAACCGAATCAGGCCGATTCAGGTGGCACCTGGTTATTGCCAAATTGGGTTCAGACAGCTGAAAATTGCCCTGGGTCTGGGCAGCCCCCCCCCCGCATGATCCAGGCCTGTCACAAGGCAGGGTGTGGGGCAGGAAGAAGGAAAGGCAGGCACAGCCTCTGCAAGAGTGACCTCATTGTGGGAGTTTACTATAGATCCCCAAGCCAAACGGAGGACATAGATGATGCCTTCCTGGAACAGATGGCCAAGCATGCAAAAGGAAGGGAGATAGTAGTAATGGGGGACTTCAATTACCCGGATATTTGTTGGATGTCAAACTCAGCCAAGAGCATAAGGTCAAACAGATTCCTCACTGGCCTTGCAGACAACTTCATTGTCCAGAAAGTGGGAGAAGCTACAAGAGGAACAGCCATTTTAGATCTGGTCCTAACCAATGTTGATGACCTGGTTAGTGGGGTAGAAGTGGAAGGATCATTAGGCGCGAGTGATCATGCTCTTCTGAAGTTTACTATACAGCGGAAAGGAGCAGCCAAGCATACTAGGACTCAATTTCTTGACTTTAAGAAAGCCGACTTCATAAAACTTAGGGAAGTGCTGGGTGAGATCCCATGGACAGTAATACTAAAAGGAAAGGGAGTTCATGATGGCTGGGAGTTTGTTAAGAGGGAGATAGTAAAAGCACAACTTCAGGCAATACCAATGAGACGGAAACATGGAAGGTGCCTAAAGAAGCCAGGGTGGCTATCTAAAGAACTTTTAACTGAGTTAAGATTAAAAAAGGATGTGTACAAAAAATGGAAAAGGGGGGAAACCACCAAAGAGGAATTCAAACAAATAGCCAGCACGTGTAGACACAAAGTCAGAAAAGCTAAAGCACAGAATGAACTCAGGCTTGCTAGAGAGGTTAAAAGCAACAAAAAAGGCTTTTATGGGTATGTTCGTAGCAAAAGGAAGAACAAAGAAACAGTGGGGTCACTCAGAGGAGAAGATGGTGAAATGCAAACAGGGGTCACAGAAAGGGCTGAACTCCTCAATGCCTTCTTTGCCTCAGTCTTCTCCGATAAAGAAAACAATGCCCGACCTGAAGAATTTGGAGCAAATGATTCAGCAGAGGAAACACAGCCCAGAATAACTAAGGAGATAGTACAAGAATACTTGGCTAGTCTAGATGTATTCAAGTCTCCAGGGCCAGATGAACTGCATCCAAGAGTATTAAAAGAACTGGCAGATGTGATTTCAGAACCACTGGCAGTCATCTTTGAGAATTCCTGGAGAACAGGCGAAGTCCCGGCAGACTGGAGGAGGGCAAATGTTGTCCCTATTTTCAAAAAGGGGAAAAGAGAGGACCCAAATAATTACCGCCCAGTCAGTCTGACATCAATACCAGGGAAGATTCTGGAGCAGATCATTAAGCAAACAGTCTGTGAGCACCTGGAAAGGAATGCTGTGATCACCAATAGTCAGCATGGATTTCTGAAAAATAAGTCATGTCAGACTAACCTGATCTCGTTTTTTGACAGAATTACAAGCCTGGTAGATGAAGGGAACGCAGTGGATGTAGCCTAGCTGGATTTCAGCAAGGCATTTGACAAGGTGCCCCATGATATTCTTGTAAAGAAGCTGGTAAAATGCGGTCTTGACTATGCTACCACTCAGTGGATTTGTAACTGGCTGACTGACCGAACCCAAAGGGTGCTCATCAATGGTTCCTCTTCATCCTGGAGAAGAGTGACTAGTGGGGTGCCACAGGGTTCTGTCTTGGGCCCGGTCTTATTCAACATCTTTATCAACGACTTGGATGATGGACTCAAGGGCATCCTGATCAAATTTGCAGATGACACCAAACTGGGAGGGGTGGCTAACACCCCAGAGGACAGGAACACACTTCAAAACGACCTTGACAGATTAGAGAACTGGGCCAAAACAAACAAGATGAATTTTAACAGGGAGAAATGTAAAGTATTGCACTTGGGCAAAAAAAATGAGAGGCACAAATACAAGATGGGTGACACCTGGCTTGAGAGCACTACATGTGAAAAGGATCTAGGAGTCTTGGTTGACCACAAACTTGACATGAGCCAACAGTGTGACGCGGCAGCTAAAAAAGCCAATGCAATTCTGGGCTGCATCAATAGGAGTATAGCATCTAGATCAAGGGAAGTAATAGTGCCACTGTATTCTGCTCTGGTCAGACCTCACCTGGAGTACTGTGTCCAGTTCTGGGCACCACAGTTCAAGAAGGACATTGACAAACTGGAACGTGTCCAGAGGAGGGCAACCAAAATGGCCAAAGGCCTGGAAACGATGCCTTATGAGGAACGGCTAAGGGAGCTGGGCATGTTTAGCCTGGAGAAGAGGAGGTTAAGGGGTGATATGATAGCCATGTTCAAATATATAAAAGGATGTCACATAGAGGAGGGAGAAAGGTTGTTTTCTGCTGCTCCAGAGAAGCGGACACGGAGCAATGGATCCAAACTACAAGAAAGAAGATTCCACCTAAACATTAGGAAGAACTTCCTGACAGTAAGAGCTGTTCGACAGTGGAATTTGCTGCCAAGGAGTGTGGTGGAGTCTCCTTCTTTGGAGGTCTTTAAGCAGAGGCTTGACAACCATATGTCAGGAGTGCTCTGATGGTGTTTCCTGCTTGGCAGGGGGTTGGACTCGATGGCCCTTGTGGTCTCTTCCAACTCTATGATTCTATGATTCTATGATTCTAAGAAGCGGCGCAGCACAGCACTCTTTGCAAGAGGGCTTTTAAGCAGCCCCTCACTGTGCTTGGTCTGTGCACACCTGTTCCCAGCAGGGGGACACAAGCAGGTCGCAAGCCACATTTGCAGGGCCCAGAACATTCTGGAATAATCGAATGGTTATTATGGGAGCCATTAAGTTTTAAACCACACCTGACAAAGGGTTCTTGGCATGAACTATTTAAAAAGCAATTCACCTTTGCTGGATCGTGCCCACATGCTACTTGAAATGAGACATCTTTTGCAGTCCTTCTGCTGGAGCCAACATTCTAGAAAGTTTCATTTCTAACAAAAACACAGATAATATTACTGCCTCTTTGGTTTTTGAGGCAATTATGCTTAAATATACTTGTGCTTGACTTTAATTTTCCCTCTGAATCTTCAGCTATCATCTTCAATCAACAAAATTGTTCCAGAATGCTGTTGATAGCAACTGTAACTATGTGAGGACTATATGGAGGAGATGATGGGTTTTCTATTCTAACCCTGGAAATGAGGTTAGATTGAGTTCCTCATCAAGTTGCATAAACAACACAAGGAAACATCAGAACTGTGCTGTTTAAAGACAAACAAAAAACCTTCGTGTTGTGTAGACTGAGTCTTAGGCATATTTATTTCTGAGTAAATCTAGTTCTGTTTCATTAGATGCATTCTTGAGTAAGTATGCTAGACAATCCCTTCACCGTGTTATCTGGCCTTATTCCATTATGCTCGTAAACGTTTCTGGTCCAGTGCGCCATGACTCTCAACTGTGGCCGTGTCTCATGCTTCCTTTAAGTGCATCTCCTCCCATTCTTTCTCTCATGTCCCCTTATACCTGTCCTCTTGAACACCTATGAGGAGGCTGGGTCATTGGGGCAAATGGGGTGCTGCCCCACCCCCCTTGCTGTGCCCTCAGCCAGCCTCTGTCTGCCTGCTTTCCTGCTTACAACCAATGGGAGGGGGCACTGCTTGCCAGCTTCCTCCTCCCAGGTCTCAATGTTTCCTTTGTAGACCTGAGCCCAGAGGAGGATGAAGACGAAAACTATAACTAGATGGCTCTGCCTGTCCGTGGATCTGGCACTACCTACTATTGGGCTCCCTGCCTCCCCCCGCCCCACCAGTCCCAAGCGGCTCCAGCCCCCACTACTTTCTCTGCTTTCTAATCTCTCCTGAAAATCCACCTTTCCGTCAAAGATTTTACTACCCCTTGAAATGAAGTCCCACCAATTATTACTGTTTCTCAGCTATTTGCCTCTTGCCTCTCCTGTGACATCCCTTGCATATTTTGATTGTAAACTCCACAGGGCAGGGATTTTTTGAAAAATGTTTTGTCGCTGTGTAAGCAGTGCCATGTGCAAGCAATCAAAGTTAGCAGCAGCTGATCCTTTCTTACATTCCTTAAAATCAGAAGTGGTTACGCTTCACGTGAAAATGCTTCAAATCAGGACTCAACATCTTCTTATCTGAGATACTCTGAGCCAGAGCTTCATAGCATGAAGTTGAAATCTCTGAACTGGAGTTCTTTGGTGTGCCTTATGCGCGCCACGAGGGTTTAGCATTGTGATATCCTGTGTCCTTTTTAAAGTCCGAAAGTGATCACATTTTCCCCCTACCAAAAATGAAGTTTCATCAGGGAAAGTGTAATATTCCATATTGATGAGATAATTATAAATGAGTACTTCACTCGCCCCGTTGCCAATATTCTGATTTTACTGTTGTTCAAATGAAGGATAAATGAGTATTTGAGAGTTTCAGGCAGAATGTTTCATATAAACAGTGTTTTTTTCTGAGGGGTATGCAATGGTATACAACACCAGCACAGTTTTTTCTGAAAGAAAAGCACTGCATATAAGCAACCCACTCTTTCTGGCCCCCTGCACTCACTGGAATTGATTCCATTGTGGCCTTTTATATGTTACAAGAGAAACATTCACTGCAGAGCAGTAATTAGAATGGTTGTTGGGTCCTGGGGGGGGGGAGTGTCTATGCACAGTAGCCTCACATACGCAGCCACCACTTTTCCTACTTCTGTGCAACATGCATATATTGGGGGTGGGATTTCACTTGCAGATACTTCATCATGGGATAATATCATGGATCACAACCACCTGGTTCAACCCACTCTGCAAAAGCTTTCATGAAGCTTATATTACTAGGAGTGCCAGCTAATCAGGCCTAGTTGTTGGGTCTCTTGAGACTTCTCCTCCTGAGTATCTGGACTGACACCTGAAAACTCAAGGTGTGGTTCACTTCTCCTCTTCAGCTTCTTTGCTAGATATTGATTATTTTCCACTTAACTTCTGGCATGCAGGTTTCACGGCTGGTAGTCTTATCAGTTAAATCCACAACCTTATGCAAACTTTTGGAATTGATGGGAATTAACTCACCCTAAATGCTGTGCCTGGTGCACATAGCTTTGGTATAATTTATTATGTTTATTAAATTTAAATATATTAAATTTATATAATTTATTATATTATATTGCTCACAAGTGTGTTTTGTCATTGCATCACCTTGCAAGTAATAAGCAGCTATTGCTTGCCACTACACCCATGGTGTAATTGTCAGGGGTCCCTTTACCTTTCTTTACACCCATGGTTAGCACTCGCTTTAGCCTCCTGGTACTGAAACATCTTGACCACCCTGGTGAAATGCCTTCAACAAGAGATGGAAGGGGAAGAATGGTCATCTCAGGATACAGTGGAACCTTGGTTCTCGAACTTAATCTGTTCTGGAAGTCCATTCGACTCCTGAAACAATTCGAAAACCATGGCGCGGCTTCTGATTACCGTATTTTTCGCCCTATAGGACGCACTTTTTCCCCTCCAAAAATGAAGGGGAAATCTGGGTGCGTCCTATGGGGCGAATGCAGGCTTTCGCTGAAGCTTGGAGAGCGAGAGGGGTCGGTGCGCACCGACCCCTCTCACTCTCCAGGCTTCAGGAAGACATCCGCAGACTAGGCAGCCCTGCAGGAGTTCCCGCAGGGATGTCTAGGCTGCGGATAGCAGCCTGCTTCCCGGAGCGTCAGGCGCCCTGAAAGCAGAGCGCCGGGCGCTTCGGGAACACATCCGCAGCCTAGGCAACCCTGCGGGAGATCCCGCAGGGATGTCTAGGCTGCGGATAACAGCCTGCTTCCCGGAGCGTCGGGCGCTCTGCTTTCAGGGCGCCCAGCGCTTCGGGAACACATCCGCAGCATGGGGAGCCCTGCAGGAGTTCCCCGCAGGGCTCCCCACGCTGCGGATAGCAGCCTGCCACCCGGCGGGCGGGGCACCCTGAAGCAGAGCGCCCCTCGCGCTGGGCAGACATCGGCCAGCCCCACAAGCTCGGGGGACAGCAGGGAGGCACAGCGCCGCCATCCCGCTGTTCCTCGACCTGGTTCGGTTTCTCCGACCTGCTTTTGGGGGGGGAAATAAAGGGGGGGAATTTCCTTTATTTCCCCCCAAAAAAACTAGGTGCGTCCTATGGGACGGAGCGTCCTATGGGACGAAAAATACGGTAGCTGCAGGAGCTTCCTGCACTCAAGCGGAAGCCGTGTTGGACGTTCAGCTTCCGAAAAGTGTGTGAAAACCAGAACATTTACTTTCGGTTTTTCGGCATTTGGGAGCTGATTTGTTCGTCAACTAAGCCATTCAAGAACCAAGGTATATTGGTGCCATTCAATACTATCAACTAGGCAATCTTTCTGAATTTCCTTACTGGTATTGTGGTGGCTCCATGCGCCTGCAGAAGGTGATAGTGGGAACATTTTTCAATGGAAAGGGTTCAACCCACCTTCTTCAATTTTGTTTCTCTGGGGTAAACCCCCTTCCCTGTATTGTACCTGTATTCTGTGTCCTCAGCTTCAGGTACATGATTCCATCAGAGAAACAATGTTTTATTTAAAAAAATTAATACACAAAAAGCAACAATAAAGAAGAAAGAGATCAAAGCAAGAAAGAAAAAGAAAGGTCAGGGAGAGTACAGGGAGAGAGAAGAGAGTGGTACTATTCTAAAAACAGCATTATAACTCCAAGCATTTGTCCTTCATAAGCATATGATTCAAGAATGTTTCCCCAAAGGAATCTATGAGAAGAGGACGGCTGCCAATCATGTTCCTTCACTTTAATGTATTCAGTAAACAGTTGCCAAGCCTTAGAAAAATTGTCTTACACTTTCAAATTGCATAGGATCCAGGTGTAGCTTGTTAATTTTCCATTAGAATAATGGCCAAGATCTGGACGTACCAGCAGCCTTGCAAGTCACCTGATGCTGACTTCCTTGTTTTGCCACCGCGAGTCTGACTGCTCTGTACTGACTGCTGGGTAGGTCCCTACTGGAAACCTCCATTTCTGAGCCAATAGATAAGGATAAAAGGGGGTCCATAGGTAAAGACTGGGATGGAAATTGGCCTATTCCATAAAATATTTTCTTCCAGAAAGACTGACAAACAGGGTAAGACCATAACCACTGCCCCACATCCCCTCCAGCAAACAGGACTCATGGTTTTAGCAATCCTCCTCAGGGTATGTGAGGTTTGGGGAACAGGTACCACCTGTGGACAACCTGGTCTGCATTCTCTGCCCGTGCAGACTGATGTGGTGAGAAACTGGGTGTTGTGGCCACTGCCTTGGGTTTCCCCATGGGCAAGAATGATTTCTCTTATTGGTAATCAGCACCCGGTGTTTTACTGTCTGCTGTGTGACTTGTGCCTGATCAGGGGACTCTCTTGTAAATGAGGAAAAGCTTTGTTTTTCCGACTGAAAAGTAAATCACCCTCCCAAGCCGCAGTTCA
This sequence comes from Podarcis raffonei, assembly GCF_027172205.1. Classification (NCBI taxonomy): domain Eukaryota; kingdom Metazoa; phylum Chordata; class Lepidosauria; order Squamata; family Lacertidae; genus Podarcis; species Podarcis raffonei. The sequence continues at coordinate 2,428,970 of NC_070604.1, forward strand.
CCAGCCACTACTGACTGGCAGGGGAAGTTCTGTTTGGGGCTCTGGAGACAGCTCAGTGCAGGGTCTGTTGCTGCTTAAGTTATTCAGAAAGTGGTGTTTAGGTGAGACGCACAATACCAAATGCTGAAAGACATGCAAAATAGAAAAAAACAAAGAATTTAAACAAGCTTCTGCAAAAGGCTTTAAGTCGACAAGCGCATTTTCCAAGCAGTCGTCACTCCTTGCTGTTGCGACCACTGTTGTCTTGGATGACAGTTCCATCCCCTAACAAGACTTTGAATTACACTGCCAAAAGAAAGATACAAACCAGACCAGCAGAGTGGGAAAGAACCAACAACCACTGAAAAGGGAGCACGGTTTTTAGATCAACGAATAAAGCTTGTAAAATGATTTTGAGAATTAGAATCATTTGAGGCTGCTAAGAATGGGAAGATGTGTGCATGTTGCTAGTAGACTGTGTTGAAAATACACAGAGGAAGCAAAAAGAAGGAATCCAAGAATGGTACTGTACAAACTGCAAGTGGTGTGAGGGCTGGTGGAAAAGTTCGTTTAAAAAGAATTGCCTCAATCAAACGCAGTTAATGCCTGGGTAAACATAGCTCTGGATGGGATTGATACAGCCTATTACATTCCATGATCGGCTGTTGTCCACTTTATTTCAACCAGAGACGGGAGACAATGTCAGCCTGTTCCAGAGATTTATGCTCAGCAGGATTTTGTATTTAGTTACATTTAAAATGCCAAGTTCCTTTAAACTGCAATCATTTACTTTCAAAATACATGTTTCATGACATTACTTTATGTAAATAAATGTGTGTTTAATTATTGAAAATGAGGATTAGAAATGCCTTTTTGCATGATTTTGAAGTTCCTTTTGGAGTTCATCCCCCTAGTGAAAAGGTGCTACTACCTCCCCAAACTCTGCATTAACTATTTCCTTACATTCAGACATGAAAAGCTGCAGCAGCTGCTAAGTAGAGCAGGGAAACTTGATCTACATGCAATGACAAGAGTATTGCCAGAAAAGGTGTGTGTGTACACAGGCTGGCCCACCCATGAGACAAGGTGAGGCAACAGCCTCAGGCCCCAGGATGCACAGGGGCAGCAGAGCCCAATGTTGAGCTTTATTCCTCCCTTGTACCTGATGTAGATCTTCACCCAGCCTTTCTTCCTGAGAGGGGGTGCCATTTTGTGGTTCACCTCAGATGCCAAAATGTATTGGGCTGGAGAGGTGCTTCCAGCAACCTGAATTTAAAGTGGGTGGGAGATTACTGGGATGGGGCATCTATTGCCCTATGTCCTATGCTCTCCTCTTTTGCTGAGGCAGCATTCAATGGGAGCTCCTGAGCATTGCTATGCTCACTTCTCTGGCACCCCAAAACATGTTTGCTTTTAATCCTGTCATAATACTGAAGCGTGAGGGAGAGGGGAGAGGGACAGAGCAGTAGATACGGGGACTAAATAAACTCACAAGCCTTTGGAACCCCCAACGCTCCCTAGCGTAAGTTCAGAGTACCTTGAGTTCTCAATGTTTTGCTGCCATTGTTTCAGAATGGCTTGACTGAAGGGAGAAATTGAAGAGGATGGCAGAATGGTTTTGTGTGATTGCAAACACCAGATCTGCCAAGGTGAGAACTTTTCCAAAGCCCTAACGTCACTAAACAAAGGCTTAAGACTTGTGTCCTCCTGTTATGTACTAAGTTGAAGAGGATCCAAAATGCAGCAGTCTGATTGGTCCTAGAACAATAGGATTCAGAATGCCGCAGTCTGATTGGTTCTAGAATAATGCAGCAGTATGATTCGTCTGCAGGAGCCACCCAATCCAGCTCCAGGTGGAAGTGAATCCACAACCTGATTGGCCTGCAGGAGAATCCCGGAATTAGCCAATCACGTGGGGCCCATTGTGTAAATAATGTATATAAAGCAGACATTCTGGGGGAACTTCCATCCCTCCTCACCACTATGAGCTGAATAAAGAGCATGAAATCCACACTCAACTCCGAGTATATTTCACTTCCATTGGACTACGTTATTCAAATGTGTTCTGTGAATGGAGGTCTTTGCTGGAAAGGTAAGATAGTTTTCTCAGTTTCTCATTTTCCCAATCTAAAATTCAGTTCTCCGCATTCGTCAGCATTTTGCAGTTAAAAGTATATATATATCCACCGATGTGCAAATAATAATGGAAGAAGAGCCTTGCTGCGTCAGGCCAGGGGCCCCATCTAGCCCAGCCTCCTGTTCTCACAGTGACCAGCCTGGTGCCCCTGGCCCTAAGCACAGCAGCATGATTGCCACTTTTGATTCCCAGCAGCTGGCTTTCAGAAGCACCCCACCTCCCACACTGGAAGGGATCAGACAGTTTCCACAGGCAGCTGCCCCTGACAGCCTCCGCCTGATCCTCTTTAAAATCCATCAGGGTTCATGGCCATCACTACTTTGTGTAGGAATGAATTCCCTATGTGTGGGTTGTCCCAGTCACTCTGGGCAGCTCCCAACAAAAAATAGTAAAAACACAATACAGCATCAAACATTAAAAACTTCCCTATAGAAGGCAGATGAAGGGTCTTCTAAAATACAGTAGTTGTTTATCTCCTTGACATCTGATGGGATGGACACCACTACTGAACCCTCTGCCTGGTTGCACCTCTTGCAATGAGAGAACTGCCAGAAGACCCTCGGAGCTGGACCTCAATGTGTGGGCTGGATGATGGGGTGGAGACGTTCCTTCAGGTATTAGTCTGAAGGCAGCCCTGTTTAGGGAAGTTTTTAATGTGTGACATTTTAATGTATTTTTAATCTTTGTTGGAAGTTGCCCAGAGTGGTTGGGGAAACCCAGCCAGATGGGCAGGATACCAATAAATTATTATTATTATTATTATTATTATTATTATTATTATCATCATCATCATCATCATCATCATCATCATCATCAAAGCTGCATGCAAAATTTTGTTTATTCAGATAAATTTGAACTAAAATGCTTAAAATGTTTCATTAGGATTTTTTTTAAGATCACAGATTGCTGCAGAAATGTGGAGAACTGAATTGAAAAAATGAGAAACAGAGAGAACAGAGAGAAGTTGACAGATCCTTGCATCGCTAGCTGTCCCAAACATTTTGCAAGTGAGGGCTAAATGAAGAACTTGTATTTTCTTCCCTGTAATGTATATAATGTGACTTGATTGGGGAAGTAGTATTAAAAGTGCAATGTACCCCCAAAATTGTAGGCATTCAAGAGTAAACATTCCATTATCATAAGTGGCTGCTGACATTATTGCATGGGCAAAGACAAATAAGCAGTTGGCCTGAGAAAATACCAATGGAAAGAAAAGTGTGTCCTTCTCTGGCTTCTGTCAGCTCCACCCCAGCTGAAAAAGCAACTGTAGCTGCATATAGGAGAAGAAAAAATCAGTAAACAAGACAAAACATACCTAATTGGAAACAGGTCCCAGATAGTGCTGTTGGATGGAAGGTAACTCAAAGATTGGGACAGTTTGAGAGATTTTGAAAACAGTAAAACGCCGGGTGAAATCCCAGGGGAATTGAATGAAAACATCAGTTGGCTTACAAAAGTAAATAGTGAAGGAAGCGAGAAAGAGGCAAAGGAAAAACAGATGCAAACCCAGACGGTGCATCAGTGGGGTGAAGAAAAGGAAGCCCAGTATAAAAGCAGGCGGGGGGGGGGGAGTATTTTTTATGTATGTAGAATAGAAAGAAAAATCTCCACTTTGGCCAAAAGGGGAAACTCAGCGTGGCCTCCATTAGAATTCCACAAGATCTTACAGGATTCGTAGTTGGTATTTAATAACCTAACACCTGCCAATATCCCATATACTACAGAGCTACTTTAAATCTTTTTTTGTCTTGCTTTTCTTGCTGTCATCTTGAACAGTAATTTAGCTTTGACAAGGAAAGCTGGGTTTCCTCAGTCAGGCTTCTATGCAGGAAGCTTTGTAAAGCAAAACCCCTTTTCTCTATTATAACAAATGGCTGATAGCACAGTAAGTGAAAACAGGTACAGAATATTTCTGTAGTCCACCGTTGCACCGATGGCTTCCATTTCTTTCCCTGCTAGAGAGAAGCACATAAAATCCAGGTGGCTCAGATTGGTAAACAGAACCAATCCATGTCTGAAGGAGTGGAGTTGGTTACTGCTGACCCTATTAAGACAACTGGGCTGGGAGGTGGGGATGAGTGTATTAGCCCTGGCCCTGTCGCTATACGCTCCACGCCACGAGGCAGAATCCCAGTTTCCCAGGGTCTGAGTAGCATGGGGAGCCTTTGTGGCAAGATCTCTGCTGCAGAAGTTGTCCTTCCAGTTCATAGAAGATGACGAGGGTGCTGGCAGAGCAAAGATAGCATACTCTTCCTTGCTCTCTCCTCTCATTCATTGATTTAACTCCAAAGAAAAATGCTTGGAGTATACTTTCAGTTATTAAAGTGGCATCAATAGGCAGGCGTCCCAAAATATGGGTACTGCAACACTAAAAGATTGATTTCTTACAAATAAAGTGAAACCCATACAGCCTGCCATTTCTAACAGTCTTAAGATGGTGTTGTGCAAACTTAACTATGCAGAACAGATTTAAGGTTGCATCAAATACAATACTGGTTTGGTGCCATGGAGGAGGCTGGAATTCCATTGCAGCTGTTTGCACAGGTAATTAGAGGCTGAGTAATCAGTCTCCCAAGTCTCATCCGCAGTTCACCCAACACCTGGCCCCAAATCTGGAAGGAATCAGGGGGCAGGGGGCACTGGATAGAAAGCACCGTGCATTTCTTGGCACCTCTCCAAAGTCGCCTCTGTGAGCAACAAACTTCCATTTCTTAAGGTGAAAAATTGGATTTAAGTCATGGACATGTTATGAGCGAGGGAGGAGAAATTACTCTGCTAATTAATTCAGCAACTGAGCAGCCCGCTGCTTTCAAGATCCTCCGGAAGCCCCTCTGTGCAGCCTCCAGACAGGTCCCTATTATCGGGACCAAGATGAGCTTTTCTTGCTCCAGTTGCTGAAATGGCCAAAGTCAGGCTGTCTGTTCAGAGTGAGAGGGCTTCTCCCCATTAGAGACTGCAGAACTGGGGGCAAAGACCTCGAGCAGCAGGGGGCAGGTCTGAGGGATCCAGTCCCTACTCTTGTTTTCTCCAATACTCGCCTCAGGTACTGGGGAGACTTGGAAGATCTGTGGCACAACTGCAACAAGAGAAGGACATGGAGACAGGTGAGTCTCTTGCAAGACTATTCCAAGAGTCTTCTCCTTGATTTCCCTGCTTCTACTCTTATCAAAGTCCTACTACAGGGGTGGGAGAAAGGGCTGCCATTGGCCTTTTCATTAAAAAAAAAAAGTTCTACAACTGTGGGGTTTTGCTAAAAACAACAACAACTTTTGACTTTTTGAAATATGGCAACCCTAGTGGGACACCCCAGGCCTTGGGTGCCAGTCCTGGCCTGCGGCCCCCAGAATGTGGCTCACAAGGGAAGGTGGCCCTGTAGCTGACAACCGTCCCCCAGCCCTGTCCTATCAGCTGCCTCTGCCACCTCCTTCCTCTATAAATGCCTTCTCGCCTCTTTCAGTCAACTGCATCCTCATTGGACCCCACAAAACTGGAGGGCCACTGCACCAGATGGACCTTGGGTTGGATCCAGCAGTCTGGCTCTTCTGATCTTTTTACTAACTGCCGCCCCCCACTCCAGATCCTGTACTCTGAGTTGCCATCCTAGCCTATTGCTGCCCTTCTCTATCCAAAAAATGAGGGACATTTGCTCACCTGGTGCCACAAGCTGCTCCTAGCCTTGGAGCGGGACCACTCTGTTGCTCCTTCTCAATTACTTGAGCATAGAAGAGATGAGGAGGGCAGAGAAAACCAGTCAGAAGCCTGTAACCAAAATTTGTGGGGTGTGCTTGTGTGTGTGAGGAGGGGTGTCTAACGAAGAGGGGGAATCACTGCAGAATAGACAGAACAGAAATACGTTTAGCCTAATAGATCATAGCAGGCCCATCCTGACCAATTCCTTCCATATCTCTGCAGTTAAGTGAACTGAAGGGCGTCCCAAGAGTTGGGAAGAGGCAGCCCAGAGCACAAAGGGCTTGGAGAGAAAGGAGGTACCAGCTGCTACGGGTTTGACAGCTACGGCCATGCCAGGACCCAAAGAGCCTGGCCACCCCCAGTCCTGCCCCGGCTGCTTCGAGACTGGATTACTGCCACGTGCTGGATGTGTTGGGCTTTCCTTGTGCTTGACCTGGAGCTGCAGTTAGAGCAGAATGCTTCAGCACAGAACGCTGACATGTGCCCATGCAACTGCCTCCATCAGCCAAGTTGGTACTGCTACAGGTGCCCCATAATACCTGTCCTGCATTTGTAAGAACTCCATTGTCACCTGCACTTTGGAACTCCCTGCATGTTGAGATCAGTCCGGCTCCTTCACTGTACTCTTGCTGGCACCGGCTTAAAACATTCTGGTTCAGACAAGCCTACCAAGATGCTTAGAAAGTTGAAGTAATTTTAATCTATTTTAGTATTTTAACTTCTGTATGTTTTAAAGTATAGCATTTTAAAATTGCTTTATCTTTTTGTAAACTGCTTTGAGGGTTTTTTGTACAATCCAGCTGTGTAAATTTTATGAAACAAATAAATACAATCAATAGGTAGAAGGGGGAGGTTTCACCCCCCCATCTAATACTAGAGCTTTGGATAATTCATTAACATTGATGGGGACTTCTTCACATAATTTTTAATTGGTATGTGAAATTGGCAGTCACAAGATGCGGTGAGGACTACAGGCTTGCAAATTTAGAAAGGGGGTCACATCTATTCACAGAGGAGGAGAGTATCTATGGTTATAATCAGAAATGGCTATATAGAACTTCCAGGTTCAGACGTAGTCTACCACTGAAGCCACCTGTGAGAGGAGAGGCCCCAGGAGTCGGCTATGACTTGTGGGCTTCCTAGAGACATCTGGTTGGCCACTGGACTAAACAGGCCTCTGGTGTGAAACCACTTTTCCTGCTATGTTATATCCAACACTCCACCCCAAAGAAAAGAGATGCATTGCCTGCATTTAAAGGGCTGCTCTGCCTCGTCTTCTTAGGACAGCCTGCCCTGCCCTGCCTGGAGAGGGAGGAGACCCCTAGGAGGGTCCTCCAAGCATCAAGGTGTCCCAGAAGAGGAGCAGAAAATGTTGGGCAACTGAGAGAGGAAGGTAGTGGAGTCTTGCTTAGAGCCAGAGAGACCCCCAGGAAGGGGGAGAATGCCTATTGCATTTGACGGTTGGAAAGATGGAAAATGGAGGCAGGGAGAGGTGTGGTGGTTAGAGGGCTGCACTAGGAGGACCTGGGAGACCAGGGTTCAAATCCCCACTCAGCCATGAAGCTCACTGGTTGACCTTGGGCCAGTCTCTTTTCTCAGCCTAGGCTACTTCGCAGGGTTGTTGTGAGCTCCTGGGAGGAAAGGGGGATACGAACGTAACAATAAATGTAAATGATGAGATGGAAAGAAAATGGGAAGGCAGGGAAAGAATGTGGAGAAGCTGAGCTCTTATGAAGGGGAGTGACTGGCTGAGACGATTTCAAGAGAGCCAAGGCTGCGCAGGGGACCCCAGGACCCCCCCCCAGGAGACCAAGAGAAGGAATTCTACTCACAGTATGAACAGTATGCTGTCCAGAAAAAGTCCCCCCTCCAATATACAGTGGTACCTCTGTATTCTTCTTCATATTCATTCTTCTTCCAACATTTCGTATTCATTCTTCTTCCAACATTTCTAAAGGGAGACCATCCCCACAACCTTTAAGTGCAGAAGAAGACTCCCAAGTCTAGGGTTGTCCATAGCACAGGATTAGTCCATCTGCTTTACATGCTGATGTTCAGTCCTGGCGGCATCTCCAGGTGGGGCTGCCCCCCCCCCATCTGAATCCTAGAGAGCGGCTGCTGCTGCTGCTGCTGCTGAGGTAGATAGGTCAACACACTGACTCTGTCCAAGGCAGCTTCCTATGAATAACCTTAAATAACCTATAAATACCCTTAGGTTATTTAGCTGAAGACAAGCAAACTTACTTTTCCACAAAGCCTAAACAACCTCACAGGGTTGTTGTGGGACTAAAAAGGGGAGAGTTTTGTACACCTTGGAGGAATGGTGGGATATAAATGCAAAACTAAATAAAAACAAGTAGTGGAGTGAGCAGGCAAAGGCTGCAGTCCTGACCCCATTTACCTAGCAGCAAGCCTTATTGTATTCAAAAGGATTAACTTCTGAGTAGGCCTGGCTAGGATTGTGCTGTGAGCTAGCATACCCTCCAACATTTCTCCAATGAAAATAGGGACGTCCCATTCCATAATGATAATTTTACTCTTTATACTTCACACATCTTACTGGGTTGCCCCAGCCACTCTGGGCAGCTTCCAACATATATTAAAAACATAATAAAAAATAAAACATTAAAAAACTTCCCTATACAGAATTGCCTTCAGACAGCTCGGAGGTTGGATAACTCCATGAAAATAGGGACATCCTAAGGAAAAGTGGGACACGGCTGGCGCTGTGGGTTAAACCACAGAGCCTAGGACTTGCTGATCAGAAGGTCGGCGGTTCGAATCCCCGCGACGGGGTGAGCTCCTGTTGCTTGGTCCCTGCTCCTGCCAACCTAGCAGTTCAAAAGCATGAAGTGCAAGTAGATAAATAGGTACCGCTCTGGCGGGAAGGTAAACGGCGTTTCCGTGCGCTGCTCTGGTTCGCCAGAAGCAGCTTAGTCATGCTAGCCACATGACCCGGAAGCTGTACGCCGGCTCCCTTGGCGAATAAAGCGAGATGAGCGCCGCAACCCCAGAGTCGGTCATGACTGGACCTAATGGTCAGGGGTCCCTTTACCTTTTTAAGGAAAAGTGGGACGTTCTGGGATCAAATCAGAAACTGGGACAGCTTCTCTAAATCAGGGATGTCCCTGGAAAATAGGGACCCTTGGAGGGTCTGAGCTACATAGCTGTGGGGTCCCCCGTTCCAGTCTCTGCCTTGGCATCATTCGGTGTCTTTAGCCAAGACCCATCTCAGCCTCAGAAGTCCCTACAGCTGCAATATGGGGAACGTATAGCTCTGGCCTACTTTACAGGGTTGTTGTAACCACACAGGGATACTGAGCATCTGAAAGCACCTGACAAATGATGAGCCCTAAAAGGCCTCAGCCCAGTATACCTGAAGGAGCATCTCCACCTCCATCGTTCTGCCCAGACACTGAGGTCCAGCACTGAGAAGCGAAGTTACAGGGAACCAGGCAGAGGGCCTTCTTGGTAGTGGCTCCCACCCTTCCATCAGATGTCACAGAAACAAACAACTATCTGACGTTTAGAAGACATCTGAAGGCAGCCCTGTTTAGGAAAGTTTTTTAATGACTGATGATTTAATGCATTTTTAATCTCCTGTTGGAAGCCTCCCAGAGTGGCTGGGGAAAGTAATATTATTATTATTATTATTATTATTATTATTATTATTATTATTACCATCATCATCATTGTGGTTACCTGCAACTCCCTTCTGTGGCTTTCCCCCCAAAGTTAGAAAACTACAGCAATAGAAGATGAGATCAACTGCTGCTCATTCTATAAGCACATTCATTGCTTTTTCTTAATGTTTTCAGACCTGTCTAAAATACCACACCGTTTTGACATCTTAAAGCGGTCAATCTGAAAACATTGGCTCTATTCTGTCTCCATGGTCAGAGGCAGTATGCTGCTAAATATTAGCTGCTGGAAACTGTGGGAAGGGAGGGGGCCCTTGGGCTCTGCTCCTGCCATAGGCACTGCTGTTGATGGGCCTCTGTGGGCGATTGTTGAAGGAGAAACGGTATTAGGGCAAGGCTAAAAATGTGGCTGCGCTCCCAAGCAATCATGTTTATGCCCTACACAGAAGTGACGCATAAACATGACTGTTTACAAACACGTGTTACTTACCTCCAGACTATACCTATTTTGCAGGAGGAATTCAAGTACATACTGGAAATTTGGGCTTGCGCAGTTGAAGTGGATTAAAACACTCCATTGCATTAGTGCAACAAATCCACTTTAAAACAAAAACTGGCATTTTGTGTTTAGGAAAGTGATGTGGAGATGACCTGAAAAGGGTGGGGGGTAGACAAATGGTTAACAGGAAGTGGTATAAATGCCACACAAGCAAATCAGGATGGATGTTCATTGTCATATCTTTCTGCAAACCAATCAGAACAAATGCTCAACAAAGACCAATCAGTCCTGGCAAAATCAGGATGGATGGTCAGTAGGCAAATCATTCAGAGAAGCCCATAAGTCCTCTTTGCTATGCAAGCTGAAAAGCATTGTGGGTGAAGTGGTTGTAAGGTCCCAGTTTTGCTTTCTGCTTATGGATCCATATACCAGTTGTGGAAAGGACAAGATGCATATGGCAGAGGATAAAGACAAAGCGTTGCTTGAGCAATTTCCCAACAGCAGCAGCCGATGAAGCTCCTCTGGTTTTGTGGTCTGCACTCTGGGATTTGTCTGTGGGTGCCAGCAGGGGTGTTGCAACCTGCCACGGCCAATAACCATCCATTTCAGGAGCAGAGTCTTCCTGAGCCAGCAATATGAAAAGGAGGAGGAAGAAAATGAGCAGCAAAATGTGAAGTTAATAAAAATACTTTATCCAATCAGGCTTTCAAAGCAAAGCGAGCCCAGCCTGGGCTTGGAAGCAGCAACCAGGCACGCTGGTTTTTTACTCCACTTAGTGGTCTAATAGCTTGCAGAGCTTCTCTATTTAGCTTTATGACTTGCACATTTGCTCTTTTCATTTGCAAATTCAGCTATGGTGCCTGAGCTCCAGCATTCCCAGGACACTCTTGGTTAGGCTACTGCTCTAATTGTAGGACCCGGCTCTGAACTACTATTTCTGAATTCTCAGCTTCCAGGCTTGTATTGGACTTACCTACTGTGTAAATAATTGACAGATAAATCTTAACACTGTCAGCCCCCCAAGATGGTAAACTGGCTTCCCTTTGTACATGTTTCATCAGTTACGCCAGCAATGGCATTGGCTTTTCAGTCAGTGGCACCAACCAGGGGCCTTTCTGGTGAAAACCCAGATTCAGATCTGTGGGAATGAGGCTCTAGTTCCCATTTCAGAGCATGTGGGAGGCAGCCCTGGGTCGTTTGACCCTTTGATTAGTTCACACTCACTTTTAAAGTTTAAAGCAACATCTAATTTTTGCTTAGTGTGCTTGCAGTTGCAGATTAAATATGCAATGCATATTTACTTAAGCTGCTATAGCGTCTTACATAGATTAAACTGTTACAGACTAATTAACTCTGAGACAGACAGCAGCACAGCATAACATGTACCTGCTACTCTGACCCTTAAGTCTGTTCCCTGACTGCCATAACTGTACCAACTGCCACCATAACTGCCACTGACTGTGCAACACCAGCAGAATTCTACAGCTCTTGCCATTAACCCTTTGCATGTGCATTTTGAATGCTAACATCTCACAAGATCAAGTGACTATCCTGATTACTTTAGGATCTCAAGCATAGTGGAACGAAGCAGTAGCAAGTAGATCCCTATAGATCCCCAAGCCAAACGGAGGACATAGATGATGCCTTCCTGGAACAGATGGCCAAGCATGCAAAAGGAAGGGAGATAGTAGTAATGGGGGACTTCAATTACCCGGATATTTGTTGGATGTCAAACTCAGCCAAGAGCATAAGGTCAAACAGATTCCTCACTGGCCTTGCAGACAACTTCATTGTCCAGAAAGTGGGAGAAGCAACAAGAGGAACAGCCATTTTAGATCTGGTCCTAACCAATGTTGATGACCTGGTTAGTGGGGTAGAAGTGGAAGGATCATTAGGCGCGAGTGATCATACTCTTCTGAAGTTTACTATACAGCGGAAAGGAGCAGCCAAGCATACTAGGACTCAATTTCTTGACTTTAAGAAAGCCAACTTCATAAAACTTAGGGAAGTGCTGGGTGAGATCCCATGGACACTAATACTAAAAGGAAAGGGAGTTCATGATGGTTGGGAGTTTGTTAAGAGGGAGATAGTAAAAGCACAACTTCAGGCAATACCAATGAGACGGAAACATGGAAGGTGCCTAAAGAAGCCAGGGTGGCTATCTAAAGAACTTTTAACTGAGTTAAGATTAAAAAGGGATGTGTACAAAAATGGAAAAGGGGGGAAACCACCAAAGAGTAATTCAAACAAATAGCCAGCACGTGTAGACACAAAGTCAGAAAAGCTAAAGCACAGAATGAACTCAGGCTTGCTAGAGAGGTTAAAAGCAACAAAAAAGGCTTTTATGGGTATGTTCGTAGCAAAAGGAAGAACAAAGAAACAGTGGGGTCACTCAGAGGAGAAGATGGTGAAATGCAAACAGGGGACACAGAAAGGGCTGAACTCCTCAATGCCTTCTTTGCCTCAGTCTTCTCCGATAAAGAAAACAATGCCCGACCTGAAGAATTTGGAGCAAATGATTCAGCAGAGGAAACACAGCCCAGATTAACTAAGGAGATAGTACAAGAATACTTGGCTAGTCTAGATGTATTCAAGTCTCCAGGGCCAGATGAACTGCATCCAAGAGTATTAAAAGAACTGGCAGATGTGATTTCAGAACCACTGGCAGTCATCTTTGAGAATTCCTGGAGAACAGGCGAAGTCCCGGCAGACTGGAGGAGGACAAATGTTGTCCCTATTTTCAAAAAGGGGAAAAGAGAGGACCCAAATAATTACCGCCCAGTCAGTCTGACATCAATACCAGGGAAGATTCTGGAGCAGATCATTAAGCAAACAGTCTGTGAGCACCTAGAAAGGAATGCTGTGATCACCAATAGTCAGCATGGATTTCTGAAAAATAAGTCATGTCAGACTAACCTGATCTCGTTTTTTGACAGAATTACAAGCCTGGTAGATGAAGGGAACGCAGTGGATGTAGCCTACCTTGATTTCAGCAAGGCATTTGACAAGGTGCCCCATGATATTCTTGTAAAGAAGCTGGTAAAATGCAGTCTTGACTATGCTACCACTCAGTGGATTTGTAACTGGCTGACTGACCGAACCCAAAGGGTGCTCATCAATGGTTCCTCTTCATCCTGGAGAAGAGTGACTAGTGGGGTGCCACAGGGTTCTGTCTTGGGCCCGGTCTTATTCAACATCTTTATCAACGACTTGGATGATGGACTCAAGGGCATCCTGATCAAATTTGCAGATGACACCAAACTGGGAGGGGTGGCTAACACCCCAGAGGACAGGATCACACTTCAAAACGACCTTGACAGATTAGAGAACTGGGCCAAAACAAACAAGATGAATTTTAACAGGGAGAAATGTAAAGTATTGCACTTGGGCAAAAAAAAATGAGAGGCACAAATACAAGATGGGTGACACCTGGTTTGAGAGCAGTACATGTGAAAAGGATCTAGGAGTCTTGGTTGACCACAAACTTGATATGAGCCAACAGTGTGACGCGGCAGCTAAAAAAGCCAATGCAATTCTGGGCTGCATCAATAGGAGTATAGCATCTAGATCAAGGGAAGTAATAGTGCCACTGTATTCTGCTCTGGTCAGACCTCACCTGGAGTACTGTGTCCAGTTCTGGGCACCACAGTTCAAGAAGGACACTGACAAACTGGAACGTGTCCAGAGGAGGGCAACCAAAACGGTCAAAGGCCTGGAAACGATGCCTTATGAGGAACGGCTAAGGGAGCTGGGCATGTTTAGCCTGGAGAAGAGGAGGTTAAGGGGTGATATGATAGCCATGTTCAAATATATAAAAGGATGTCACATAGAGGAGGGAGAAAGGTTGTTTTCTGCTGCTCCAGAGAAGCGGACACGGAGCAATGGATCCAAACTACAAGAAAGAAGATTCCACCTAAACATTAGGAAGAACTTCCTGACAGTAAGAGCTGTTCGACAGTGGAATTTGCTGCCAAGGAGTGTGGTGGAGTCTCCTTCTTTGGAGGTCTTTAAGCAGAGGCTTGACAACCATATGTCAGGAGTGCTCTGATGGTGTTTCCTGCTTGGCAGGGGGTTGGACTCGATGGCCCTTGTGGTCTCTTCCAACTCTATGATTCTATGATTCTATGATTCATGTAGAGCTGCCTTTAAAGGTAATTTAAAAGCAGCTGCAAACAGTGCAACACTTAGGCTTAGGTTGCTGGAGCATGCATGCATGTGTTTCCGTGTGTGGGAATGCAGAGACACACTCACAGCTTCCCTCATTGCCTTACGTATATAATTCCTTCCAATTTAGGTGGCAACTGTGTCTTTTATGCCTGATTAGTAGCCTGCTCAGAGCTTTCATAATTTGAATTTAAATCATTGAAAACCCTGAAGCATAACTGAATTGTTGTGAGGGCACATTAGAACATATTTTATACAATTCTTAATGTATGGTTTATAGTCTTTGTGAACTGTTTAGAAGTTTTATTTACAGTTAAGCAGTATGAAATTTGCGTTAATAAATAAATAAAGTCAACTCATGCAAAGGGAGGGAGGCAGCAGACACTTGAGATCAGCCCATTACTTTGTACCTACAAAAGAGAAGTGGCAGCTAAAACAGGTGAAATATGCTGAATTTGCAAGTTTAACTTAAAATTAGAGATCAAGATGAGGAAGAGTTTAAGGAGGATTGGAAAATGCTTCTAGTTTATTTAAAAGAAATATTGCAAATATGTTAAAACACAAGTAGCTTAAAATAAGGGGGTTTGGCAAGTTGCCAGGGTAAATGGGTGTCAGGTGACAGAAAAAGGGAATCTTTAGCAAGGGTTGCTGGGAAGAAGGGGGGGGAGACTGGTATCCATCTTGGGCAGGCTGGCTGTTTGCTGGCTGGGAGAGATTCCTTGGACTCCAGGGCTGCACTGCTATGGGGTACAAGCTCATCTTGAAATGACCATACTGTAAGATCTGGACCCCACCCCCATGAGAGGTGTAAATAGGTGAATAAACCATATGTCTTAAAGCTATGACAGTTTCCACCGTGTCCCATTCCTCCAAAGGATTGGTGGGGAAAGACGTTACAGAAATCTGTTTCCCCACCACTCACCTGGTCTTTTGTGGGGCCCAAATTCCAATTCCCACAAGACTTGGATCTTTTCTGAGGCCGGGAAAACGATCACTTTCCCACTCCCTCAACAACAGTGACTTTCTCCTCAGGCTACACTGTGAGGGATAGGATACCCCTTTTATGAATCAGATCCATATATTTACTTCACAATCTTTCCCCTGCTTTTAGCATGTGCCAATAATAAGGGCATTGGCACAGGATATTTTCTGGCGATTAATGAGTAGTTGGAGTTAATGATTCTCAGCTGCACTGTGAGCCATTAGCCGTCCCTCCAGATGGTGGTTAATCCCCAACATTTATCCCTACATCATTATTGTTGCCATGAAAAAAGTGAGAAATGCCTTTCAGACCTCTCTCTATAGAGAGACTGCTGTTTGCAGTCAAAGCCATTGAGGAAGATAATTCCACCTACAGAACAGAACCCCCTTCCTGGCTTCGGAAAGGAAGTGTCTAGAAAGGATGGTCCTATGGAATGATTTGCAAGCACATCACTTGTCTCCTTATTCTATGGCTTTCATAGAGTGGAAACTCTGACTGAGCACCCACTAAGTGATTCTTGAAACTTTTCTATGAAAATGAAAACGAACCAAGTTCTCCTCACTGACCAATGTGTGAATTTCTCTGGCATTGCTAATCAGTATGTTCAGAAAGGAAGGTATTGGGCAGTTTATAAAGTCTCTTAAGTGAATCGATTGGCTTTAGTTGAGTAAAAGACAGTGGTCTATAGCTACAATAAAGTATTTTGATGAACAACTGTCTTGTTGTCTGGGCAGCCCAGGACCTCCACACATAATGCCCAGGTTTGCCCCCCAGGGAAGCCACTTTGCTTCTGCTAACACAGCAGTTTGACTTCACCCCAGAGAAAGAATGGAGAAAAGAATGCACCATCTTAGTGATGGACTTACTCAATTATTTTCTTTGCATTTTGAGTTGTGGAACTCCTATATTCAGCTCCATCAAGCGAAACGCACTGAGAGACTCACCTGTGCAAGTGTCCTTGCCATGAGGAGATGCTTAAGAGCGCTCATGAAGCTCTCATTTACCTTTTCTGGGGCTCGCACAGGGGAATGGATTGTGCCCACAGATTTTGAAGGCCAATGAGTAGCCTTGAAGCAGAAAGAGAGATATTCAACAGATTCCAAACAATATTACTTTGATTTCCCCTCTGTATGGCTGGTAGTGGCTCCCTTTGCCAACTCCACACCAGGCTGTGTCTTCCTGCCAACATGTGTTGTGTGGAGCTGAAGTATTCCTGCTTCCTGAGCTCTGGCTGTGCAAGGATTTCTCCAGACAGGCAAGATTTGTGGGCTCCAAGTGTATTCAGGTCACCAAAAAGGGACCGTCCATCTGTCGCTAAGTGTGCACTTATATGTATACTCCCCTGTGCAGACTGCCAGTTCTTAACAGACTGATCAAAATGGCATAAAACAAGATTAGTATCCAAAGATCAGATGGAATTCCCTGGTGTTGCCCTTTAAGAGTTTCAGGTGGGGAATAAAGAAAACCTTGTAACTCTATCCCCTATGATGTCCAAATTGTTATGTTGCATAGGAAATCTCCTTTCTCTCTTATAGCCCCCAGGGGACTTTCACTGAGGAGTGAATGGGCCATCTGTTTAATGTCATGATTCACATATGTGGTGCACAGCCACAAACACTTTCCCCTCAGCGCTGTCTGGCTGCCCGTCTCTAAGTGGAGCTGATCTCCATCCAAGCACAACAGCAGGGGACAATTAATAAGGGACTAATGTTGTGATAATGATAAGTTCCACAGTTCAGTATGTGTGGCTCCCTCAAGCTTATTATGTCTCTGCATCATGGCTAGTTTCAGGCACACATCTTAAACCTATTTACACGTAAAGGAAGTTATATTAAAACTTAGCTGATACTGCAGCTCTGGGCACTGACAGTGTCCAAGTGTCCACAGACAACATGAAGTGGTTCCCTCAGGCCACAACTGGGTGCCACAGTAGATCAGGGTGCTATGAAAGGGTAACACATGGTCAGCTATGTACCGTAATTACCATGGCAGGTGCAGCTCCTTGGGCTTGTTTTGATAGTCACAGTGTCATATTCTGTTGCTGTCCTGTCAACTTGTGCACTTCCATCCTATGCTAAGCACTTAGCCAGTTTTAGGATTGAGCTGCTACATGCTGATTAATTTGTGGAAACATTGTGGAAGCATTAGCTGTTTCAATGGCATTTAGATTTTATCTTTCATTCAGATAGCTAAATTTGCCCTATACTGGTCCACAGGAGGATGTTACTTGCGTTCAGTAAACACATCAGAAACAGATCCAAGGAACTGCTTGACACTGAGTCAGAAAGATGTCTCTGAAAGTTGCATAGGAAACAACAGAGTAACAAATGCAACTTTCCACAGTTGTCCATGCTAGGTATTTATTTATTTAAAAGCATCTATAAACTGCTTAATGTTTCAGAAATCTCCATAGTTCTTCATGTTAGGTAACATATTGCCAAGCAACTTACAAAAGTTCAGGAACTCTGAGCAGAAAGGTGTCAGTGTTAAACAAAAACAGCTGGATTGACACTGGAAACTGGTAGCCTTTCCGTTTTGCTTCCATGCATGTGCCCAACAGGGACATCCTTGCCTATGTACCTCCTGGAGATGCATGTGGAAAGACATTCTGGAAAGTCCTTTTCAGAAAGAGACATGAAAGGCACTGGCACAGTCAGGAGTGAAGTTCAACAACTGCAAGAGTCACCAGTGAGAGCCAGAGTGGGGCAATGGTTTGAGAACTGAACCAGGACATGGGAGGTCCTGGTTTGAAACTCCCCTCAGCCACAAAGCTCACTTGGTAGCCTGGGGCCAGTCCCTATCTCTCAGCCCAGCTGCCCTCACAGGGTCGTTGTGAGAATAAATGGGGAAGGAAGGACAACACCTTGAGCTCCTTGGAGAAAAAGCTAGGATATTTATTAATTAATTAATTAATTAATTAATTAATTAGAGTAGCAAATGAGTGATATTGAGAGAGGGGGCTTCTGCACAAGTACTTTTCCAGTTCCCTCATCCTGCACTACCCCTCTCCATTGATGGCACCCCCAATATCTACAAATATTTAATAATAATAATAATAATAATAATAATAATAATAATAATAATAATAATAATTTTTATACCCCGCCCTCCATGACCAGGGCTGGGCTCAGGGCGGCTAACACCAGATATGAATTACAATAAAACATAATAGGAAAAGCAACAACAAACAAACAGTTAATTAAAATATGGCTTAAAATACAGCTTAAAATGCAGCCTCATTTTAATAGTAGCCCATAAATCAAGACCATAAAGGGAGGAGATATCAGATACTCACCTGAGCCAGCTATTCATGCTGGTCCTACATGGGCCAGCAAAAAAGCCAAGGGAAAATTTATATACCAAATCCCATATAAGGGATCAGAGTGAGTCTAAGCCGAAGGCCAGGCAGAACAGCTCCGTCTTGCAGGCCCTGCGGAAAGATGCCAAGTCCCGCAGGGCCCTGGTCTCTTGTGACAGAGCGTTCCACCAAGTCGGGGCCAGTACTGAAAAGGCCCTGGCCCTAGTTGAGACCAATCTAACCTCCTTGCAACCTGGGACCTCCAGAGTGTTGTCATTTGTGGACCTTAAGGTCCTCCGCGGGGCAGACCAGGAGAGGCGGTCCTGTAGGTACGAGGGTCCTCCCCCATTTTCGTTTGAAATGCTGCATCACTGTAAGTTTTAAGATGTTCTTGAAAACTCTCTGCTGTTGCTTTCCTGAAATTTCAGGATTGCACTTAGGCCTTGATAGTTTTGGTGTTGTTTTACCCTATACTGTGATTTTACTATTTTACTGGGGTGAGTGCTGTTTCAGTAGTATCACTAGCTACTGCTGTCTATTACCTGTTTTGTTGTTGCCCATTTTTTCAGTTATGATGTTTTATGTATTGTTATAAATTTCCTTAACATATATTACTGTACAATGACATAAGAAAGCTTTTTTTCTATTTGAAAATGATATAAATTCACGAATAAATGAATACATTCAGAGACCAACGTGATGGGGGAGGCAGTGTGGCTACTGAGACAATGCTCGTGCAGCCCACGCAGAGAAAGGCTCCCACAGGACTTATGCACAGCCCCCCGCCCCAGATGATCCATGCTCAGGATTATTGACTCCTCTCTGCTCACATGACTGATCCAATGGCCAAGGAGGGAGGCACTGACATCTCCATCGGGGAACTGCCTGCCCTAGTACTATGGGTGCTGACTCAGACCCCTGAACTATGGCTTAATTTGGAAAGCAGGGGGCAACTGGAGTATATGCAGAATCAGGTGAATGTT
The DNA here is from genome assembly GCF_027172205.1 of Podarcis raffonei. NCBI lineage: Eukaryota > Metazoa > Chordata > Lepidosauria > Squamata > Lacertidae > Podarcis > Podarcis raffonei. Next base: position 2,448,343 of record NC_070604.1, read on the forward strand.
GAACTTCCAGTGGGTCTTTTCCATGCAAATGTGTTGCTTGGCATGGGGAAAATAGAATTGCCAATGAAAATTCTCCCTGTGGATTTCACCCATCCCTAACCAGTGTGCTTGAGCATACTGCACAATGCATTTAAAATGCTTTCCTTGAGGTGGCATTGATGTTCAAATTATTATTAATGGGCTTTCTAAAGTGCAAAACCTGCAAAGTCCAAGGAGGAATAAATTCCAGTTAGGCCATAAAAAGGAAACGCTTGTCTCCTAAGCACAAAGAAGCAGTCTATGCTTCCTGATTAGTCTCCTGGTATGCAAGCCATGGGCACACGTCATTAAGTGTTTGCAAACTGACAGCAACTAATCGCTTACAGAGCCCTCTAGTCCATCTGAAAAGAATGTGCCAAGAAAGCTCACATCCAGGGTTTCACAGACACTTTCCCGGTGCCAGAGGATGATCTCTGAACATCTGTTTCAGCTCTGCACATGAAAGAATCATAAGCGCATTAGCTTGCATATTCAGTTATCCTGTCTCCAGGGGGAATGTGCTTGTCAACTTACAATCGTATCTGTAAGATGTAATCATCTGTGCTGCAGCAGATACTTGGCACGCATACCTGCGATGATGATCTTGGCATCGTACCTGCTTTGCAGAGAATGGGAAAGGTGAGGATGGTGAAGTGAGACCTAATTGGGGCTGCGCCTCATTTCCTTTTCCATAAATAGAAAGGGAAGGAAGTGAGGGAATCTGGGAATCTTCTACTCACTTGCTTTAAATACATTATAATGGATTATCACGGTTTGAACAGTGGTGTCTCTTTCCTTATTATTCTCAAATATTCCACAATCATGCTGCATCAAACCATGCAGTAACATGTAAACACGATGCAGATCACTAGGAAAAATAAATGGACTGAGTAGGTCTAAAGCAAACTGCTCTCTCCCATTGCTCAATCCATGGGGCAGTCGTGATCTGGAAACTTTCACAGTGATCAGAAAGCATCTCTGTTCTGATCCATGTCTGACGAGGTTACATCCTTTGGCCATGGGTTGATGACATACAGAGGTGTTGCATGAACAGATAAAACCACGTTGTGCCGCATCAGGTCACTGGTCCACCTTGCCCTGCACTATCTCCTCTGACTGACAGGGGCTCTCTAAGGTCTCAGGGGCAAGTATATTCCATTCCTAAAACCTGAGAACTTTTTGGAGGAGGTGGCTGGGATTGCAGCTGGAGCCTTCTGCATGCTCTTCTAGTGGGCTGTCATTCTTTGCTGCCACCCCCCCCCCAGACACTGCTGTCCCCTCCTCCACCTGACACCCATCAGATGTAGACAATGGTGCATCCTTCTGAGCAAGATCTTGAGCAAGGGTCACATGAGACCATGTGGCCCATCATTGAACATCATTCCTAGACTCTAATCTCTTCAACTTCACTCTAGTTTCTTGTGGGGAAAGTGCCTCCCACAATGGTGCTCGTATCCAAGATGGTGCCACCCAAGAAAGGGAAAATAGGATGCCACTCCAGAAAAACAGCATGTTATGTACAGACTTAGTGCCATCATTGAGACACTTCCCACAGTTGGAGAAGTCGGCCCACCAGATGGATGGAGGATAGGGATGGGTGAATAGATCAGTTTTGGTTTCTTTTAGTTTCTCCTGTCGTTGATTCTGCTCCATATTGATCCAGAGCAGACCCCAATGTATAGTTAGCAGAGTAAACACATAAACACTTTGCAGGATTCCCAAAAAATAGACCAGAGACAATTAGCTTCATCCAGCAGAGTTTACTACTGAAGGCAAATGAGCATAACAGTCACAATTCTTCAGGATCGGCACAGTCAGTAAGAAATCCAGTTGCAGCAGACTTAAATTTACTTAACACTTAAACACAATATGTACAGAACACCACAACAGAAGGAAAGACAAACAGTGAAACTCAGGTTCCTTCTGGCCTGTTCTTATAAACAGTATGAGCTTGAAAGAAAGAGATAACAGAACCAGTTTGAACCAGCTGTTCAGCTCCTCTGAAGGAATAACCAAAACATCAGGATCCTTCTGCTTGTTTCTAGGCAGAATAGAAGCTTGCTTGCTTGCTTGCTTGCTTGTTAGCTAGAAACTTCCTGCTTGCACCAGCTTGTATCACACAGAGAAGCTTCCAGAACCCTCTTGAATTAGTTAGAATAGAAAAGAGCTCTGCACTTTAAACCAATACTTTCTGTACCCAAAAATGCAAAACTGACACTACCACTTTGTGTCATTGAACTGACCACAAGGGATACAGGCAGGGAAGTTGACTTGCTCTTTTCTCACTGTGGAAAAACTGGCTGTCAACCAAAGTTTGTTTCAACAGAAACATGCTTATCGCTGTAAATAAATGGTTGTGTGTCTTCTTGCATCATCTAGTGGCTTCCACTGTAGCAATATCTCCATACAAGCAGAATACTCATTCATAAATGGAATTTTCTCTTTCCACCACTAAACATTATTTCTCCAGTGTGATCTTTGCTCACTTTCAAAATCACTATTTGTGTTGGTGGATTGAAAAAACAGATAAGCAGACACATCAGACATAGATCCATAAATAAGCACAGGTGCTGTTCCAAGCTCTTTCAGTCTACAAAAGTGCACTGGACAGTCCCTTGGAAGAGGTGATACTTTAAGAGGTTTAGTACTTCCTGATCTTCTTGAGTCAGAAATGTTGCAGCTTTCACACAATGTGTTGGCATGTATAATCCAGAGTCCAGCCAAAAACACATAGAGCATGTATACAGCATGAAAATTGTAGCTAAAGGTCTCTTCCCCGTACTTTCTTCTTCTTCTTTTTAACCTCACCCCTTACTTGACATCAGTTTGAGGCTGTACTGCGGTAGTGCCTGGAAAGGAAGGGTCTGGCACCTAAGCATTTTGGCACTCACTCATTCAGGGCCACCATGTCTGTGGCTGAATGCTGTATGCAGGAACAGCAAATCGTGGAGGTGGGACAATGGTGTTCTCGAGCACACAAAGGTTATACAGTCATACCTCGGGTTACAGATGCTTCAGGTTGCGTTTTTTCGGACTGCGGACCGCCAAAACCCGGAAGTACCGGAATGGATTACTTCCGGGTTTTGGCAGTTGCACATGTGCAGAAGCGCTGAATCACAACCCATGCGTGCGCAGACGCGCCGCTGCGGGTTGTGGACGTTGCAGGTTGCGAACGTGCATCCTGCACAGATCATGTTCGCCACCCAAGCGTCCCCTGTATTTGCCCCCACAGGCATGGCTAGCTGTTTCTCATGTTTACTTTGTTCCTCAGGACAAAAGATGGCATTCATCATACACTGCACACCAAATCATCCCTGTCAGGGTTGTAATTGAATATTGCTATTGACAGACTGCTGGGCTGAATCATCAGGGGGGCCAGGAGTTATGGCTGAGGGTGATGAGCCCCATGGAGTGGAGCCCTGGACCTGCTGGTGGAACAACTGGGCCAGAACAGTCAGAAGAAAAAGTCCCAGTGAGAGAAGAATGGATACAAAAACTCATGGACTATGCAGAAATGATGAAATTTACCAGAAGAATAAAAAATCAAGATAACAATTTTTTAAAAAAGAATGGAAATGGTTTGTTGACTATTTACAAACAAATAGGAAACAGATAAATACATTGTCAGGATTATTGTAATAACCTGCAGTTTCAAAAGAATATAGAATCAAAATAGATGAATAAAGGAATAAGTTAATTTAGAATGTGCAGGAAATGATAAAAAGAAATTTAAGGAACCGCAGAAAGAGGAGGAAGTTGAAGTTTGAAATGTTACAACTATTGTTAAGCTATTGAAATGTATATAAATGAAAACTATATATAAAATTTTAAAAAGAACAGTCTGCGTACCTAGAAAGGCCTCAACATGGAGCGAGCAGAACAGAGAAGGCCAACCTTAATAGCCTGGTGGAAATTTCCCCAATGATGGCCTTGGGATGGTTGGTGTGGCGGCAAAGATGCTGCAAAGGTGCTGCTGGAGGGGTTTGAATGACTCCTCCCAGGCCAAAGTTGCCCATAGAAGCTTGAGTAATGTACTGGCAGGCTTTGTGAGGGCCAAGACGATGGCCCTCTAAGAGGTAATGGCCTTCTAAGTATGGACCACTAAGGTATCAAGGGAAGTGTCTTTGCACCAAATGAAAAATAGGTGAGTCCCTTTCCCTCAACTTGCTGGTAGAAGCTGTAGGAGGCAGAGAGAGCTGTAGAAGGCCATGCCTGATTTCTGCTGGAATCCAAGGCTGTGGCCATCAGAGAAGTAAGACCCTCTTGGGGGGTTAATGCTGAAACGTAGGCTCAGGTTATATATATTACATGTGTAAATAGACCTTATATCCTGAAGACATCACAGTCCCTGCTGCCCCTCATTCCAAGAAAAGCGAACCCTGTGCAAGCGCCCAGAACCCCTGGAATCTTGCACCCCTCGGAGTCAGGGGTGGGGTGCAATAACACGTTGTGCAATGAAACCCTTGCCTGAAAACAGCTATTCTTAAAATGGTTGTTCAAACCTGGGTGCTGTTTCAAACCGCTTTTGTTTTATAACAGCTGCCCTTTCCTTTGTTATACAGAACACTGGGAAGATTGAGCAATGATAAAAGCAAGGACACAGATCACTTTGTTGAGTTGTAGGAGACTTTAAACAGCTGGCATGATAAAATATCCACATATCCCTTGATAAATCTAGGACATACTAGTAGCTTTTAGAAAAGTGATTCATGCTGAGGTAATAAAGGACGGCTGGGAAGGGAGGGGGGAAGAGTTTTAGTGATGTGGGGGTCTTCCCACGTTTCACTTGGATCACAACATATATATTCATCCAGAAAACTATTATCACGCAGGTGCAGATACATCAGTCAACATCAAACACCTGGGAAAACTAATCAGCTCAAATATCAAGAGCAGAGTTCAGGGTAAGTTTGAGTACATTGCATCAGGCTTGGTGATTCTCAAAATACACACACAAATACAATCTGAATCCCATCTTTCTGTCCAGTAGGAGAATCTTATTTTCTGTCAAACGGAATAGTAAACATCCATCTTCATTAGCAGGCAATTGTTAATTTCCTGCAAGCTAATGAATGGAATAATTGGGCAGGTGCTTTGGTTCAAAATGACCCCAGTACAGCAGTGGCAAATATGTACACAATCCCTTTTTCTTGTCATGGTTTATGTAGGCTGGCATGCAAGAGGGTTGTCATGGTCACATCTGGTATCAATATTTGTGAACTAATTCTGAACTGTTTTAATTCATAATGTGTGTTTAAGGGTGAGGATTGACCTTCAAAATTGTAGTTTTGTACAGCAGACAGTTTCATTATCCAGTCACATGGGAATTAGTGGTGTTTGTTTGTTTGTTTGTTTGTTTGTTTGTTTGTTTGTTTATAGCACTTTCTGAACTGCCCTCCATCCAAATGGATCCCAAGGTGTTATGCAGTAATACGAAATAATAAAATCTTCCCCCAAATCAAAACGTAAACCACCATAAATACCCAAACATACGGTAAGCTACAGTGACCAAAAGGCAAAGGCTAAAAACGAAAGGCAACAGTTAAAAATGTAGCCCCTTTAAAATACCAAGGCAAAGAAGAAATCCATAAAAGATCGTGATGTCAACGCCAGCTGAGCCAGGACTTCCCTTGGCCCACGAACGACTATGGTTGATGCAGTGATCTAGGGCATTAGAATACTGAGATTACTCTCCCCTGGTATAATAGGGCCTTTGTTTTGTAACCTTGTCTCATTATATCTGTGGGATATATGGTTTTAGTTGCTACCTTCCCCACATTCTCATACCTGTGGTTTATTTATTTTGCTTTTATTTCATGTCTGTATTTGTTCAACAGTGATCTAGAATTATGTATGGACTATGTATATTGTAATCAGATCCTGTTTGATAACACTGTTTTCTGCAGATTTTTATATAACTTTTTTAATAGAGATTATTTTTAAGAAGCACACACTACTTGAGTCTCTCTTGGGAGGCTATTGTCAGGTGCCACCACAGCAAAGTGCTTTCCTTTGGTCAAGCATAACACACTTCCTCAAGGGTAGTACTCTAAGGAGCCTTCTGGAAAGAGGCATTCCTCCAGGTCTGAAGCCATTTAGGCTGAGATGGGACCTTGCGCTAGAATATGTCAGAGGTGAAGACTGGAGAGTTATCATTTCAATCAATAGTCACTGTATTTAGCCACTCTACTAGGCAATCAATAGTGGAAAAAGATGGAGGTGGCCTCAAAACACTGAGTCCAGATTCCAACCTCCACTACCACCCCTCCCCCCCCAAAAAAAATAAGGATAGCAGATACCTTTGGGTTCAACTTGTGTCAAGTGGAATAAAAGGAACTGGTCCTTCCCATTTCCTTTTGTCCCAAGAGAAACACAAACCCCTACATTAATATACGGGTTAGAAAAGACTGCAAATGTCGGGTAAATATAATCTGAGTTGCAAGTATAAAGCAAAGGCAGCTTCACTGAAATTCGCAAGGGGTAAGTACTGATTCATAAGCTTTGCTGGACTAATTTGGTACAGAGAGTTCAAATGTTTGAAACAGGCTGTTAACCAAAGTGATGCATCTTTGTGCAATTATTTGCCTGCCTATTTTGCTTTGTAACTATTGAGTTGGGGGGGCAATTAACTAACTTAAAAACAAAAAAAATAGCAAGAGTCTGGGGGGCCCTGCTGCCTGTGGTACCTGGCAGAGGGTCAAGATGTCAAGGAAAGAAACAACTATCTAACAGCAGCCTTGTTTAGGGAAGTTTTTAATGTTTGATCTTTATCATGTTTTTAGTATTCTGTTGGGAGCCATGCAGAGTGGCTGGGGAAACACAGCCAGATGGGTGGGGTATAAATAAATGATGGCGATAATGGTGGTGGTGGTGATATCTGTGCCCGCCATACTCCCCTGCCAGCAGTCCTGGTTGCCATTCACAATTTCATCTTGTACACCATGTCATGTAAACATGGACTTGCAGAATTTGATTACTGATTTACTTGTGATGCTTTCCTGAAAACATATAGAATAGTAATCAACCAGGACAAGATAGTATTTCACTTTACATTCACATCTCCATTCTTAGCTTCTGCCAGGATCTTTTTGGAAACTCATGAGACAGCATAAGTTCTTTTTGGGTTTGACATCTGGTATATTCCTGTATAAAACTGTTAATTTAAGCATGCCTGTCTGACCAATAAACTGCTTTTTGAGCTGTTCTTTTACCTAGATCAATTCCCAGGTGACATTCTCCTTTGGCATTCAGTATTTCTTTTCTTAGGTCTTGTAGTACGATGTATGTGCCATGCATTCTTCCTGATCATTCAAATGAGAGGAGGTGAGACCTGATGAGATGAACAGATTTGTTGCTGCTGCCACTGCTGCCATTACTGAACTGCTATTTCGTGGGTTAAGAGCATCAGAACAGTTTGTTGGATCAGGCTCATCCCCCAGCTTGTCCAGCATCCTGTTCTCACAGTAGCCAGCCAGATGCCCATGGGAAGTCTGCAAACAGCACCTGAGCACAACAGCCCGTTCCCCTCCTGCAGTTTCCAGCAACTGGTATTCAGAAGCATTCTTGCCTCCGACCCTGGAGGCAGAATATAATCATGGTTCAAAGCCACTGAGAGCTTCATTCTCCATGAGTTTTTCTAATCTTCTTTTAAAGCCATCCAAGTTGGTGGCCATCATTGTCTCCTGGGGAGGTGCGAAAAAATACTTTCTTTTGTCTGTCCTGAATCTTCCAACATTCAGCTTCACTGGATGGCCACAAGTTTTGGATATACATAGCCCAGGACTCCCCTTCTCTCTAAACTAAGAAGCGTCAAATGCTGCAGCCTTTACTCACAGTGTAGTTGCTCCATCCCCTTGGTCATTTCCCCTTGTCTGAATCTTGTCCAATGCCACGATGCCCTTTATATGGTGAGGTGACCAGAGCTACACACAGTGCTCCAAGTTCAGTCGCACCATCAAATCAGACAGAAGCTGGTTTGAGGAAAAGCGCATCCATTTCCAGTATTTCTCAAAAAAATTGCACGATAGATATGGCTTGTGGCTAATGTCATGTGTGCATGGCTTCAAGTGCCAGTGGTGGGAACACACCAGGACCACTGGCCAGATTAAACAGTGATGTGCATACAGCCTTAATGCCTTGCTTTCCATTTGGATCTTGATTCAATATCTAGAAAAGGAGTTATGTGACACAGACACAAAATTTAGTCGAGCAAGAGTTGTGAGTCCAATACCAACTGCTCATGGACACATTTTGGCAACACTGGACATGCTCAGGGTTGAGACCTGCCACAATCAACCAGTTAATATTCCCATCTTATTCTCAATTTCCATCTTTTTGCATTGTGTCTTTATTGACTGGCTGTTTGCAAATGTTTTACAACATTTTATAGCAAGCAGCATCCTTGTAGCACAACCATCTGATGTTACAATAACACATTCTGCTGACTGACTCCCATGCGGCACAAAGGTGTTGTAAAAATCTTCAAGTCAACTCAAGGCAGCTGGTTGAATCATTTCCCAGTTTTTCATATGACTCATAAAATCTGTAACATGGTGAGGAAATTCCCTGAAAGCTTTTTGGCAGACGCCACCAGTAGCAAAGAATCACATAACCTTCAAGTTAGTTGGGAAAGGAGCAACATGTGCTGAAGGTTTAAATGTGGGGTCACTTTAAATTGTATTCCTGTCATAAAGGTCAGAACAGTTCTTCTGGAGGACCAAATGATTGAGGAATACCTTTGCAGGGCTTCTGCACATAATAATGTTTCCTTCTCTGTGCTTTTACATGCACACATCCTGGGGCACACAATATGTGGCAGACATTCCGCTGGTGTGGAATCATATAGCCATGGAATGGTAGAGTTGGAAGGGACCCCAAGGTCATGTGGTCCAACCCCTTTCAATGCAGGAATCTCAACTAGATCATCCCTGACCGATGGCCATCCAACCTCTGCTTAAAAACCTCCAAGGAAAGAGAGTCCACAAGCTCCCAAGTGTCAAACAGCTCTTCCTGATGTTTAGCCAGAATCTCCTTTCTTGTAACTCCAACCTGTGATATCTGTGGGAAATACTTCATTTTCTGTGGCCTAGTTCTTGGTTTGCTGACGAATGCTGAAGTGGTAGCCCATGCTTATGCCTTCTAAAACTCGTTTGTGTGTGTTATGGATTATTTTAAAAAATCACTTCTTGGGTGGTTTTCCATATTTATTTTAAAATAGTTAAAACTAAGGAACTAAGATGAGACTCCACATTTTGCAGTAATATAAATCCTGTGAAAATAGTTGACACATATGCATATTTTTCCAGTATCTGGGGTCACTTAAATATATAGATTGACTGCTTTGCTTTTTATATAAATATACAAAAATAAAAGAGCCAAGAAGTCCATCTGATTACTGTGGCATTACTTCAATACCCACACCTCTCTTGGGGATCGGGGCAGAGGATGCAGTAAAAGTGGCATCTCCTACACACACACACACAAAACCTGGCTCTAGGGTGGCGCTCATGGTGCCCTAGAGTAAGTTGCAGTTGTGCAGTGTGTGCCACCTTTAGCAGGTCGGTGCTTCTGCCCCCTGCCCTCCACTTTTCCAGACAACAAGGAGGAAAGTATTGGATAAGGCTGATAAAGGTTGTGGAGACTTGGTGTCAGCCATCCCATTAAACAGACAGCATTGGATATGATCTATTAAATGGTGACTCTCAAAGCATTCTTGGAAGCCTTGGCTGCTGTTTCTGCCCCCAGACAGACATAATCACAAAAAGCAGTAAAAACACCGAGACAGCCTTTAATAAGTTCCTTCAACATCCATCCCAAAAGCACTGTGTTTGGGAGAAAAAGGGGAGCCCTGGTAAAGTCATTCTCTGCTTGAAAGTTACAGCTGTCAGTCACAGAACTCACCCATCCTTGGTGTCTCCCTCCTGCCCAGTGTTTTCCGTTTATGGAGAGCTTGGAGACATTTGTGGGAGGTTTAAAAAAAGTATCCACTCGAGATGAGGTGGGGCCTCAGAACTAGCCTGCTTAACCTTGGACCACTTCAGACCTGAATCACCTTGGATTTGGAAGCTGTCTGAATACGTCAGGAGTGGGAATATTTGCCTCGGATTCATGTCTCATCTGAGATAATCATGTACACATAGCAGCCTCTGTGCTGCAGGAACACACAGAAATTGTCTGCAAAACTTTTCTCTCTGTGTGTTTTGTTAATAGGGTTGTGATAAACTTGATCCAAAATAGATGTGAATGACATGTCTTTGGAAAAAGACAGGAAAACATTTCAACCAAAAGGACAGACTGTATTTCAATGACTTGGCCTCATTTGTGCCTGCAAAATTCAAAAGGATTAAGAGTGTTGGAGAACATTAGAAAGGAGGCTGCTGTGCTTTTGCCTGTGAAATGCATTTCACTCGAGGAGGCAGACAGCCGACGCCTCATATAAGCTCATCAATGAGAAGGAAAGGATTTTAATGCCTCCGCCAGTACGTAGACAATTAAAGCAGATCAGGGATTGGAATTGGCTCAGAGCTGGTTATACTAATTGCACACAACCCCATGGAAAGCTTCCTTCTGGCTGCCTTAAACTGATCGCAAACTTGGCTTTACAATGAAGTATAACATTCTGTCCAATCAACAGGTTTAATAATAACATTCAAAAATATTCACTGTGCCCTCTGCCCCCGCCCTATTGTGTTCATTTGGCAAATGTAACAGTTCATTACAACCACATTCTGGGGGGGGTCAGAGCAGGGTGTGTGTGTGTGTGTGTGTGTGTGTGTGTGTGTGTGTGTGTGTAATTTAGTAGAGGAAGCAATGGCAAACAGTTTAATCACAACCATCCCCTGGGCAATTTAGAATAATTTTCTCATTATAAACTATGAGATGCAGTATAATGAATGTTCAGTCATAAGGTAGCTACAAAACCCCATTAAGGCAGCCAAATGCTGATGTGAACTGCACTTTCCATTGCTGAGAAATGCTGCTATTAATGTACCTTTGTGTTTGATTGCTTGGATGTGGTAAACATTATTTTTAAAAAAACTTCATGGCTATGCTCTCTTTCAGTAACAATAACCATGTACTCTGTGTGTGTGTGTGAGAGAGAGAGAGAGAGAGAGAGAGAGAGAGAGAGAGAGAGAGAATGTAGGGCTGGGAGATTCCCAGGGTGACAGTAAAATGAATAAGGGACCAAGGGAAGGAAGAGCGGGCGCACACACCAGGAGGTTGCTCATTGGGAACAGGAGACTCCTTCCTGCACAGAAGGTTCCAATGATTAACTTAGGCCAGGACTGGGGAACGTCAGGCTCAGGTGTTGAATGTGGCCCTCGAGACTCCTCTGTTTGGCCCTTCAGACTCTCACCAGGTCATAGCTCTCACAGGTCATACTCTGTATCCTCATTGCCTGGCTAAAATAGTTCCTTGAACTATGATAGCACCTCTTGCTTGGTCTGGGGGGGGAGCAGAGGGGCATTAGGGCAGCACAACCAGTTCCCCTGCACTGGACACTGAGCCTGGCGGGCACACCAAATATGACACGGTGAATTGAGCAGAAGGTGAGAGGTGGGGTTGCCAAATGTTGGGCTTGCACAGGGTGCCGCTGAAATTTGAAAGACTGAAGTCTGCCCCTGAGTGGAGAGGGGTAGAGGCCTGTGTTTTGAATGGCTACTGCACAAAAGTAGGAGTCCTATCCAATTCTCTGCCCCCATTTGCCCCTTGCCTCACCATCACCAGAAAAGGTTGTCCACGTGGCCCTCAGGCTGATGAAGGTCCTCCACCGTGGCCTAGGTGAACAAAGTCAGTCAAGAAGAGTCTTCACTGAGCAGTTCAGCAGTTGACCGTGCTGGGAAGATATCCTGCTTGGGAGCCTCTGGCTCATGAATTTGAACCAGAAGGCAGCGCACTCTAACCCCATGCTCCGTGGCTGGCATTTCTTCCATCATTTCCAGTTAAGGAGAGTCTGGCAAGTCCATCGCAATCAGATGACTTTGAATCATCTCTTAGCACCAAACAAAGCACTGTAGTGCCTATCAATCATTCCTCTCACTAAAATAAATGAGAACATTTTTGTCTTAGATTTAAAAATCAGAAGATTTGATGGGGGGCATCTATTGAAATATAATGCAAGCAAAATATACAATGGTGTGGGTGTGTGGGTATGTGTGTGCGCGCGCATTTGGTGCATGCTGCTTGAAAACATTACCCAGGGAAAAATAAACTAAGAACTGTTTAACGTTTTCCATTTGCCCTATGAGGCAAAACCTACTTTCCATAAGGTCAGATATAGTTTACATACACAGACAAGCATACACTACCCTATTGAGTTAGCAGATAGCTGTGTTGGAAGGAATACATGACACAAGCCAAAATGTGTTCAGAACTGACATATGTAGCCTGCTAACCATTTCTATCAAAGAAAAATCAGAGAGAAAATGGGGTAGTATTAAACTATGCTGCCCAATTGAAATTAATGCACCCAACTTAGTCCTGTTTGTTAATTTCAATGTGTAAGACTTAGATGAATGCTACTCATGTGAGGCAGGGAAGAAACAATGCGTCTTCTAATTTTGTGTTGTGCCATGGATCTGATGGCAGCCATGCTGATGCGAGTTGCACCCCCAGCACTTTCTCAAAACTTGAAACGTGCCTGCTGGTACAAAAACGTTGATGAGCCCTGTCCCAGTCCTTGGGATTTCTGTAGTTTCTTTTCTTTCACTGTCCAGTCAACTCACAGTCTACATTTCTACAAAGGGAGTCTCTTTGTGCTTAGCAGACTGACTCCCAAACCCACGAGCAGCCGCATTCCTCCTCTGCTGCCAAGGTGGGTACAGGATTGCGGCCCTGCTTTCTTGTGAGGAAGGGCAGAAGGGTTTGTGGCAAGGAATTTGGTATTAATGCAAAACAATTACCTTTAAATATATATATATATGTTCAATTCCCCTGCTTCCGTAAAACATATCATAATCAGTCTGGGTTAAGGCTGAAGACTGAAGCCTTGGAACTTCACTAATCTGCCTCAAGCCGATGTCTCTGATGCAAGACCTTATTCCGCTCGGTGCAGCCGGTTTGCATCTTCTTCTGCATCTTCTCAACAGCTGTGTGAAGTAGGTTTGGGTGAGAGCTGGTGACTGACTGGCCCAAGGCAGGAAGGGAGCGAAAACAATGATGAATGAGTTAACTGAGTTTCTAATGTGAAACTGCACAAGCTCAGAGTCTTTTCTCTTTGTTGTCAATATTAGCAAAACACTTTTGCTACAGTAAGCTTTGTGAAACTGCACATACAGAGACTATTCTTTGCAGTCCACAGAAACTTATGTCCTAATAAATTTGTTACTCTTAAAGATACCACAAGACTTATTTTGTGGCACCTTTTTCATGTGTTCCTTTTTGTGGGGATTAGCAGAGGAGGCATACATTTAAACAAAATTATGTACAGCATCTTTAAGTATCGATTGTTTGGCTATTTTCAGGTGGTCTTCACTGATGTACCTTGACGTATGCTTATGAGGGGCATCAAGATTTTGTTGCTCTCTCATGTTATGCCTCTGTCCTTAATTTATTCACTTTTAAAAGAAAAGATTGAGTGCATAGAAACTTGCAATCCAAAGATAACATTATTATAACAGTGAAAACAAAGTGAGTGTTCACTGTGCTTATTGCTCAAATAACAAACAATGTGTAGTTCTCTGTAGAATTATCTGTAGGGTGGTATCCTTCACTGGCTTGAATATATTTTGTAAGTTTAGTAATTCCTGCAGCTTGTCAAATTCTAGTAAGACAATAATAAACTTCTGTAAGTTTCCATTTGGTTGCCAGATTTATCTTTGCTTGTTACAAATTCCATGTCGCAGTTTTCATCCCTCTAAGTCACACCATCAGGAGGTCATTTGATCCCAAGGCCATTCATAAACTTTAAAGTCCTTCAGAAACCGCCTGCCCGCCCCCACTGCTAATCTTTGGTTAGAAACAGCTCATGGCTAGGGCCGACTTTTGACTTTCCTCCCTGTAAAAAGCACACACACCCCGACATGTCCAAAATTGCTATTGTTTCAAAAGCAGTTTGCCATCTGGCACAAAAGGCAGCTATTACAGGGGGTGGAGGGAATCAAAAATGAAAAGCTTACCAGTTTGGTGTCCAGAACCAGTTATGCAGTTATTTGAATCTTGGTAGTAATATGTAAAATCTTCCTTAACTTTAAAAAATGTTTTGATAAACATCTTCTGGGAGAGGGAGGAAATGGAGCATGATGTGTATAGGTCAAACTATTAAAGGACTTTACTTTCCATCTCTATACTAATACCAAGTCAAGTCTTCCACTACAGGCTAAGTTTAGTTCTACTGGCTATGACTAGAGTGTGTTATTTATACTGTCCAACTTCTGAATGGGGCAAAATAACCTCACACCAGCTCACCCAATGTAAAAGGAATAAATTACAGTATTCCCTTTGATTTGGCCAGATGTAGCTTCAGACATGAGCACTGAAAATTGCTGTCAGAGCAGAGATCCTTGTCTTGTAAAATAATATTGTTATAAAGTAAGAATGTCTAATTAAAATTCGGTCCAACTTCATAGATCCAAATCATATCCGGGAGACCTGAGCATATGAAACATCAGAAATGTGAATACATAGAAATGTTACTTGCAATTGTACAGTAAAGGCAGGGGGTGTTAAAATGAAGGTGTACAGTGAATGATATACCAATATTTTGAAAGGAGGAGATCTATAGCATTGGGGGGGGGGGCCTCTGGCAATTTCAGTTTCTCTCAGTCTCTCATGTTTCTAAATTTGGGTTTGCCACATTTCTGCAGCAATTTGCAGATTTCCTGTTTAAAAATCCTCATGGAAATTATTCAGCGTGTGGATTTCCCCCCATAAACACACTTTTGTATGCAGTTTTTTGACTAATGAACACTTTTTCAGAAGCAATTGCTCCCAATATAATACATACTATGTACTCATTCTGGGCAAAGTTTCCCCTAATAAATGCATTTTTGTAAACATTCTTTGGCTGGAGAACTGCATCACAAATTTTAGGTAACTGCAGTTTTCAAAGGATAGCTGTATTTCCTTGTGTTGTTTTGGGATGTGTGAATTTGATAAATTTGCTTTAAATGCAAACTGAATTGAATTCTCCCCACTTTCCCTAGGTGTCAGTCACATTAACACGTACACGTGTGTGTGTGTGTGTGTGTGTGTGTGTACATATGCATAGGAGGAAGGGAGGAAGCATCTGCATGTTATGTGGGCACCACAAACTTAATATGGTTTACTAGTCATTCACTTTCTCCAGAGAACTGAAGTTCTTTGAGGAGACACAGGTTAGTGCACACGGATACAGAAGTTTAAGTGCCCTCGCCAGAGGGAAAGCCATGAGAGATACACTGGTCTGAAACTGATAGCATTTTATGTAAACTGCTAAGAGGTTTTGATGATTAAGCTGCATATAAATATTGTAAAATAAAAACAAAGAATGAGATAATACAGGGGGTTATTCTTTCTCACCAAGGCTGTGTCCGTCCCTGCTGCTACTGCAGTGTTGCCTTTGGATTGGTTTCTATTCTATTTATTTTCTAGATCTTCACCCCACCTTTAAAAAAAAACTTCCTTACATTGCAGCTCATGAAAATATATACAAACAGTAGAATTACCATTAATGATGAAACATCAATAATATCCCACGTGCCAGGACTTTCTCTGGAGAAAAGAAGGGTTTTCTTCCAAAGGTATCCTGCAGATTTCTGCATAGCATTTTACAAAATCAAATAAATAAAAAAGAATCCACAACTTTCCTCATTCTTTGACTTGTGGTAGCTTGCTCAGTTGCCAAATGCATCATTGGGTGAAAATAGACAATATAGCATCAGACTCATAGGTAAGAATTGGACCACTGCTGAATTAATGTGAACTGTACTCTATACCACCTGCATTTAATCTGAGATTGGCCATGCTGCCATCACATCGCTGCTGTTAGGAAATGGAAATGTAACTAGTTCAGCAAAGTTCACAACACTCCTAGAATTTAATTCAATTTAGTGTACATATTGCAATGAATGACAATTCTGTTTTGTATACAGAATCCCCACATCAAAATATCCCTCTCTGCATTGTCCCAGGGTTCTCCTGATCAGGTTTTTTAAAATGTTTTCCTCTGCAGACATGAGAAAGTGACTCCAATCCCACAGTCCACACTCCATTCCATTTTATTTTCCCTGAGTTGTGTGGAAGCATTTTCTCCACCAGCAACATCAGGGAGGTCCTGGATGTGTTACAACTCATTTGCTCAATAGATGTGGCAGCACACTTTTGGGAGAAAGGAAATGCAATAGTAGGCTCTAAATATAAGTGGAAATAAAAAAGAAGCATACATGTGCAACTTCCTAAGGTGAGAAATGCCTCGTAGTTTCTCCTTTTTCATGTCAGATCTTCTATATGTTGATAGTTCTATAAATGGCCAATAGCTTCTCATTCGGCCTCCCACGAAGACTCAACAAATATTGGACTAAGAAAAAGCCAATGTTGTGTGAACAAGAGAACTACGCCCCACAATCCTGGTAGAGGTTTTTGCTTAAGCAACTCTAAGTCCTGGATCATTTTCTGAAGGTGGTTTTTGGGGGGAGAGTCATCAATCAAAGTCTCAGGTAGAGAGTATGCTGAGCAAACATGTAGCTATACTATTGGCAAGGAAATGGATATTTTAAAATGCAAACTCAAAATGTTTGAAACTGATTCAAACCATGTTATAAAAATAAATCACTGTAGTGCTGTGGTCCGGTCACTCGAAGCATCGAACTGCAGTAAAAGGCCATCTTTTATGAGAGGAGATGAGTTGATCATGAATTAATCATGACCTCCTACATCACAGGATCTGCCCTGTGGGCACACCATCTTCCGCTGGGATCTCTGGGGGATCTCGCAGAGCCTGACCTGGTGCAACCAATGCTTTGATGGGAGGACTGAAAGGAAACCAGATTAGGACATCATATACAAATCAACTCAGCAGGGGGCACTCTCTTTTTTTTATGCAATGAGGTCCTGGAGTCCATTTCTACCTCAAATTTGAGCAGAGTAGGGATTTTCCACACCTGCACAGCTAAGAACTTTCACTTAATCACTGCAATGGTATTATATTGGAAACACCATACCTTATAATATATAATTAATATAATATAAAATGTCTGTGGGGGAGAGGTATTTTGTATTTTAATTTCATTTTTACCTTTTTGTTATTATGCTGATATATTTTGTGTTTTTATATTGTGGTCCATGTGATCTTCAGAAGGACAGCATATAAATTTAATAACAACACAATCTTCAGGAGAAGAAAAGGCTACACAAATCCAGAGCGGAGTCCCTAAGGCAAGCTTGGATGGCACTTTGTTCACTTCCTTCCGGCTCTGCCTTCCTCTGGACCACATCAGTGAGGCCAAGAGGCGGTTTGTCATCTGGGCAGCCGGCCCCCTCCAGACACACTGCCCAGGCTTGATTTCCAGAAAGGTCACTTCAGCGCTGCTAACACCCCCAGAGAGACACCCCCAAAGATATACTATTCCTAGAGTTCCTTTGAAAGAGATATTGGTGATTGTTACAATTTATGGGAATCGTAGCTTAGCGAAGGAAATGGGGGGGGGTCTCCTATCAATTCTCAGAACTCTTAGCAAACTACAATTACCAGGCTGCTTTGGGAGACCCCATGACTGTTGAAAGTGGTAGGATAGATAGTGTAGATGGGGCCTGTTATCCATGTGTGGGATGCCAACAGGATTTCCTGGGTGCAGTACACTGGGTGTGGATTGGGGCCCCTGCACCTGACCCCACCCAACTATCCATTGGGCAAGAACTGCTGCTAAAATACAAATATTGACTTAGCCTAGCCTACCTCACAGGGTTGTTACAAAGACGAAAAGGGAGAGGAGAGGGTAATGTATACCACTTGACCTCGTGGGGGGGGGGAACCCCACCAAGATACAAATATATGATGCCATTTGTGTAAAGAAGAATGAGCATGCGCAAAGACAGGAAAGCAGGTCCCTTTGCTTTAACTGCAGTATTTCATAGTCCTGATATTGACAGAAAAATACCAAAACAAGGTTTGTCAAGCCTAATAAATTAAAAACAAACAAACAAAAATCCTCCTTAAGTTTGTGCAGCCATTCATTTTGGAGAACATTGCCAAAGCAAGCTGGAAGTTGACAGCAAAGAAGCAACAGGGAGGGCTACAGAAAATGCTTAAGTGTTGCCAGCAAGTTTGACATTATAGAAGCAACAGAAGCTGCAAGTTGCTCTTCATCTGTACATTCCTGATGTGTTTCTGCAACCCTGGCCAAGTTTCAGACAGCAGTCCGGAATGAACTATCTACCCTGGTTTGGCTTTTTCCTGATACTTTCAGCCTCAAAGATCCCTCAAGGAAGAGCGGTGTGTCAAATCTTTCAGGAGAAGAGGATTTAGAGGGATAGCAGAGGACAAAACCAGATCAGCAGAACCTCGTCTTCTGGTGCTACCAGTCTTGAGAGAACTTTGAAGTAGGCTGCTGAGGTCATCTCTCCTTCCCCCAGAAATGCAACGGGAATAAAACTGCCTGGCACCCTGTAGAGGCAAGACCTCCATCTAGATTGTCCAAAAGGATAGCAGCCCCCCTTGAAATGGCTGGCCTTACTGGCATGTGCTTGGGGTGGGGACTCGTGCCTGCCCCTCCCCTAGAGAAGGGAAGACTGGCTAGATTTGCCTTAGGTGTTAGCTTCCTTGTTAAAAAGCTGAAGATGCCATGATCCTGCCCCAAGCTGGAGGGTCTTTGGCCATCCAGATGTGGAGGAACTGCAACTGTCATAATCCTTGGCAATTGGCCATGCTTGGTGGAGCTGATGGGATTTGCAGCTCAGCAACATCTGGTGGGTCAACGGCTCTGCACAACTGCCTTAAGGGATGTAGAGACAGCCTTGAATCTGATATGGTATGACCCCCAATCACCTACACTGCATCACTGTGGGGCTTTGAAATGAGGGCTGTACCTGAGGCATTCACACTGCATGTGGGGTGGCCAGACCAATCACCACATCACCTTGAACATGATAGAAATTATCAGACATGTGATGGCAAGATTTTGTTTGATGGGTATGAATATACTTCATTGAATTAAAAAATATTATAAGGAGCCATGAAATCTGAATCATTGTAGAACTCCTGCATCAATTTATAACTTCTTTTTGTGACTGGCAGTGCTACAGGCTGAACTGTAGTGAGATAAATGTAGTCTCTATACATTACCTTTTCCTATGCAGAAATAATTTCAGAAACAGCATAAGCAGTTACACACGAATTACAAAAAAACATATGTAGATGGGGTAGCTGCTGTGCATAACTGCTGCCTGACCAGTGTATCTGAGGCACATGAGACCCATGTGTGTATGCTTTCCTCAACAAAGATATTATTTCTATATCGAAAAAATATCCTGCATGATGCTACCTTGAGTGCATATCTCCTATGACTGTGGCAAAGCCAACTATTAGCATTGACTAACGATGAAACTTTATTAGGCAAGTTATTCTCTGCTGCTAGACAGATTCAGCAGATATGATCATGTATTAAATTATTTTAAGTATTACCAGAACAACGAAAATGCACCCCACATGTGTGTTGACTGGAAGGTGGGGGGAGATGTTGAAGAGTTGAAGGAGATGCAGAATAGAAAAAATGCTCTGTGGAATCCCAAGAGGCATCTACCTGATGCACATATTTGGCAAAGATTCCTAACAGCATATGAACTGAATAAATAAGAAATATAGTCTGCATTTCCAAGCATTACAATTCATAAAATGCTAGTGATGGACACCATGAATTTAAATATTTCTGCTTCCTTTGAGGAATTCTTTAGTAATTTGAATACATCAGAATTTCTGTTTTAACCTGCAGACATTAAAGTGATCTAATGAGGCAGGTGCTGTCTAAGCTGATATATTGAAAACCTCGTGACTTAAACTGGAGAGATTTCTACCAGAGCCCAAGCCTGGCAAAGCTGTACGCTTTAAAAACCAGAGGCTTGGCGGGAGGGGAGAAGAGAAAGGAATATCCTTGTACTCAATGCTTGGATAAATCAGATGCAGGTGATCCTCTTCCATCAGCCATTGTTCACTGCTGACTGAGAAACCTGCTGGAATGTATTATGAGCCACCTAATTTCAGTTATCTGCAAATTTAACCATTAAAAAAGTAGCATTCCAAATTGCTAACAGCAAAATGTAAGTTTGCTAGGTAGCACTCATTGTTCATTAATATTGTTAAGGCCACTTTACAAACGCATAACGATGTTCCCTTAACCGCCAAGATGCTACTCTCATCTATTCATGTATTTCATGTTCGTGTAAATGGAGATAAGTTGGTAGCACCCTCACCGGGTCTCCCGCAGAAACAAAGCCTCCTGCATCTATGGTATTTCTCTGGTGCCCCAAGGAGGGTTGACTTCCCGATTGGTGAGGTCTCCTCTAACCACACTCAAAACATTTTTCCTGAATCTCTAAAAGATAATGACTACTGACCCCAATTAAAAGGAGACTTGTGGCATGACTGACATAAAATGTGAGACAAGATTGGCAGAATCTTTCTGGAAGTTTTCCTGAGCAAGCAGTGGAGTGTGGTGAAATTTTTTGTAGGGGAACCATTAGGGCCAGAGTTTGCAAGGGTGATTTGTTTTCGTGGGGGACGACGTTGCACGTGTGATGTTGCGACGTCACGCGTGTAAGCATTGAGACTTCCTCCCTAAGCCAGGCAGAAACTTCCCAGGCTTTGGGAAGATGGAAGGAAGGAAGATTTAGGGGACTAGCCTAAACCCCCAGTCCACTCACCACACGTCACGGGCAGCAAGGCTCCTTGGAATGGATGGGAGCTGCAGTAAGCAATGTGATACTTTTGTGCTGCACACTTTCCTTTCATGGTACGAAGGGCTTGTGCAGGAACGCTTCCCAGTGAATTCTTCCCTTTGCCATCTTTGGAACTGACTATTTTTCACCTTGCCAGTCTTTTTGGTTTTCAGGGCACATTCTTTACATAAATAAATATTGTGTTACAGGGAAATAATTTAAGATTCCATTCAAGCTACTGGACACAAACACAGTTTAATACATTGCTTTACACCCCAAATTCACAGTACATAGCCGCTGGCACACAGATGAAAGTGTTCGGTTCTTGTGGATCGTAGCAATGGTAAAATAACAATTTAGCAAATGATGTGATTTAAAAGAATCTGCTGGTTTTTCCATTTAATATCAGAATATCAGTTTGTAAAGGGTCAAAAATGTGGATGTGATCAGCAAAGATCATCACATAACCAATCCTAGGTGCTGGAATTTCTACCCTGGACAGCACCCCTTAGTGCGTGTCAATTATCCTCTCTGTATATGTTTCAATTCACCTCTCCCTCATAAGATGCATGGCCTTCAGTCTTACGTAAAACACAAAATGGATTTGGGACCCAATTTGCTTATGTTTGATTTGAGACATAGGAGGCAAAACCTATCTATTGCATTTGAGAAATGTTACAAAACATGGCTTAAGCAAGATGTGTGACTTAATATTTCGACTGAAAAGCTTCCTTGTCCAGCATGAACTCTGCAAATCTCTGCTGAAGTTCTTTCTCTCGTTCCTGTTGCCGCTGAACATCTTCCTTTAGACACTGCAACAATAAAAATGGTCAGCTGATAAAAAGGCACCAGAAGTAGCAGAATGCAAATTATTATACGAGCAGGGAGTCTCAGATTATGCAACACAAGCACACATCCCATAATGTACAGATAGGAGCCTTTTCCCATGATGTACCTGCACATTTATGTTAGAGAAGCTCATGCAACTCTGTGGATAGGATCAACTGTTGAAAAAGAAAAAGAAAAAGAAAAAGAAAAAGAAAAAGAAAAAGAAAAAGAAAAAGAAAAAGAAAAAAGACTCCTGATGACATGGTGATAAGCAACACAAAATCATCTAAATAAAATGGACTAAAGTAATATACTATTTTTTTAATGCTGATTTTCTACTCTACTTTTTTTAAAATTAATGGATGCAGCAACCTCTAATAAAATTACATGACTTAACACAACTTTTGCCACCTTCCTTCTTTCTAGATGGCCAACAGAATTTCATGACTTTACCTCTAATCTCCTAGGAATAGCAGCATCTTCATGTTTCTTTAATTCCTCGAATGTGCGCAATTCAAGATGAGCTTGTTCAATTTGATCCCACAAGTCATTTAATTGCTTTATGAGCCCCATCGCTCGAGACTGATAACCACCAAGCAATATTTTCAGTTTTTTCTCCATCTTGGCAGCCCTCTTAGCTTCTGTAGTCATGTGACCTCTGTTAATCTATTGAAGAAATACAGCCTGCATATTATTCACGGAGCAAAACTGTGCTAACAGTTACATTTCTTAAATGTATTCTGTCATGAGCTGTGGAGCTGTAATTCAGGAACAGAAGAAATGTTACACTATAAAACATTTTGCCTCCAGTACAGGAAAGTATAAACAAAGACTTTTCTGTTACACTGGAGCAGAGGTCAGCAACCTTTTTCAGCAGTGGGCTGGTCCACCGTCCCTCAGACCATGTGGTGGGCTGGACTATATTTTGGGGGGGGAAATATGAACAAATTCCTATGCCCCACAAATAACCCAGAGATGCATTTTTAATAAAAGAACAAATTCTACTTATGTTAAAACACCAGGCAGACCCCACAAATAACCCAGAGATGCATTTTTAATAAAAGGGCACATTCTACTCATGTAAAAACACACTGATTCCCAGACCACCTGCGGGCTGGATTTAGGTGGTGACTGGGCCGCATCCGGCCCCTGGGCCTTAGGTTGCCTACCCCTGCACTGGTGGATCTGTTAGGGAGATAGGTTTGGATTTAAGGAGTTTGGATGTAAGGCTCTCAGGACGGGTAGCGTTAGAGTAGCTGAAAACCATAAAGACAAGAAGGAAATGCTAGATACTTCATTCAGGGAGCTGAAGTTCCCTCAACACAGAATGGTTGCTACTTGGGAGTCTGCTTGAAATTGCATCCACATGTCACTGCTTCACACAGCAAGCAATTAGCATACAGTTGCTTGCCAAATGGGTGGGGGGCTCCCCTACGGTCTTCTGAATACTGCTGCAAAAGAAGCCCTTTTAATGCCACCAGTTGATCAAACATGATCAAATACGGACCAGGAGAGGTATAGAATTCAGCATCTTTATTAAAATGGCACATGGACTTGCTTCTTTTTAAAGGCTATTTTTATGGGAAAGCATTGTGCAAAACATATCAAGTAATTGATAAAAATTAAGTATTTCAGAAATTAAATAACATTTGGATATTAAAATATTATGGTAAACCACAGTTAGAAGAGTATATTTAATATTTCCTTTTTTATTCTTCATTGGAGCAGCACATTGCAACTAATATACCACCAATTTTTTGACAGTACAGTACATTTTCCACTATGCTATTTTTTCAGATTTTGTAAAATTTAAAAATATATTGTTTCATAAAATTAGTGTCATCATGAATGAATACAATTCAAAACAAACTGGGCAACTGGAATGGATACAATACCAGAGAAATCTAAAATCTAAAGTTAAATTAACTTTTTCAGATCACTCGCTCTAAGAAGGACATTTTCTTACATATACAACTCTTCAGGCATGCTTAATTAGTATTTTAACAGTTTTGCTGTGGGCCTAAATTTTGTTTCATAAAATCTGAATAACGTAAGCAAAGTGTATGCGACTATGTTGCCATCTCTCAAAATATTTACAAGTATTTCAATAAGAAAAATCTCCAAGTAAATCTTTGAATTTGTCTAATTATCACATTTATAATTGCTAAACCATTGAATATAACTTTTTAACCATTTACTTTTTAAATTTATGAATATTTCAGTTCAACTACTTTTGGCTGTTAGAAAAACTGTTGAGGTATTTACACAGCCTGTATTAACATAGTAGCTTTGTTTAATGAGTATGTCAGATAAGGGAAGTGAAAAAATTTCCAGTTCTGGAACACTCACATCACTTAACTGCTGAATCCTCCTTGCTAATTATAATTTGACCACTTTAAACTGGTCGATTAAATGCTACAACTGTAGCTTTACTCCCTGATCACTGTAAACACCTTTTTCCACTAGAAACATTGGAAATCTTGGGGAATGCCTAAAAGAACCTCTCCTGCAAAATATGCAGTATGAGGAATTTTTATTTAAGACAATCTACAGCCTTAGGAAATGATAATCACACCACTGAATTGAAGCTGGAAGGGACCTCAAGAGGTAGTCTAATGCATTCTTCTCCAGACACAGGAAATTTACAACTGAAGCCAGGGAGCATCGTGGATAAAGTGATGCAGGCATTCCCCTGTTCCTGGTTTGGCAGCCATAGTCATTTCCACAATGAGATAGAAAGGGAAATCAGATTAGAAGATATTCAGAGTTCCTCTAGGGACCACGAACAACTGGGAGAGGCCTACCAGCTGTCCACAGGCCTTGTGTGTGCAACCTGCCCTACAAAAACACTTTCATATTTATCTGACTGGTCAAGCCGTATTTATGATTATAAACTGCAGCAATTTAAATAGAGCTTTTCATTTAAACAGTGGACAAAATATGAACAAATTTGAGTAGTTCAGCGCAAGACATGTTTACCAACTTCTTATTCCATTTAGATACCCAGCACCTCCAGGGAATTTCTGAACACTAAAGGAATCAGAGAATTGGAAGGGACACTGGAAGGTGCAAATGCATTTGCAAAAAGGTGTTGTACAACACTGAACTGCCTGCAAACTTTAAAACATCTGAAAATAATATATACTTCCAAGTGTGAGAGGAATAAGCAAGCAGAAACTGAAATATGGTATCAAGGTTTTACTCCCTGTGATCAGTCATTTCCTCCTCCTGTCTGAGATAAGGTGAGGCTCTTCCCTGAAACAGAACCTTTGCGATTCTTTCAAAAACATACCAGTAAAACCTTCCCTAGAGAGATGGGAAGCATTCAAATTTTTACACTCTCTCACACAGAAGCCATGTCTCTCTATATTACAGTCCTACATTGATGCCACACAGTAGTTTTGCCTTTTGCTCCTCAACTGCCTCTGTCTAGGTAGTTGCCTTGGTGCAGCCTTGCAATGGCCTGGGGCCACCAAGAGACCACCAAGCAGGTTGCCTGGGAGAGCAAGTTGCTTTTTGGTGTTAGTGTAGACAGGTACAAGCCAAAAGCTATTTATTGACTAGGGCAATATTCAATACTGAGATGCTCTCCTGCCTTGGGGAAAGGGAAGCAACACTTTACAGGAAATAGGTGGCGGTTTCCACAATGGGAAAGGTTAGAGAAAAGCAGGGATGGTACAACACTGAGACAGAAAGGGACAAGAAAAATAACAGCAGAACTTTGAGTAGTGAGAAGGGAGAGTAGTTGTTCAAAAATAGTTTTAGCAACAAATAGAAGAGAGAGGTACAACATAGAAGTCATAAAAAATGAGAGGCACAAATACAAGATGGGTGACACCTGGCTTGAGAGCAGTACATGTGAAAAGGATCTAGGAGTCTTGGTTGACCACAAACTTGACATGAGCCAACAGTGTGACGCGGCAGCTAAAAAGCCAATGCAATTCTGGGCTGCATCAATAGGAGTATAGCATCTAGATCAAGGGAAGTAATAGTGCCACTGTATTCTGCTCTGGTCAGACCTCACCTGGAGTACTGTGTCCAGTTCTGGGCACCACAGTTCAAGAAGGACACTGACAAACTGGAACTTGTCCAGAGGAGGGCAACCAAAATGGTCAAAGGCCTGGAAACAATGCCTTATGAGGAACGGCTAAGGGAGCTGGGCATGTTTAGCCTGGAGAAGAGGAGGTTAAGGGGTGATATGATAGCCATGTTCAAATATATAAAAGGATGTCACATAGAGGAGGGAGAAAGGTTGTTTTCTGCTGCTCCAGAGAAGCGGACACGGAGCAATGGATCCAAACTACAAGAAAGAAGATTCCACCTAAACATTAGGAAGAACTTCCTGACAGTAAGAGCTGTTCGACAGTGGAATTTGCTGCCAAGGAGTGTGGTGGAGTCTCCTTCTTTGGAGGTCTTTAAGCAGAGGCTTGACAACCATATGTCAGGAGTGCTCTGATGGTGTTTCCAGCTTGGCAGGGGGTTGGACTCGATGGCCCTTGTGGTCTCTTCCAACTCTATGATTCTATGATTCTAAGTCAAGGTCTAAAAGCTTACATGGGCACAATGGAGCCTTTCCTACTTCCCTTCTTGCATGGGATGCAAAAGGGAAGCTCCAGGGAGCTAACATGGGGTGTGTGGGAGGGAACTGGCGAGCTGGTCCCAATACTTCATTTATAATGTTCTATTCGAAAATGTACTCTGAGACATTACTGCCTTTTGCTTACGAAGTGAATACTAATAGTTCCTTCTCTCTTCACTACTAAAGCCCTATCAAATCTAACCTATGCATGCTGTACTTATCCAAGCAGCAATATATTTCGAAGTGCATGGAATGGAGAAGTGACTGCCTTTGGAATATTAAATGTAACTGATTCAATTTGTCTGGCATTATAGATGCATGTTTTGAATATTTATAAGGTAAAGCATGCAACTGATATGATAAAACCCATCATAATAAAAATAAAAATATTTGGACACGGTCAATCAGCAGTATTGAATTTCTCTTGTAATGTTTATAGAAAGACTGAATTCTAAGTTCTAAAATGGAAGAAAACAACATTTTCAAAGGACCTCCTCCTGACTGTAAGAAAAACGTTTTCAACCAATTTGCAGTGTTCTAAAGTCAACCTTTCAATAAACGAGCTAATGAGTTGTATCCAGCAAAATCCCCCCTTGCGCGCAAGAGGCACCCCCCCCTGAACCCCCCCTGCTTCAGAGAGCTGGAAAAACCTCCAGAAACTGAGGGGGCTCACGAGGGGAGGAGAGGGAAGGGAAGATCCATTGCGCAAGTGGAAGTCGTTGCATGCAAGGGACAACTTTGTTGGATACAATCAAATGTCTTGAATAGCTTACATCTGAAATAAGGGCAGAATAATAAATAGGTAATTTAATAATAATATTTATTTATTTATTTATCTATTTATTTATTTATTTATACCCCACCCACCTGGCTGGGTTTACCCACTCTGGACTGCTCCCAACAGATTAAAAACACAAGAAAACATCAAACATTAAAAGCTTCCCTAAACAGAACTGCCTTCGATTGTATTCTAAAAGTGAGGTACTTGTTTATTTCCTTGACCTCTGGTGGGAGGGCGTTCCACAGGGCGGGACCCACTACCGAGAAGGCCCTCTGCCTGGTTCCCTGTAACCGCACTTCTCGCAGAGGGAACCGCTAGAAGGCCCTTGGAGCTGGACCTGTGTCCGGGTTGAATGATAGGGGTGGAGATGCTCCTTCAGGTATACTGGACTGAGGCCGTTTAGGGCTTTAAAGGTCAGCAATAACACTTTGAACTGTGCTCAGAAACGTACTGGGAGCCAATGTAGGTCTTACAGGACCAGTGTTATATGATCTCGGCAGCCACTCCCAGTCACCAGTCTAGCTGCCGCATTCTGGATTAATTGTAGCTTCCGGGTCACCTTCAAAGGTAGCCCCACATAGAGTGTGTGGCAGTAGTCCAAGCGGGAGATAACTAGAGCATGCACCACTCTGGCGAGACAATTCACAGGCGGGTAGTCTCAGTCTGCGTACCAGATGGAGCTGGTAGACAGCTGCCCTGGGCAGAGAAATGACCTGCGCCTCCATGGACAGCTGTGAGTCCAGAATGACTCCCAGGCTGCACACCTGCTCCTTCAGGGGTACACTTGCCCCATTCAGGACCAGGGAGTCCCCCACACCCTGTCCCCCAAAAACAGTACTTCTGCTCTTGTCAGGATTCAACCTCCACCATCCATCCTCCAACCACCTCCAGACACTCACACAGGACCTTCACTGCCTTCAATGGTTCAGATTTGAAAGAGAGGTAGAGCTGAGTATCATCTGCATACTGATGAACACCCAGCCCAAACCCCCTAATGATCTCTCCCAGCAGCTTCATACAGATATTAAAAAGCACGGGGGAGAGGACGGAACCCGGAGGCACCCCACAAGTGAGAGCCCAGGGGTCTGAACACTCATCCCCCACTACCACTTTCTGGACACAGCCCAGGAGGAAGGAGTGGAACCACTGTGCTCCCAGCTCCGCTAGACGGTCCAGAAGGATGTTATGGTCGATGGTATCAAAGACTGCTGAGAGATCCAGCAGATCTAGGAAACAGCTTTCACCTTTGTCCCTAGCCTGTCGGAGATCATCGACCAGCGTGGCCAAGGCACTTTCAGTTCCATGATGAGGCCTGGATCCTGACTGGAAGGGATCCAAATGGTCCGCCTCCTCCAGGCATGCCTGGAATTGTTCAGCATCCACCCGCTCAATCACCTTGCCCAAGAATGGAAGATTTGAGACTGGGCAATAGTTGGCCATATTGGCCAGGTCCAAAGATTCTTTTTTAACAAGCGGTTTAATAACCGCTTCTTTCAGCAGGTCTGGGAAGGCTCCCTCACAGAGGGAAGCATTCAGCACCCCGCAGAGTCCATTGCCAGCCCTTCCCGGCTCGCTTTTATGAGCCAGGATGGGCAAGCATCAAGGAGACAGATGGTTGGTTTCACTAGTCCAAGCAGCCTTGGAGGTAACAGACTAGAAATGGTCCCAAGCAACTTGACTAGACAGGACTCTAGCACTCTCCCGCCCCGGCCCTGCTCCTACGGTGGAGAATCCAGGCTTTCCCAGCATTGCATCCAACATTGCATCCAAATTCTCCTAAACAGTGAGAGAAATGGTGCTAGGGCTGCAGGGAGAAGTATGAATCTACTACTATTAATTACATTTAAGGTCTCCTTTTTCTTTAAAGGCATGTACACACAAACAAGCACCCTCCACCCCGAGCTGAACTCAACCGTATGTCTTTGGAAATGGAAAAAAATAAGTAAAATTGTATAATGTGCATTTCTTATCACTCCAAGAATGATCTCACACAGCTTACATTTAAACTTTAATAGGTAGCCTTCTCTGGACTTCAGCATGAAATGCAGTATTTATTTTAGCAATTTCATACACACACACACAACCTTTTTTTGATGGGTCTTTTGTGACATTGGCCAAATAGTGAATCCAGCTAAGATTATGGAATTTCCTCCCCAAATCCATATAATAGGCACTGCAAACAGTCATATAAACAGAACAGTTTTGTCTTTTTAAAACAGAAAAAACACCATTTTAATCAGTCTTTTAATTGGTGGGGCTGCACAACAAGAGTATTTAAGGTACTATATCATTCCACTCAGTAAAAATATTGAGCTGAAGAGTAAATAGGAAAGCGACTGAGAGTTCATCTTTCCATGTCACCAGAAGTATTCCACAGAGCAATGGTGCCTTCTGCTGGCCAAGTTCATTCTAAGACATAACTAGGCTCCTTGGCCAGGAAAATGAGCCAGCACTTGTGCAGGAGTTGCCTTTCTTTTCTATTCTACACACAGCACTCATACCCAAGGATGGGTCAATCAGGCCATCCTTTACGTTCCCCAAACATTCAGCTCCACATATCTGCCCAACAGTTCCCTTGCCTTTTGGGGAGAAACTGATGTAGCAAAGATGATCACCATGTAAAGTGTGAAGTAACTTTTGAGATGGCACTAGTGCAGATAGTAAGCTTGTGCGACACAATGTATTGCACAGGGCTTGTAGGAATCCCCTTCTTGTACTGTACACTTGAATATATAAATATTTTACGTTAACATTGTGTTGCTCTGCCCAACTTTAAACTAACAAAATATTTTTGAAGTGTATGCTGTCAATTTACATTCAACTTCCAGCTCCTCAGCACCCAAACACAGAAGCCAGATTTGCCAAAACAGATATGAAACACTGGAATCCATTCACTGCATCCCCTAACCACGAAGCTTAGGCAGAAAGAACAACTACTACTTTCTTCCAGCTATCAGGAGGGCAAGTTGAGGCCCACCTCTAGTCACAAAACTGAACCACAGGATGAGCATAATGCTGGAGCGTATCAGGATACATTAGCATGACCAAGAAGCACCACTTCCTGTTTTTGGATTCAACTTCATTTATCCAGTATATGAATGATGCCAATTAAGGCCATGTGTCACTAGACGTTTTTCTTTTAAAAAATATTTTTTCAGTTCTATAGAATTCCACTGAAATAGCAGTGCCCCTGCTTCCAAATTAGGGCTAAAACACAAGACAGGACAGACGGCATAATGTCAGATGAAGCCTGTTTCTCAAAAGGAAATGTATACCAACCTCAAGTCTCTTCTCTAGGGATTCAATTCTGTCTTTCTTACTGGCCAAGTTAGCTCGTGTGTAGCGATTCTGCCCAGGAAGGAACAAGACCTGGCTGTAACACTCTTCCCACACCTGATTATAAGCTTCACTTGAGAGCTCTCCATGCCCCATTCCTTGCTTCACCACTTCCATTTCTTGGGCCAGGAGTTCTTCAGCCTGTTTGAAATGAGGGATGAGTTACAACTTCACCTTTCTTGCTGTTCTTGAACTATATATATAACAATTTACAGGGCAAACTTCTCCATTTGAAGAAAAGCATTTTCTATTGTTTGTGTCAACACACCTTACACAGTCACATAAAAAACATAAATCAGTGGCACTTTCCCCAGTTTTCACATTGCATTTGCTGTACAGAATACAGTGGTACCTTGGTTCTCAAACACCTTGGTACTCAAATGCCGAAAACCTGGAAGTGTTCCGGTTGTTGAACTTTTTTTGGAAGCCGAACGTCCGATGCGGCTGTCGGCTATTGTTTCCGGGCCACCTGCACCAATCAGAAGCTGCGCCTTGGTTTTTGAACATTTCGGAAGTCAAACGGACTTCCGGAATGGATTAAGTTTGGCACTTTTGTTTTTGAGGCTTTTTCAGTTCATTTGTTTTTGTGACTGTGTGGAACCCAGTTCAGCTACTGATTGATTATGTGACTGTGGAAATGGATAAAAGCCCCCCATCCAAACAATGACTATCATCAGTGCAGGTAAGAAAAACATATTTTTATCATCTACAATACTTACTTATTTTATACTATAGTACATTGTTGCTTTCGTTTTACGGATCAATGGTCTCGTTAGATAGTAAAATTCATGTTAAATTGCTGTTTTAGGGGTTGTTTTTAAAAGTCTGGAACGGATCAATCCGTTTTGCATTACTTTCTATGGGAAAGCGCACTTTGGTTTTGAAATTCTTTGGTTTTGGAACAGACTTCCGGAACAGATTAAGTTTGAGAACCAAGGTACCACTGTATACAAAATGAGTATAGACACAACACCCCTTCTAATTCATTTTGTTGTTTAAGTAAGCAGTCCATGTGTGTATTCATAAAGACACTTCCCACATAACAGCACCAACCTATGTGATTCTGGTCTTAGAACTGGTTCATAGAATTGTAAAGTTGGAAGGGACCTCAAGGGTCATCTAGTCCAAACCGATTCAAAACATTTTGGAATCGTGGGCCAATGTGAGGAAGATGAAAGAATGTTCCGTAGAACTCTGTTCAACTTCAAGCATTTGTTCTGTAGAACTTACATTATTTTATACTCAGAGTAGGGAGTAAAGAGTTCATAATCATTGTGGATCTACACTACAAGGCAATTACATAAAGCCACCTTAAATCCAGATTGTGGAATTTTATGTGTAGGTATTCTGGGAACATATTCTAAGATATGCACTATTCATTTAGGGTGCCAGTTATTTCTGTAAAGCCTCACCCCAGTAAAGTAGGAATGCACTCAGGCCCTCGTACGCAACAAACATGGTCTTGTCACTGCAGATTGCAGGGAAAGATCAGTAATGATGGATACAGCTACATTTTGGGCAGCTTGTCTGTCACTACCAATCTTCTCCCCCATTTTTAGGTGTGTTAAATGTAAATGTGAATTAATTATGGAGAACTCAAACTGTAACTACCAGGCTAAATATCAGGTGCTTGTGATTTACTGGGTCTTGGGCAGAGAGGTGTAACATCAGATGCACCACACCACATAGTTTTTTAGTTCCCTCTTTTCTAATAAAGAGAAATAGAGAGATTGGAGGGAAAGTGAGAACATGTTTAGACAGAGTCAGCATAGCACAGTGGCTGAAATGTTGGACTTGGACCAATCACTTGCTCTTTGCCTAACTAAAATGAAAGATGAGAAGAACAATGTACACTGCTTGGAGGAAGAGTGGGATGTAAGTATGATTAACACACACATACACACCACAAATTTATATAGGTTCTATATCATTTGAACTGTAACTGCTTATCCCCTAAACCTCTGGGAATTGTAGCTTTGTGCCTGTGCTAAGAATTCTCTGTTAGAGATCTCTACCCCCAGACACACAACTACTGTTCTCAAGGTTCCTTAGAAAAAATATCTGAAGCATGGACTTTCCCCAAAAAAGGAAGAGGAAGGAAGAGGCACACATATGCTAAAAAAAACCCTAAAATGTGATCCCATTTTTCAAGTTGGAATTATAGTGGGCCCTGGGTTTAAAAAGACTGGTAATGATTGCTGTAAACCACCAGAATATAGTTCATAAATTTCATCTAAAAAGATTCTAATTGCCATTTCAGTGATGTCCTATTGCAAATCTGGGTGTTAAGCAGAGAGAAGCTTACTGAAACACCATCAGTACTCCCCAAAGCACTCCCAAAAGAAAGTTTTAGAAATTTTCCAATCAGCTTAAGAAATAATAGAATTAGAAAGTTTAAACCTTGCAAAATGTAGTACTATGGTAGGCAGAGAGCATAAACAATGCAGAGAAATAGGAGATATATATACCTTTTTGATGTCTTCCTTTGAGTATTTCTCATAAGGATTGTGTTCAAGATAAGATAGGTGTTCTGTGCTACCGGGTCCAAACCCTGGGACTTTCCCCTTTTTGCCTCCTGGGAGTTCTCCGTAAGGGTGATGTACAAGGTCAAAATGAAGCATGGTAATCATCTCTTTCTTAATCAGCTCTTCACTCTTCTGTAAATCTGTTAGAGGTGGCTCTACATTTAAGGGTCTCAGGATTGTTTCATTTACCTAATCCAAAAACAAACAAAAAGCCAGCCTTTTAAGAACAGCCACTGCTGCTAGTCTTGTAACACTACATATGTGATAATCAACTGTTGCATTACGTCAAGAGGTGCTCTAGAGTGCCAAGACACACATTAAATCCACAGAATTTGACAAAATCAGAAAATAATGTTCTATTGTCTTTATTAATTTCATTTAGCATTGTAACAGCTTGGCCAGCAACCGGCTTTCCGGAATGGCTATTCTGAAAAGGAAGTGAGGGGGTGTGGACCAGTGCCCATACCTACAATTCCTACTGGCCAGCAAATCCACGTGTCTTAAATGGCATTTTCCCCACTTCTTAGGGGACAGACTTGGCTCCAGGCCTCCAGTTGCTAATACTGATACTGCAGCTTACAAATATTTATTATTCACCATTTTACTGATAGCATTCCCTCCCCTCAGCTTTAAACTTATTTCATCTTCTTCAGAATTAGGAACAACTTACTTCAGAGGGTCTTGGCAAATCTTTCTGAACTGCTTTGTGCATCCGCTTTAGTGCCTTTATACGCTCCATTTCTCGAATACTCTAGAAAGAGATTTAAGACATGAATTAGGTGAAGTTCATGGGAGAAGGACACAGTATGTTACACTGCTTTATAAATCTAATAATTCATTCTACCTGCTTGCGAGCGTCTGCATCAGCTGCATCCTCTATATATGTATCATCCGCATTATGATCTTCGAGTTCCTTTTCCGCATTTTCAGGTAGGACAATCTCAAAGTCATTCTTTGGAGCAGGAAGACCCATCAGTCCTAGACGCAAATTTTCACGGGATTCTCTTTCCTGTTGAATGTTAAAGTAATTTAATGCACTAAATGTTCACTTTTCTAAAAACAGCAATAAAGCAAGCAGTCATTTTATTTTTAAGCCTGCCTGGTGATTTCAACTACTTATGGACCAGCTTTGTGTCCTTCCTTTCACACTGGGCTCAGAGTTATGAAATGACTCAATTCTCAAAAGCAATGAAAGGTCTTGACAGGCAATCGTCGACAAGTCACTTTGGGATTTGAGGGCGATCACTGTGATTGCTCCCGTCTATTTCTGTGACCACAGTGGCTGCAATCACAGAACTTGAGCTGCTGCCCAAATGATGTCTACAAACGTGTGCACCCACAAAAAGCCACAACTTCTTGCCTTGATGTGATCAAGTGCTTATTCTTAACTCCAAATGCACTTCCTTAAATTAGAGAATACTTATATAATCTACTCTGCAAAACTGAGCTGAGGAATTTGTTCTCCCACCTCCACCCCCCAGGAATGTTGCCAACTCCCAAAGTAGCTTGGTGGTGGTGGGGATTTAAGATTGGGAAAATGGGTGCAAAGGAAAAGAAACAGTTAAAATGTATCCCCTTTGCTTGTCACTACTCTAATCAAAACTAGAGCACCCATGCTTTAACAAAATTTATTTTTAAAAAACCAGGAAATCTAGTCAGTGCCCGTAATTATGTTTGTAAAGATTCCAATGAATTCCTATTTGTTTTTGGAAGACATGAGGTGGTGGGTGATCCATCATCATTTCTGAGAGCCCCCACCGGTGAAATGCAATGGATAAAATTGTGGAAGTGAAGATAATTTCCTACTTACTTACCA
This sequence comes from Podarcis raffonei, assembly GCF_027172205.1. Taxonomy (NCBI): domain Eukaryota; kingdom Metazoa; phylum Chordata; class Lepidosauria; order Squamata; family Lacertidae; genus Podarcis; species Podarcis raffonei. The sequence goes on from NC_070604.1 coordinate 2,483,073, forward strand.
TATGTTTTGTATAGGATGGATCACTGTAATCTGCCATTCCCTCCTCAGGATTAATATTTAGTTTATCACGCAAGGGAGTTCTCCCTGGAGTCACACCTACTACCGGCTTAGGAGTCATTCCACTATGAGGAGTCAGCCCTTCAGCTCCATGGGAAGGTGTCCTAGAAAAAAATTATTTGCTCCAATATGAGTGCGGTAGCACAATTTTTGTGCTCATCTTTAACTGTTTAAAGACTACCAGCCTACAAGTCCCTGTTTTGGATTTGGAATTTATAGTCAGCAATTCATCATGGAGAGGAACCTGGGAAATCTGGTGTCCAATACAAACACAAACACATACACACACACACACACACCCTTATTAAGGTAAAAGAAAGCTCAAATGTATCTTTGCCCTTCCCCAACAGCTCAAGTAAATGACTTACCTGAAGGGTGTGGAAAGCACTGTATTTGGCGTCTGAACAACTTGCCTCTGAGGTGTTACTCCAGTGAAGTCACTCTCATGGAGAGGGGTATTCAGACCACCTTTCAAGGGGGTATCAACATTTGTAAGAGCCATCAAATTCTGGGCTTCCTGCATAAGAAGATAGATGATAGATAGATAGATAGATAGATAGATAGATAGATAGATAGATGATAGATAGATATAATCATTTTCCAACTAGGGGCTGCACTCCTGCTTGCTCCACTTGCTGCCCCTGCCACTCCCTGAAGCTTCCCCTTGCCACTCCATGAAACCACTAAGCTCACTTTTCACCTTCCCAACCCATTTCCAAAGTTATTTCTCTCTTCTATTCTACAACCATGCTTTGCACTCATGTTCACCTTTGCTTCATGCCTCCTCCCTGCATCCTTTTGCACAGCACTCTTATAAACCACTCCTGAATCTTTCTCTTCCAATACGTTTTCCTTCATCCTCATATTACTGAAATCTCAGCTGTTGTTTAAAAGAGCCACTTTCCCCCTTCGTTCTCACTATACTAAAAACTTCTCCCATTCCTCAGCTACCAAGAGCGATAAACAAGGCAAAGCCCTCAAATACTTCATACCTGCTTTGTTCAATCTTCTGCTGTTGTTTTACACTGCCCCTTTCCCCCCGTCTCCCTCTCATGCCATAGACACCCGTGTTGTGCGATCTGCCTTCTATTTTACTCCCCTCCCCCATGACTTCATGCAAACACAGGATGGCGATGAGGCACTGCAAATGCTCTAAATCTGCAATGACAGCCTTAAATTTTTATGTATATAGAAAGATATTCCAATGTCAAAAGATACTACCTATTGCTGGGTAGGAGGAAAAATAAACCACTTTTTTACTTCTGCAACTACCCACAAACCACCAATACCAATCCAATGAGTCAAGGTGCAATTTTCAAAAAGGAACCAAATGTTGCTCAAATATCAACTAACAAAATTGGATGAAAAGTTAGTATTTTGCTTCTCTGAAGTCAAGAATACCAATTCCATTTAGTCATATTGAATACCTAGTATAATTGACTGATAAAAATGTCTTCCACTGACATCCTGGGCTTTGTTCCTCTTGCAGGTAGGAGAAAGGATGGCTTGTTCAGGTTGAAACAAAAGTCTATCTTTGAGCTTCATCTGCCATCCAGTCTTCCTGCTATGCAGCCACCCACAAGCTATGTTCCAAGCAAGAGTTGGTAGCTCCCCATTCCCAACAAGCCATGCAACACAATGGAGCAGAGGTGGAAGATTGATTACTTACTTCACTTAACTACAAATAAAATACGAAGCTGCAAAGGATACCAGTGCAATGTTAAAATGAAACTATATTTAGGCTTTACCTGTAGGATCCTGTCCTGTGCTGCTGGCGTTTTAGGTGTTCTAAGAGCAATGCTATTGTTGGTAACATTGTATTCTGACAGGAGTGTGCTGGATGCAGAGTTTGTGATTCCAGATTCCTCTGCTGTTTGACGTGCAATCTCACTTGCTTGGCCAACTTTAACTACTTCTTCAAGTTCTGTATCTGAAATCTTAAAAAGAGGAGAGAAATCCATACATTGCAATATGACAGGATTCCTAATAAACTGAGAAACACCCAACAATGAAAAGTTGTCTTAACATCAGAAACGCTAGCTGTTAAAATAGTGCCATAGGGACTGCCCTTAGTCAATATACCAACAGGAAAAAGGCAGTTGCTTCAACTGGTCAAGCCTACATCATTTTCCCTCCAACTTAACTGGGGGAAGTGGTGCAACCTTTGCTAGTTTTGCAATGCTAAAAGCATTTCCTGCAATACGATGTGTCTGGCACAATGAAATAGTGCTAAAAAGGATGGTGCTTCCAAGAAGAATATGCAAATGAATGGATATAAAGCTACCCTGAGAGACTCTCGCACTGCAAATCTGGGATATGAAAAGGGGGCTAAAAAGTAGGAGTCCATGGGCAACATGCATCGGGAGGGGGGGGATGCAGATTATACGTGCACCTTTGAGCCTTAATTTCTGAAAAGCCTCATGATTTGGGCACATCACATGCATCTGCAGTGACTTAAACAAATCACAAGGCGGTGACAGGAACAAGCAACTTACCTGAGGAGCTGGAAGCACCAGCTTGCTTCTTTTTTTTGTGAATTCTGACACACCACTAGTCTGAAGAATTGCTGAAGGTAAATCAGACTCTTTTTTCCGTTTCAGCTGTTGCCTATCTTTCTTTCGCTCTCTTCCTTCCTTTTCCCTGTTAAAACAGAAGTGCCTCAATTAAGTACCAATGATTGATAATTCAATAAATAGTTCAGAAAGGCATGGGATGCTTTATCTATCGCAACAGCACAAGTGGGGGGTTTTTAAGTCACATCAGACTGACAGATGAATAAAGTTTTGTTGTTATTTGTAAGACAACTGTATTGATTTGAAGAGAAAAGTGGCATCAGGGTGGTGAATAACAAAATAAAAACTTTTAGAATCAATAAAGATCCATCATTAAAATGGCTGGTTTCTCAAGAAGATTTTAAACAACTTGAAAAGCTTGTTGGCATAAAAAGCCTTCAGGACACCTGAAAGCCAAAGTGAGGATGCCTGCTGAAAGTGATCCACAGGATGCCACCGATAACATTACATGCCAGACTTGTGGCTGAGGCCAGTTGGGCCTCTGAAGCACAGAAAACAACCAGTACTGTGCTGCTTGCAGCATTTTATTGTCTCTGAAGTTTATTGTAGTATGCTTTTATTACGTTTTTATTCCTTTCTATTGTACAGCACCTTGATAAATTATTTCATAAGGTGTCTAATAAAGGGCAATATCCAGTTAGCTATACTCAAGGTAGACACATTGAATTCCATTGACTGAAGTTACAAACGTGCACTGATTTCAATGGCTCTACCGTCTACTCCCAAGTTTAACTCAGCAGGATATCAGCCATGACAAAAAAAATTACTGGTGTATCTGTCCAATAATGCTTAATTTATTGATTAAATCTGGTCTTTCATAATTATCCTTACCATTTATCCTAAAGACCTCTATCATGTCATTCTTGCAAGCCTTAAAAATACAGTTGTGATGTTAATCAGATTCCTTCTGTGAGGTTTTAGGATTAGGTGTCAAGGCTATGTCACCTTACTTATTTAAAATTAAATCTTACTTCTTCTTTTTAACAACAGAGACTCCAGTAACACCAATATTGTCTCAAATCAATATAGTTAATGGTCCAACAGCCATCACAAATAGGACTGCAGATAGAGGACCTCTAGGAATCTTTAGATGGTAAAAAGGAGATGACATATGCCCATCAGTTAAAGAAACATGACTTTTAGCTGTACCACTCTCAGAGATGAGCAGATCTGTGTGAATTATACACTAATGCCTCTGTTTAGCACCAATAATTCTGTGCTACATTTAAAATATTCTCATTGCAAGATTTGGATTTTGTTGCATGACAACAATTCCTAAATTAAAGGGAAAATGGGAGCAGAGCAATCAAAAAGTTAGGAACAGAACAATATTACTGTCCAAGCCACCAAAGTGTCTTCCTTGACCAGCTCCAACTTAAGTTTTCAAACAGCCAACAGAGAAAAGCTACATATTTTAATGATTTTCATTCCACAAAAACAATAGTTAGAAACTCGGGTTACCTTTTAAAAAAGCTAAGACATTCAAATGCTAAGTCTTGCAAGAATTCACAAAAAGTAAAGATAAGCAACAGTACACAAATGCATGGAATGTGTCATAGCACATACTGTTGGCAACATTATACAAGACTTTGCTCTGTACCCCTTTTGCCCCATTTAAACGTAACTTTTCAGTCAAGAACCAACTTACGATCTGAGCTCCCCATCCAAGTCTTGCTGCCTTAACTTCCTAAAATCTGCATCCAGGGCCTGGTAGTTTTCTTCTGATGTGTCATAAAAACCTGCAGCAGGTTTCTTCTCAAATGGGATTTCTGCATTGTAGTCTACTCCCCTTTTCTTCTTTCTTTTCTTCTGGATCTCAATCCCTGCAGCTCGAAGTTCTCTCCTCTTCTGGAGGGCAGCAAGGCGCCTGCAAAGGTGTGACAGATTAACACAAATCTGAACAGCTGTTATTAGCTTTGAAAAATAGGCCACTTCTAGAGGAAGCATTAACTGTGGTTTACTGTGTAAAATGTTTGCAGTTTATACTGAAAATTAGTTCCACACGAGTATTCCTTTATGCTACACACAGCACAAGACATCAGTTTTGAGTCATGAGATCAAAGTCTCAAAAGGCTGAAGAAGAATGGAGAAAATTTAAAGACTATCTTAAGAAATACTGTAAAATTGTGGAATGTTGAGACGTTGTGGATTTGGAGAACATGAGGTTGAATGCTGTAACCATTATGCAATATGAAAAGAAAGGTTAAAATTTATTTATTAGAAATTAGGGAAGGATTTGTTGATCAAAATTAATTAGAGATTGGAATGCAGTAAGGGGAGGTATGAGGAGGTCGGGAAAATCTTTTATGAAAATAGGGTTTGAAATTATACATGTGGTGTCCTTTTTTTTTTGGTGTTTTGTGTGTGTGTATGTTTTTGTTGTGATTTGTGTTTTTATAATTTGTGAAAAACTAATAAATATTTAATTAAAAAAAAAACAGTCTCAAAAGGCTTTAACACAAGGTTTCAAGGATCTGCTTGATTTTACTTCTGCTGCTGCCAGATTGCAGAGCGGGGGCGGAGGAAGAGAAGAATCTTTCTTGAACTCCAAATCTGTCAATTTAACAAATCATCCTGAGTTTCTGGACTTCTCATAAAGAATGCCTGAAAATTCAGAAATTATTAAGAAAGGTGCATGGTTTGCAAGCAATTAAAACAGCTTCCTGTTTATTTCTTACATCTGAATCCAAATCTTACACTTCAGGCTTTTATCCTCGCAACTCTGCAAGACTGGTCAGATTGAGAAATATTTACTTGCACCAAACCATACCTTGAGCTTCATCGCCAATGCTGAACTGAACCTGGATTTCACCCATCAAAGCTCAGCATTTGAGCTGCTTAAAGTTTATTATTTATAGTCATTTTAATACTTAGAACAGGTAAAACTAGCAGCACCAATAAAACCTGGTGACTTGGGTCATTAATAAAAGGGAGAGGAAAATAGGTGGGAAACACAGGAACACTGCATTGAGATTCGAGATCCCATCTCAATCTTAGCCCAATATTTATTTATTTATTTTCCCAACATTAGACTCCAACAGATAGAAAACAAACCATGTGCCAAGCATGACTGTTCTCATCTTAGGGAGAGATGCAGAATCTGACAGTGTTTGTGCAAATCAATTAGGGGTTGCAAGGAGTAGAATTAACCATTCTACTGCCATCTTATGACAAGATAGCTATTCCATCCCTTGGACAAGCGCCCTGCCTCGACTGGAGCTCTGCCAATTAACAGTTTTAGCTGAGTCAAGTAATACCTAGCTTCTTCCAGCTGCTTCTCTCTTGCTTTCCTTTTGGCTTTCTTTCCCTGAGTGTTCGCCAACCGAGCTCTAGCTTCAGAAAGCATCTCGAGTTCATCTGCAAAAGGAATGTACACAGTTCACACACTCTCATTTACACCTTGCTCTATGAAATAGGTAAGAATGAAATGCTTCTCAGAAGTGGGAATCCCAGGTCACTTCTGCCTTTTCTGAATGTGTTCAAAACATGATTAGGCCAACAGGAGCTCTATTGCTATCTCTTGTATGAATACAAGAAAAAAAATATTCTATTTCTATAGCTTTTTAAAAAGTGCAATCAACAAGTTTCTTCCTATATTACTGAGGTTTCAATCCTATGCACACATATTGTTAAAATGATGGACCATGTCCACCAATAGTTTGTATATTATGACTTTTTCTTTAACATGATAGCAATAAAATTTATTTCTTCCTATCAAACTGGAGTCACTTCAAAGTTAATTAATTTCCAGGCAGAACTTTAAGGGGGATCCTTTGGAAAAACCTCCAGCCTGAAGACCTCATCCAGTCTGCAATACCTCTTTACATGCCCCTCAGCACTCTCTTTACGACTTGCCCTTTATCACTTGGCCATGCCCTTTTCCCAAGTTCCACTCTGCAGTGAACTAGCCATGCAGACAAATATCTCTTCCTGTAAGGCCACTTTACTTCACTCCCCAAGAAGCGGAAATGAAACAAATGGTTGGCTTGCTACATTTAATCTCTGAAAAGGAATGCTTTCTCAGCACAGACGAGTGATCTGGCCATGCAGGAGTGATGTTTTAGATCTCTGTGCAGCTTTAGTCTGTGAGCTAGAAAAGGGGAACTCTTTTTCTTTGCAAAGATGAAACACAAGCCAAGCTCTATTCATGTGTACATGGTGTGTCTGTGTTTGTGAGAGACAAATAATGTGATGTATGCTAACAGAATTCTGTGCTTGGGGGAAGATTCTTCAGCCTTGCAATAGCTGACTGAAACCATAAAACAACTGATGGGCTAATGAAGGAAAGTCACAAAAGGAAAGAATTGTGCTATATAATGAACGTGTCAAAGGATGGAGTGGGGACAAATTCATAAAACTGTTTCAAGCATACCCTCATCCATATCAATAGGGTCTGGTCTGGCTGGCTTGGTTTCTGGGTTTGGGTCAATTTCTCCGGGTTTAAGTTTTCTAGGATCATCAGCAGTTTCTTCCTCATTGTCTCTTTGAGCAGCCTTATCCCTGAAAATATAACATGTAGAACAAATGCAAAAATATGAAGCAAATATATACCAACATAAGACACTGAATGGACTTAAGTTATCCATATCTACTGATATCAGCGGTTCTCCTCTCAGTATGACTTAGTTGGATACAAACCAAAGACAATACAACCAACCCAAAAAAATCAGGAGCTGTCAACATGGTGCCCACCAGTACTTCCTACGGCACAACCGAAAAGCCTCAGTAAACATCCCCTCAAAAATCCAGAATACAGTTCCTGCTCACCCACCCACTCCTACACTGAGTACAACCTCCTTAAACATGTTCACATTTCATGGATGCCAGGACTGAACACCCATGTTTCCATCTGTTCTGAACAGAAGAGAGGTGCAAAGAGTTTGTGAGTGTGCAGGTGACTGATACAGTCACTTTCTTACTTCATTGATGGGACAGGCATTTTGTGATGCTCTATCTTTTTCTGCTTTTTAAGAGATGGCAGCAACAGGTCATGCCCCACAGCTGTCATTTTGAATTTGCTGCCCATATTTGTGTTTGCTGCTGTACACAGAATGGAAGATGGCAGGATCCCCAAGGACGTGCTCCACGGGGAGCTGGCTTCCAGTACCAGGCCCGCTAACAGACCAAAGATGTCTGCAAACATGACATGAAGGCTGGCTACATTAACCCCATCATATGAGGCTAAGGGGTGATATGATAGCCATGTTCAAATATATAAAAGGATGTCACATAGAGGAGGGAGAAAGGTTGTTTTCTGCTGCTCCAGAGAAGCGGACACAGAGCAATGGATCCAAACTACAAGAAAGAAGATTCCACCTAAACATTAGGAAGAACTTCCTGACAGTAAGAGCTGTTGGACAGTGGAATTTGCTGCCAAGGAGTGTGGTGGAGTCTCCTTCTTTGGAGGTCTTTAAGCAGAGGCTTGACAACCATATGTCAGGAGTGCTCTGATGGTGTTTCCTGCTTGGCAGGGGGTTGGACTCGATGGCCCTTGTGGTCTCTTCCAACTCTATGATTCTATATGGGAATCCCTTGCAGATTATCATTGTCTGAAGACAGAAAGTCAAGTCATGCATATGGTGCATCTGCAGCAGCACAACAGGACACCTTCATCTGCCCCGGCTGCAACAAAACATGTCTCTCCTGTATCGGTCTCTGCAGCCACAGAAAGGGCTGTAACCCTCTAACGGGTTGACTTCACCCCCAAAGGTACACTCCTCAATTGTCTCTGGATGCAAACAACTCTTAAACACCTAAAAGCTTTCTTCTGAAATCCTGAGTTAGTTCTGTAACTAGGTCTCTCAATATCAAAAACTAACTTCATTACAGAGCAGAATTACTCACAGGAGAAATTCATAGTGTTCCAAGCACTGGGCAGCTGTTCTCCCAATAATTGGTGCGATTGTCCTCCACTGGGTTGGCATAAGTTTGGCCAAATGCAACAACTTCTCCTCTTCTTCTCGTGACCATTCTGTTTTCTTGATACTTGGGTCCAGCCACTCATACCTTGTTCAAAATAATAAAAATGAGATTTTTTTCAAGATACTGTTAACACGATTAAACACCTATAAATTAGCTCTACAGAGGATTTCACATAGCCTTTCTTGAATCTGCTGTAGTATATAGATACATAAAGAAAATGAAAATAGTCTCAATTTTGCCAACTTTATTTCTCATAATTGCTGCATCTATAAAGGTAGTATATAGGCTACTTTCAAAATATGAACTGTAATCTACACTGAAAAACTAACATGGCCCAGGCCAATTAAAAAATGCCCTAAGCCAGAGGTTTCCAACCTTTTTAAGTCCACGGCTCCCTTAACCAACTACCCATATTTTTTTGCTCCGTAAGACGCACCTGACCATAAGACCTAGTTTTTAGAGGAGGAAAACAAGAAGAAAAAAATTCTGCACAGAGCATGTAAGCGGCTCTCACTTTTCTTGCTTTAAAGCAAGCTTCTGTCCCGCTTTGTGCAGCTCTCACTTTGCTTGCCCATCCCTCCTCCCACCTCGCTGTCAAGCACGGCGATGCCAGAGCAAGAAGAGGAGGGGGAGACACCAGGACAGGCGCTTAGCTTGCTTTCCAGCGAGGCGAGAGGAGGGGCAGACGGGAGCCATGGCTCCGGCTGCGGAGGCATCCCTCAGCTCGCGACTGCAACAGCAGCCGAGGGATCCCTCTGCCGTGCAGCGCATTCGCTCCATAAGACGCACAGACATTTCCCCTTACTTTTTAGGAGGAAAAAAGTGCCTCTTATGGAGCAAAAAATATGGTACATTCTTTCGGCGGCACCCCTGTGGGGCTCAGGAGTCCAGTTATGTCACCCCTTGCCTGCAGACCTGGCAGCCTCACACACTTTTTCGAACACCCTCCCTAGTGGAGTGTTACCTCAGCATCCTTTTCTCTCCCCTCTCCTTGAGAGTCCTCTGGGCAGCTGCTGTCCCTGGCTCTGAGTTGCTGCCCCACCACCCAAAAGAGAGGTGCCTCCCAGTGGCACCATTCGCCTGCAGAGCTTATTGCCAGGGCTGCTGCAATAAACAGCTGTTCCAGCCTTTGGGAGGCAGAGAAGCAAGAGGGACGGAAAGAGGGACAGAGGCCACTGTTGCCCACAGGACCCCTGACCATCATTCAAGGCACCCCAGGGTGCCATGGCACAATGGCTGAAAATCACTGACCTAAGCAGTCATATATCAGTTGATATGACAAAATTAGGATACACCTGACAACACATTACATACTTGTGCTTACTCTCCCCCAAACTATAATATGAGCTGGAAAGTTCCACTTGAAATTTGTTTGATAATGTAGCTGAACTCTGTAAGCTCCATCTTACAAAATACACAACTTTAAAAAGCCACTCTTGTAAGAAGAATATCAAAGAATGTAAGCAGCTAAATGTAAAGCATGAATCAGTATTAATGCAGGAAAATTTATCTCACTTGGATTTCACTTAGCCTCTGGATATATTTGTGTGGTCCTTCTCTGCACAGAAACAATTACTGTACACAAATTTTCTTATTTTGATTGCAGAATTAGGATGTCTGTGGAGTATTGTGCAGGAATTTCTGACACAGACAATATGTAGTCCCCACTTCACCTGCCTTGACTTGATAAACTCTGATGACGTTTCCCAATAACAACGTATCAAAATTCCCCCATAGGTTACTTTCTGGTACCTACCATCTGGCTTTGCACTGCTTTGCTGATTTTCTGTGTAATAAAGAGGCAATACGAGACCATTGGTTTTTGCCATATTTCATTACAGCTGCTTTAAGAATTTCATCCTTAAAACGAAGAGAGAATAAAAATGTCTTAGTCATTACAATACCCTATGCAAAAAAAGGCAAGGCAAGGCAAGCTTTTTTCATCCCAACGATGATGCTAAAAGAATGCATCCCAGGGGAAAAACCTTTACTGCTGCTACTAGAGTAGGCACACCTCACTCAGGCTGAGTAAGAGAATTCCATCACAACACTGCACAAACAGCTAAAGATAAGATAAACGCCAGTATTTGGGGTTTTTTATTGAAGACTAATGAGTGTGTCCAGGAACTGCACACATGGTTTTAGTATGTCAAAGCCTGCAAAACTGACTAAAGCATAGGAAGAATAGAAAGTTGTGTTTTAAATGTCCCCTGAGTGCCATAGCCTGCTTACTATGACTACAACCACAAGCAGAAGGTTCATGCACTTTTCTGTGCCTACAAATATGGGGCTTGTTTAGGATGTTGTTGTTTAGTCGTCTTAGTCGTGTTCGACTCTCCGTGACGCCATGAACCAAAGCATGCCTTGGAAACTCTCACTTTCTTCTCAAAGCTTCTCCTTTTTTATGTCCATGGAATTTTCTTGGCAAAGTACTGGAGTGGCTTGCCAGTTCCTTCTCCATGTTTAGGATGTACACACACTGTTTCTCCCCAGCTAGAGGACTTCATGTAACAGCTTCTCATTCTGGGTATGGAGAGGTTTAAAAGACAATAGTGCCACCCTGTATATCAGATATGGGAACCTTTGGCTCCCCAGATGTTGAACTGCAACTGCCGTCAGCTGCAAGAAGCCTGATCACCAGCCAGGGGTGATGGGAGTTGCAGTTCAGCAACATCTGAAAAGCCAAACGTTCACTATACCTGTCACATGCCTTAAAAGCTGATCCCCAGCCATCCCCACCCAGTTCTTTCTACCTTTTGACAGAGACATTTTAAATTGCTACCAAGCACTCCAGGACCCCAGGGTGAAGGGCAGGCATCCAAACGAAACAATGGAAAGCAAAATCCAACCAAGGGAAAGTCTTGCCCGCAAAGCCCATATAGAAACTTTTCATTCTGGGGCGCTAAGATCCAACGGGAGGAGGGGCGCGCCAGCTCCTGCGCATCGGGAGGATTCACAGCAAGGGCAGAAAAAGTAGGCGGGAGGCTGGTACAGACACTAACATGTATTATTATTTATTGGTCGGATAAGACTGTGCCTCTTGCAACCTTTGCATTGCATTCTTTTTTTAAAATGTTATTTTTTTAAACGTTTCTTAGGCGCCATCGCCTCCTACGCAGAGAGACAGACGGAGAGCGCGCTGCTGGTGCGCAGGCGCCGTAGCCCACTTGGCGCAGGCGCACTGCCCTCCACCCGCACGCCTCAGAGGGGCCTCCGGAGAGCGAAGGGACGGCGGGCACGGAGCGGGGGGGGCGAGGCGGGGGGAGCTGCGCCACCTACCTCCGTGTTTCGCCACACGCCCCCCTTGATCATGATCCGCGGCATCTTGGCGGCGGGAGGGGAAACGGCAGCCGGCGGCGAGGAAGAGGCGCGTCAGGTCGCGGCCCCTCGGCGCGAGGCGGGTGCAGGAGGGCACTGCGCAGGCGCAGCCTTGGCCTAGCGGAACGCCGCCTGTGAGCGGGGTCGAACTCCCGCTTCTGGTTGGAGGAGGAGGAGGAAGGAGGCGGGGCTCTCTCGGGTTTCCGGCGGCGCTTGCGGAGGGGCGTTCCTTCACCGGGGTGGGGTGCGCGCATGCGCCTTTGAAGCCGCTCCGCTCTGGAGGCAGGAAGCTTCCGGGTTCCTTGAAAGCTTTTCCCAAGACGGAAGTGAGAGTTTCCTGTAGAGCGACTTCCGGGATTTCAGGGCCGGATTCTGTTTAGGATCTTCCTCTCCAGGGGCCGGGGGATTCCCCATAGCTGAGGGGGCGCCCTCCCTGTGGGACGCCCCCCCCGTCAGGTGCCAGGGAGATGAACAGCTGCGCGACTTTTAGGCAGCCTTTTAGCGTGTGGTGCTTTGTTATATTTTTATATCTGGGAAGCGCGGTCAGATGGGCGGGGTGCACTTGTCGCCCTTGCTATTCCCAGGGTCTGCGGGCTCAATTGCGCGGCGCAGGGCTTACCTTCCCCCCCCTCCATATTTCATTCAAGTTGGCGCCCTCATTTCGTCTGGGTGGGGGAATCCAGGTGCGTCTTTCAGTTTCCAAGGTCAATGAATGCCTAGGGGAGCTGGTGGAGGGCTAAACACGGGATGTCCTTGTGGGTCGCTTTGAGGCGCTTTTGCGGGTCAAGCCACCGTGGCGATGAAGGAATGTCTGCGTGTCAAACTGGGACCCGGGTCAACGCGCAAATCTTCATCGGTGAAGCCGCCCGGGAGCCACTGAGGGCCGAGCGCTCCCTTCTAGGTTGCCCCTCTCTTGAAACGGAGTCGGGCTTGGAAGCTCCTCCTGCTCCTGTTTAGCCCCTTGGCTAAAGCAGTCTGCCATTAACATTGCAAGTGAGAGACCCCTTTGCATATCCTGTGCACTACCTCTCAACGTAGCACCCCATGCCTCAATTTCCACCGAAGATTAATCTAAGCTTAATCAAGTTAAAAAGAAGGTGAAACCAGCAGGCTGCAGTGCTCCTAGGGTCAGACTGCAGAGTGCTGGTGCAACTTTCATGTCAGGCCATCACCCTATTGCAGTGCCTCTCATATTGCCACCTCAAATAATTTTTGGACACTGAGGGGCAAGAGACTTTCTGCTGTCCATGAATTGCTGTTCAATTATTTGCTGATACTTAATTTTATTGTGTACTGTTATATTCTAATGGTTATTGAATATTACTTTATTTGATATAAAGTTATATTTTAAAGTTATGTTTTTATTGTGACATTTTTGTATTGGATCAGATTGTTATAAGGTGTGCAATTGTGTACAGTGGTACCTCTGGTTACGTACTTAATTCGTTCCGGAGGTCCATTCTTACCCTGAAACTGTTCTTAACCTGAAGCACCACTTTAGCTAATGGGGCCGCACGATTTCTGTTCTCATCCTGAAGCAAAGTTCTTAACCCGAGGTACTACTGTATAGTAATATAGAAAAGCAGTATACAAATTGAAAGTGAAATGGGGGTGGGAAAATGAGCCAAGTAGAATCATAGAATCATAGAGTTGGAAGAGACCACAAGGGCCATCGAGTCCAACCCCCTGCCAAGCAGGAAACACCATCAGAGCACTCCTGACATGGTTGTCAAGCCTCTGCTTAAAGACCTCCAAAGAAGGAGACTCCACCACACTCCTTGGCAGCAAATTCCACTGTCAAACAGCTCTTACTGTCAGGAAGTTCTTCCTAATGTTTAGCTGGAATCTTCTTTCTTGTAGTTTGGATCCATTGCTCCGTGTCCGCTTCTCTGGAGCAGCAGAAAACAACCTTTCTCCCTCTTCTATGTGACATCCTTTTATATATTTGAACATGGCTATCATATCACCCCTTAACTTCCTCTTCTCCAGGCTAAACATGCCCAGCTCCCTTAGCCGTTCCTCATAAGGCATCGTTTCCAGGCCTTTGACCATTTTGGTTGCCCTCCTCTGGACACGTTCCAGTTTGTCAGTGTCCTTCTTGAACTGTGGTGCCCAGAACTGGACACAGTACTCCAGGTGAGGTCTGACCAGAGCAGAATACAGTGGCACTATTACTTCCCTTGATCTAGATGCTATACTCCTATTGATGCAGCCCAGAATTGCATTGGCTTTTTTAGCTGCCGCGTCACACTGTTGGCTCATGTCAAGTTTGTGGTCAACCAAGACTCCTAGATCCTTTTCACATGTACTGCTCTCAAGCCAGGTGTCACCCATCTTGTATTTGTGCCTCTCATTTTTTATGCCCAAGTGCAATACTTTACATTTCTCCCTGTTAAAATTCATCTTGTTTGTTTTGGCCCAGTTCTCTAATCTGTCAAGGTCGTTTTGAAGTGTGATCCTGTCCTCTGGGGTGTTAGCCACCCCTCCCAGTTTGGTGTCATCTGCAAATTTGATCAGGATGCCCTTGAGTCCATCATCCAAGTCGTTGATAAAGATGTTGAATAAGACCGGGCCCAAGACAGAACCCTGTGGCACCCCACTAGTCACTCTTCTCCAGGATGAAGAGGAACCATTGATGAGCACCCTTTGGGTTCGGTCAGTCAGCCAGTTACAAATCCACTGAGTGGTAGCATAGTCAAGACTGCATTTTACCAGCTTCTTTACAAGAATATCATGGGGCACCTTGTCAAATGCCTTGCTGAAATCAAGGTAGACTACATCCACTGCGTTCCCTTCATCTACCAGGCTTGTAATTCTGTCAAAAAACGAGATCAGGTTAGTCTGACATGACTTATTTTTCAGAAATCCATGCTGACTATTGGTGATCACAGCATTCCTTTCAAGGTGCTCACAGACTGTTTGCTGAATGATCTGCTCCAGAATCTTTCCTGGTATTGATGTCAGACTGACTGGGCGGTAATTATTTGGGTCCTCTCTTTTCCCCTTTTTGAAAATAGGGACAACATTTGCCCTCCTCCAGTCTGCCGGGACTTCGCCTGTTCTCCAGGAATTCTCAAAGATGACTGCCAGTGGTTCTGAGATCACATCTGCCAGTTCTTTTAATACTCTTGGATGCAGTTCATCTGGCCCTGGAGACTTGAATACATCTAGACTAGCCAAGTATTCTTGTACTATCTCCTTAGTTATTCTGGGCTGTGTTTCCTCTGCTGAATTCCTCTGCTGAATCAGACCAGCAGCCATAGGAGAAAAGTGGAGCTAAGTACAGAAATTCAGTTCTGTAGATAACTTTTATGAAAAATCCGGAAGCTTTTCTGTTAGGCATTTCAGGTCAAGACCTGCCAAAAGAGAAGAAAAAACTTTTTATGTCTGCTACAACTGTGGCTAGAAGATGGATCAATGTAAAGAAATGGACTCACTACCAGGGTTTGATTAAACACTTGCAATTAACAAAATGAATATAAGAAATATAATGAAGATGTCAAAATGTTAAGAGAATAATAATTATTATTTTAAAGATTTTAAAAATTAAGACATAATAAAAACAAGCAGGAGAAGCTAATATGCCCCAAAACAAGAGGAAGTTGAGGGAAGTCATGGGGGGGAGAATTGGGGAATGGAATTCTTTTTTTATTCTTGTTATATGTCGTGATATTTTGATGGAAAACATGTAAAATTCAATAAAAATATTTTTTAAAAAAAGAAATTCAGTTCTGTACACCTTTCTGGAAGACCCAACACCACCCATTTTTATAGCTGTCCAGTGAGTAGCAGTCCTATTTGCTCTGAGATTTTCCTGAGAGAGCTTTCACTGAAATGTAAGTTACACACGAACATTTTTTATAAAAACAATAGGCGTGACAGCTCAACTACAGTGCATATAATAAGTCTAGAATGAAGAACCTAAAATGAAGAGTGTGCAACATGAGGTAAGAATGTCTCTGAAGGAGTCCTCATAAAAATGGAAATGGAAATCTCTGTGCATTTTACTGAAAATATCTGAATGCAGGTTGCTGACTCTGCAGGAAATTCTCTCAGAAGCCTCTCCAGGTGGGTTTTGTCTTCTCCCACAATGTTTCCTACTTATATTTCACAACAAAGGGATGAAGGTGCAGATCACAGAATGGGTCATGCCTTTAGTTGAGACAGGCATCTTGTAACTCTAAACCAAGTTGTAACTGTCATTTGATAGAAATAATATTTGTTTGTATTAGCAGTGAATTAATTTTGACACACCAGAAGAATGCAAAGGATTGAAATTTATTCCAGCTTATGCTGAGATGCAACTCATATCAGCCTGCAAACAATGTAAAAAAAATCCCCTGGTGCCTTTAGCTTTGGGTATTACTCAACTGGTGCAGGACTGTTAGTGTAAATGGGTTTGCCTCTGTTTTTTGACACCACTTTCTTGTTTTCCTTTCAGCTTGGCCTTCTCTTTCCTTCCTTCCGTCTCCCCAGACACAACACAAATACAGCTATGAGAAGTTAGTAATCTCTGAGGGTGGAAACAACACTTTCTCCTTATGTGACAGACACTTATATAGTCTGGCTTTTTCCAGGAGGGTCCCTAGTGTTACAGAAAGCATTAGCAACTATAGGAACATTTGTTTGGTATTTTTAGAACACAGTATTCGTAGTGTGACACTGGTGAGGAAATTTGTCTTGTGACTGGCTCTAAATTTTGTCAGGAGATCTGGCATCTCTCTCTCCAAACATTCAGGCCTGTCTTCCAAACACAAAGTAGTTTGGCCCCAATAGGAACATTGTTCCAACCACTCCACAGCGCAGGAAGCCAGCCAGTATGTGCTCATGCCATGCAAGGAAGGGTATCTTCTCTTCTGTTCCAGAGAAAGCCAGTAGCCAAAGCCGTGTAGAACAAGCTACTTCTGAGCCTTCATGCAGACTCATCAGGTATAGAGGGTGGCCGTCTCTCCAACACTTTAGGTTATGTCCTCCTCTGTCCCTTGCTTCATTTTCTTTGGCCTCCTTGTGTGCTGCTTCCATTTTCTGGTGTTACTATCTGGATGTGCTCTTAGGGAAGAGCAGCACATTGTTTCTCATCAGGGTAGGCTTACCAGGCTGCAACCCCAAGACCACCCCTTGTTTTAAATCTGCTGCTATATCCACAAATGAGGCAGCTGCAGCTTCTACCTGGTTTTCCCTTGGTTATGCCTAGCAAAGTTGCTGTAACAAACAGTGTTCCAGAGAGGCTGCACAGGAAGGGGAAGCGGGATGGAGATGCACACTGAGGATCCAGGAGAAAAATGGGCAGGAAACACTGGAGCTGCTTTGTACCCAGAAGCAAGAGCAGGCTGATCAAAATAACTAAAAATAAAGGAGTAGCTCTGGATGCCTTGCTGACTCACACACAAGTTACTGATGCTCCCCTGCGTGAGTGCCTAAGGGCCCCGCTCCTGCCACCCACCACCTGGCCCAGGGCGGGGTCCTACAGGCCTCATAAGGACGGTTGCTGCTGCTGCTGCTGCTGCTGTCCAGGAGGACTCGGAGCAGCGCAGAGTTTAAAATGTTTTACAATTTTCTTTTTTCCTTTTTTAATTTTGGTTGGGTTCGGGAATTTATTTGATTTTGATGTGTTTGTAATTTTTACAGTTTTTTGTTTGTATTGTTTTATTGTGTTGTGTGTGTTTTTTTTAAGTCTTATTTTGTTCTTAAGGGGAGGGTCAGGGCTGCCGGGGAGTGGGTCCCAGCCAACAAAATAGTTGGGGCATATTCCACACGGGGGGATGTACTGGGACAACCGATCTCAGTGATCACAGGTAGGGGGTGCATTATCCCATGTTGATGGCCTTTCAGCTGATTCCCTGGTGGCCCGCTGGAATGTGGAGTTAACCAGGGCTATTGACTGTTTGGCTCCGAAGCGCCCTCTCTGATTGCATGGAGCCCAAACAGCCCCGTGGTTTTCCACGGATCTGAGGGCAATGAAACAATCGTTGAGACGGCTAGAGTGCTGGTGGCGGATGACCCATTCTGAAGCTGACCAGACACGGGTTAGAGCTCAATGTCGAGCCTACCAAGTGGCGGTAGCGACAGCGAAGAAGACTTTCTTCACCGCCTCTATTGCATCTGCAGAAAACAGCAGCAGGAGACTTTTTCGGGTGGTTCACAATTTAGCGGAACCACCTGCTACATCGGGGCCAAGTACAGGCCACATGATCTCTTGCAATGATTTTGCAAAGTTTTTTGCAGATAAAGTAGCTCAGATTTGGGAAGAGGTAGACTCCACCATGGGAGCAGGGCCGGGGCAGGAGAGTGCTAGAGTCCTGTCTAGTCAAGTTGTGTGGGATCAATTCCAATCTGTTACCTCTGAGGATGTGGACAGGCTGCTTGGACAAGTGAAGCCAACAACCTGTCTCCTGGATCCTTGCCCATCCTGGCTTATAAAAGCAAGCCGGGAAGGGCTGGGTGATGGGCTTCGTGGGGTGGTGAATGCTTCCCTCCGTGAGGGAGCCTTCCCTGACCCGCTGAAAGAGGTGGTTATCAAACCGCTTCTTAAAACCGCTTCTTTAGATGCTGCCAATATGGCCAACTATCGCCCAGTCTCAAATCTTCCATTCTTGGGCAAGGTGATTGAGCGCGTGGTTGCTGAACAACTCCAGGCACACCTGGGAGAAGCAGACCATTTGGATCCCTTCCAGTTGGGATTCAGGCCTCATCATGGGACTGAAACTGCCTTGGTCACACTGGTTTATGATCTCCGGTGGGCTAGGGACAAAGGTGAGAGCTGTTTCCTAGTTCTGCTGGATCTCTCAGCAGCTTTTGACACCATCAACCATAACATCCTTCTGGACCATCTAGAGGGGTTGGGAGCTGGGGGCACTGTTATACAGTGGTTCCGCTCCTTCCTCCTGGGCCGTGTTCAGAAAGTGGGGGGGGATGAGTGTTCAGACCCCTGGGCTCTCACTTGTGGGGTGCTTTTCAACATCTACATGCAGCCGCTGGGAGAGATCATCAGGGGGTTTGGGCTGGGTGTTCATCAGTATGCGGGTGGTGTTAGGATATTTCCGTTCCACCTTAAAAGGGAGCAGGATGTTTGTATAACAGCCTGCGCATTTCCTGTCTCACAGGATGTTTATGTTGTCTGTTCCTTTCGTTTTCGTCTGTTTTGCCTGAGCAGTCGGAGCAGACGGTCATGTCTTTTTTGTTCTGACCAACGCCAAATAAACTGTAAATATGCTCTCATGCTGTGCAACTTTTGCTGTGTGAATTCTGCTGAAAGAGTGTGCACAAGTCCAAGAATGTGGCTATCTTTTCTTGAGGCTTTGTGCCGCTGATTGCTGATACTGCGTGACTATGGGAGGTCGATGGATCGTCCGGCACCGAGCTTGGGGCTCAGATGGACTTTATCTCCCTGGCAGTATCCCAACAGGTGGTACCCAGCTCTACCTCTCTTTCAAATCAGAACCAGTGAAGACGGTGAAGGTCCTGTGTGAGTATCTGGAGGCGGTTGGAGGATGGATGGTGGCTAACAGATTGAGGTTGAATCCTGGCAAGACAGAAGTACTGTTTTGGGGGGACAGGAGGCGGGCAGATGTGGAGGACTCCCTAGTCCTGAATGGGGTAACTGTGCCCCTGAAGGACCAGGTGCACAGCCTGGGGGTCATTTTGGACTCACAGCTGTCCATGGAGGTGCAGGTCAATTCTGTGTCCAGGGCAGCTGTTTTATCAGCTCCATCTGGTACTCCGGCTGAGACCCTACCTGCCCACAGACTGTCTTGCCAGAGTGGTGCATGCTTTAGTTATCTCTCGCTTGGACTACTGCAATGCGCTCTATGTGGGGCTACCTTTGAAGGTGACCCGGAAAGTACAACTAATCCAGAATGCGGCAGCAAGACTGGTGACTGGGATCGGCCGCCGAGACCATATAACACCAGTCTTGAAAGACCTACATTGGCTCCCAGTACGTTTCCGAGCACAATTCAAAGTGTTGGTGCTGACCTTTAAAGCCCTAAACGGCCTCTGTCCAGTATACCTGAAGGAGCATCTCCACCCCCATCGTTCAGCCTGGACACTGAGGTCCAGCGCCGAGGGCCTTCTGGCGGTTCCCTCACTGTGAGAAGCCAAGTTACAGGGAACCAGGCAGAGGGCCTTCTCGGTAGTGGCACCCGCCCTGTGGAATGCCCTCCCATCAGATATCAAAGAGAAAAATAACTACCAAACTTTTAGAAGACATCTGAAGGCAGCCCTGTTTAGGGAAGTGTTTAATGGTTAATAGGTTATTGTACTTTAGTGTTTTGCTGGAAGCCGCCCAGAGTGGCTGTGGAAACCCAGCCAGATGGGCAGAGTATAAATAAATTATTATTATTATTATTATTATTATTATTATTATTATTATTATTATGCTCTGCCTCAAGAGGAGCCACCCAGAGTGGCTGGGGAAACCCAGCCAGATGGGCAGGGTATAAATAATAAATTTATTATTATTATTATTATTATTATTATTATTATTATTATTATTTAGTTTGGCCCTCCAGTTCATACTGGATGCCTAGCAAGTAATTTAAGTCTATAAGACTCCAATGAACCATCTGGTCCTCTAGTTATTCTGAACAAGCAGGTTCCAATCTACATGTGGTAACCACAAACTATTCACAGCCAGGACCCCTTGGTACAGATTCATATCTCCTTCACATTAAAATATGTGTGCAGTCAGAATAGGACTGGGAAGTACAATATGCCAACATGGATCATTCCTACTGCCTCATTTGAAATGCTTCTCAAGGGGGGACAGGGACACAAAAATCCTTGTTGCTGACGAAAGCATTGAACAATGTTTGATTTTGTTCTTCCAAAACAGAAAGAAAATGCTGTAGATAATTGTAATTTGCCAGGGCTACTTTACTTTTAAAACACATAAGGCAGAAATTCCACCACTGTTTTCTGGTATATACTAGTTTATAGACTGTAACCAGTTCTGGTATTTTAAAAGTTTGATACTTTAAAAGTTTCAAAATACACTGAATATTTGACCTTATGAAATAAAATAAAAAGTGGGTCCCCCCCTTATCTTCCCTAACAAAATAAGGGCTACAATGGTTTGCGTGTGTATAAGTGTACATCTGGGAATGTGGGTGGTGCTGTGGTCTAAACCACTGAGCCTCTTGGGCTTGCCGATCAGAAGGTCGGAGGTTTGAATCCCCGTGACTGGACTTAACTGTCAGGGGTCCTTTACCTTTTTACCTTTTTTAAGTGTGCATCTAGGGTTGCATCCAGTTCTCTCTGCACGAGCAGAAGAGATGCCTGCTTGCAGAACAGGACTTCTCCTTCCTCTTGCCATCACTGCAGCCCTCCCCACACCCTCAATATCTGCTCTGGAGTGTTGGGCTTTGGGGATGGGCAGGGGGCTGGAGGACGGGGAAGAGGAAGGGAAAGTCCTGCTGCAAAAGTGGAAGTGGCCTTTGATGGCACATTCCGGATGACAGGCAAAGGAAGCAGAAGAGTAGAGCACTTACACACAAGTTGTTTGAATTGATAAATTGTCGTCTTTGCAGTTTGCAAGGTTTTATTTTTATACAGGGGGTGTATGACTTCAGGCTGGGGTGTCAACTGGCTCTCTTCAGGCTGGAACTGTGGGTACCTAATGTGTTCATCTTCTTAGGGAACCAGAGTCCTGGTAATGCAGGAGGGAAGGCTTGCTTGTTCAGGACACACCCAGCCCCTGTTTGATGCCGTGCAAGTCTCTGTGTGGTGACACGAGTCCAGAAGGGGGATTAAAGTGCCACAACAGCAACAGTCCAAAGATCTGCCAGCATCGTAATGCATTATGCAAATCTGTGATGCAACCACATTTGGAGCACTGTGTACAGTTCTGGTCGCTTCACTCTAAAAGCATATTGTAGAGTTGGAAAAGGTCCAGAAAAGGACAGCCGAAATGATTGTGGGGATGGAGAGACTCCTCTGTGTGTCTGAGACTTTTTAGCTCAGAGAAACAGCAGGTAAGAGGGTGCCATGACAGAAGTTCATAAAATTATGCATAGCATGGAGCAAATAGAGAAACGTCCTTCACATAATGCGTAGATAAAACTATGGAACTTGTTCCCACAGGAGGCAGCAATGGCCACCAACCTTACTGTAATTAATTAATTAATTAAATTTCTATACCACCCTTTATCCGAGGATCAATATAAAAACACAAAAAACATTGTAAGAAAACAAAACAAAGCCCCTAACACAGTTTCAAAGACTATAGATAGCTAGTTTATGTAGGATAGACACACACTGAGCCAGTCCGCGTAGCAGGCGTGCAACCCTGGACATCTAAGGGCATCACAGACCTGTTATTGTTCAATCTTGAGTGGCAGAACGCCACTTGTCCCTATATAGATAGTTTAATTAGCCAAAGGTCTGGGAGAAGAGGAATGTTTTCACCTGACAGCTAAAGGTATGTAAGAAAGGCACCAGGTGAGGCTTCCTGGGGACAGCACCCCACAAGCAGGGAGCCACCACAGAAAAGGCCCACTCTCGTGTTGCACCCCTCTACACCTCTCATGGAGGAGGCACACGAAGAAGAGTCTCAGATTATCCAGGGTTGTTGAGCTTTGGGGGGGGGGGGATTGCTGAAAATTGATCACCCGCACACATCGCAAAATCCACCTCCCGTCTGTCCCATCGCCAGCAGAAGCTGCCAATCGCCCCCCAACTGCAGGAGCGTCAGCCAATCAACACCACCCATTGACGCAGAAACCAATAACACGCACAATAGCCACTGATAGCCATGGAAGCAACCAGTCAAATGTCCACCCTATGAACTACCCATGTATAAGATGACCCCCACTTTTTAGCATTATTTTTACAGAGAAAAACATAATCTTATATATGGAAAAGTATGGTATTTTCTTTCACAATAAAGAGCTCTCTGCCTTTTGCGTTCCTTTGGCTGGGAAGCTCCTTTGACCATGCCCCACATGCAAATCAGGATGAATGCTCATTGTTGTGTAACTGCCCCATAAGCAAATCAGAACGAATGCCCAGAAAAGACTGGACAGAGTCCACGTAAGCTTTGTGCAAGCATCTCAGGATGCATGCTCAGTGAACAAGTCGCCTGGAGGAGTCCTGTGAGCATCTCACTGGGCGTGGTGGGAAACAGATAGTTGAACTTGATTATTCCAGTCTACAGAGATACCTTGGTTTACAACCATAATCCATTCCGGAGGTCTGGTTGTAAACCGAAACAGGTTGTAACCCAAGGTACGCTTTCGCCAATGGGGTCTCCCCCCCCCCAATTGGTTATAATCCAAAAAAAGGGACACACACTTCAGGGTTTGACGTGGTTGTAATCCAAAACGGTTGCACTGTAATCAAAAACGGTTGCAAACCAAGGTACCACTGTATTTGCAATTTGCTGCTCCAGGAAAGTTCCCCAGTAGCATGAGGAGAGCACTTAAGTACCACTGTCTCTTAGAGCTGGTTTTGGGAGTGGAAAGCGAGAGGATCCCTCACAATAGCAATCAAAGGTTCTCCTGCTCAACATCTTATTGAAAAACTGCCACAACATCCTTGCTAAAGAATGAAGAGATGCAGTTTGACATTCATTGCACACAATTCAATGTAAGCTGGCAAATCTCTCTATATATTCCATGCCAGGTTTCCTTCTGTGTTTTGTAATGATCCTTAAATGGCTTCTTTACTCCATTAAAAATGACGGTTCAACATATAACCAGGATACCTTGTGTTGTGTTGCGTTTTAACTTTGGCTGCTGCTCTGAGGCTTTCTGTAGGAATAGCTTTGAGTTGGGTAAAGAGGTCAAGATGGAATGTGAAACACACAAAATCCCATTGATTGTGTTTGCCATCCTTCTAAAATTCATTCTGCATGAATGCTAGTCTAAATAATACTTTCTTGTTTGTCACATTCCTCGTGAAGAATTCAAAGTCTTGTGAATGTTCATGTGAATGTGCTTGTGCAACTGTTTTGGAAAGAATCTTTTGCATCTTCCTAAATACCTTATTTCCCGCCGCCTATTTATAAACGTTGCTTGCTTTCCAAAATCCATTAAGCTGCTAGATAAACAAAAAAGCATGTCAAGTTCAATACAGCATAAGAATTACTGTAACAGACAGATTTGGAGGGGTGCAGGGAGAATGGGGCGTAGCTGAGTGTCAGAGCATCACTTTGCATGCAGAAGCTCCCTAGTCAATCCCTGCCATCTCCAAGTAGGGCTGGGAGAAAACTGCTCCCTGAAATCCTGGGGATTTGAACCTGCCTCTCTCTAACCCAGGGATGCGGGTGGCGCTGTGGGTTAAACCACAGAGCCTAGCACTTACCCATCAGAAGGTTGGTGGTTCAAATCCCTGCAATGGGGTGAGCTCCCGTTGCTCGGTCCCTGCTCCTGC
This sequence comes from Podarcis raffonei, assembly GCF_027172205.1. Taxonomy (NCBI): domain Eukaryota; kingdom Metazoa; phylum Chordata; class Lepidosauria; order Squamata; family Lacertidae; genus Podarcis; species Podarcis raffonei. Next base: position 2,507,312 of record NC_070604.1, read on the forward strand.
CAACCTAGCAGTTCAAAAGCACGTCAAAGTGCAAGTAGATAAATAGGTACCGCTCCGGCGGGAAGGTAAGCGGCGTTTCTGTGCACTGCTCTGGTTTGCCAGAAGCGGCTTTGTCATGCTGGCCACATGACCCGGAAGCTGTACGCCGGCTCCCTCAGCCAATAAAGCAAGATGATCCCAGAGTCGGTCACGACTGGACCTAATGGTCAGGGGTCCCTTTACCCTTACCTCACTAACCCAACACCAACTTAGTTGTTTATTAGTCACATTTTCTCCTTACCTAATAGGTAATAATGTTTAAAATGAACCCACCTTTTACTTGTTTGCATTTTAACAGCTTTTCAAACCAATCTAATTGCATGTAAGGCTGTCCCTACTAGTCTGCTTCATGCAATGGGGCATGATCTAGTAAACTCTTAGTTAAAACCCAGTTATGTGTTTAGTCTAGTTACAACCTTTATCTCCTTTCCTCAAAGGTGCATTGGGCAGCATACAAAGTCCCCCACCCCTTTAGCCTCACAATAACTCAGAAAAGTAGAGATGGCTGAGAGAGAGACTGGCCCAAGGGACACCCAGTGAGCCCTGTGGTTGAGTAGGGATTTGAACCTACCTCTCTCTAACCCAGCACCAGCTTAGTTGTTTGTTAGTCACATTTCTCCTTACCTAATAGGTTTTTGCCACTGAATATGTAGCAAGGGAGTTTGCACTGAAAGGTTTGACAGCAAAGTACTGGAAAGGGAGGAGGAGGAAAAGAGAGGCTGGGGGAAAACTTTATAAGCCAGCCAGCTGTGAGTCAGCAGCAGACACTGCCTGATTTTCCTTCTGTGCCTCTCAGAAGTGGAGAACGTTGCCCCCAGCTCCTGTCTCCTAAAATGCGCCACAACGCATGACAGAGGGACCAGCGTCCAAAGTGGTGGGGTTTTTCCTTCTCAGGGACTGTCCTCGCTGTCGCTGTCGCCCAGCAGCCAAGCTAAGGAGTTGCCTCTGCTCCCCACCGCCCTGCTTTCCTTGGCTTCAGAACTTTCTCCATCTCCACAGCGGGACATGGAAGAGCGCTATATCTCCAGACTGCACCCCACAGGGGATTATGGAGCAGGGGTGTTTCTTTTGGTTATAGGTAAGTCCTGCCTTTCTGCTCATTCAGGACTGCGTATTTAGAGGACTTATAGTGCAAGCAGCACTGAGGTCTCCATGTTTGACTGTTTATTGCTATAAAGTAAAGTTGCTTCTCTCTTGTTTTGGTACTATGGTGTAATGTTATTTTGTCTTCAGACGGGTTGGAGGATGTGTGGTTTGAGTGTGGATATAGGGTTTTTAAAAAAATTTATTATTAAGGGTTTTTCTGGAAACTGAATAATTTCTGAGTTGTATATTTGACTGTTTCATGCATTACAGAAAGACACATACAGTACATGATTTAGCAGCTCATTCAAAATTTAGTTTAAATCAGCCTTCATCAGTCACATGCCCTCAAAAATGTTTTTCTTTCCCTGCTTGGTTTTAATGTATCTATGTGGGCATTTTTTGTTAGTTAGCTAGTTAGTTAGTTAGTTAGTTAGTTAGTTAGTTAGTAGCTTGCTTTGGGCAAGAAAAAGCAACTAGCAAATTTAATAAATAATAATAATAATTTTGGACTATAACTCCCACGAGTTGCAGCCAGCACTGCTACTGCATTCCAAAATATCTGGAGGTTGGTCCATGGTGGCAAAGGCTCCTATAGATGGATGGAGTTTTGCAGAATATGCTGTTGGGAAGGAGGTCGCAGATCAAAGTCGGCTGAAGCTCATAAGCATTTTGAGATAAACACACGTATTATTTTTGATGGTGACAGCTAGTGGGTGAAGGATTTCTATGTGCAGCAGAGTTTGTGGACAGGGGCATGAGCATGAGGCATGCTGAGGTGCAAGTATCCTACATGGATCCCCTCACACATTTTCCTAATGGTGTCTGAATCTCTGTTGGATGAGTTGGCACAGACTTGTGAAATGAGTGCAGAGACTGAAAAGGTCATATGAAAGCTTTTATCTGCGGTGGCTGCAATGGTCCCCTCCACTATCGAAGCCATCACTAGACACTGTAGTCATAAGCTAGTTTTTGAAAGGTATAATGGGAAGACTTTGCCCTGAAAGGTTGGCAAAATTACATTCACCCTCTGCACTCCCTCCATCAAGGTTAAGGTGTATATATGAGTAAGTAAAACCATATTATCTAAAAGACTCCGCTGTGCCTCATTTTTCCAATGGAAACATGAACCCTGGATAAGGGCAAAGACTCCTGGAACCTCACACCACTTGGCAGAGATTGGGGTGGCCCTTAACAAGATGTTCTCTTCACATCATGTAAATGGTAGAGAAAGGGTTCCATCTTTTTTTCTGTTGTTCACCCTCCGGAGCAGATCTGTGGAGCAGGCACAAGGAGAGAAGCAGAAAGGGTTGTTCTGTACACAAACAGAAGTTCTAGTGCTAGTGGAACTACTTCTCTGGACACCACCCTTTCTTTTAATCCTTCTTTCAAGGTGCTCAGGACAACTTTGTGTCCGGAGCTGACAACAAACTGGCAGTGCAATCCTATAGACGTCTACTGAAATGTAAGGCTAGATGACTTCATTGTGACTTACTTTCAGGTAATTGTGTGTAGGAATACAGCCTAGATCAATAATTTGACCAAGTGAGTGCAGATGCTACTTAATAGTTTTCACTGAGGCCATGAAACCTTGAGCGCATGGCTATCAAGGTTTGGGGGTGGAGGAGGGAGAGAGTTTGAACGTTGAGACCCACGGAATCATAAGCTTGGGAGTGTCCAGAACCATATTCCCGATCACTTCCACCCATTTTGTCTTGTCTGAAAATCTGCTATTGAGCAGAGTTTGCACCAACAAGGGTGTCAGGACTGGACAGCCTTCTTGCCCTCCCCACGTCTTACTACTCTAGGGATTGCTATGCTGTGGAATGGCAGGCGACCCCACCAACATTTTCTTTTGGATGCACATTTCAATTCACCTTTTACAATGTCAAGATAATAACTCTACAGTGTTGAAGAGAGCATACCACAAGTATCAAGACTAGATGCTAGAAAGTGACTGATTTGTGGCTGAAACAGAATCCACTTTTGCTCTGACCCTTACCTGTCCTTCAGTCACAAATCCACTGATATAAATTCACAAGCTGTTTCATGTTACTATTGTGGAGAAAGGCCTGTGAATAAAATACCTACTTCTTGTTAAAAAGGAAGACTGCTATGGCTTCTAAACCTTGACTTATATAGTATTCACTGGCTGTGGGTCATGATGTTTGCATCTTGCACTGGTTTGTTGACTGATTGTGAATGCCTGTAAATAACACTGCTTTCCTCCTCCTCCTTTCAGGCATCCTGACAGTTCTGGGGAATTCAGCTGTCCTGGCAGTAGCTGTGAAGCGCTCCTCCCATCTCAGGTCACCTGAGCTCCTGACGGTTAATTTGGCCGTAACCGATCTTGGAATGGCCATCAGCATGTATCCCCTAGCTATTGCTTCTGCTTGGAACCATGCCTGGCTGGGGGGCGATGCAACTTGCATTTATTATGCCCTGATGGGTTTCCTGTTTGGTGTCGCCAGCATGATGACCTTGTCTGTGATGGCTGTAATCCGCTTTCTTGTAACCCACTCTTCAAAGTCCAATAGTGAGTAATGAAGCACAGAAGGGTGGCAAAGGTGAAACAATTTCAAAGCTTTAGACTTCATGTCAAGGCCAAGGGAATAATATTTTAAAGAGCCTATCAGACCTTTTCTGTGTGTTTATAGATTAGATATATTCAGCATTACTGCAGTAAACAATGGGGGCGGATATACAGTCTGGCCGTAAACATGTTTTGAGCTGTAAATTGAAATGCATAATACCATGTAGGAGTTGGCACTGTGGTGCTGGTGTGAAAAACACTGTTCTTCTTTACATTGGCTGTGTACCTCTGCTACTAGCCAAAGATAGTTAACCACATCTGGTGACCAATGGAAATGTCCTAAGCTTCCCTGAGAATGCTTTAAGGAGGCCTGTAAATGTTGTCAGGCAATATACACAAAAGTATCACACTAGACGAGTGTGTTCTAAAGTATATCTATATAGCCATAACTCAAACAGTTATTTTTGACGGAGATCATGTAAATAATGTCTCCACAGCCCGAGCGAAGGGTCATGGCTTACAGGGCATGCAGAAGATCCCATGTTCAGTCCTTGCCATCTCCAAATAGAACCTGGGGAGTCTGAAACCCAGGAAAGCTGGACAACAGAGCGACAGGGATAATTGCCTGGCAGATTTCTATGTTATTCAAATAGTGTTGGTGTCTATAGTCTACTTTCTTTTCTTTTCCTAGGTAATACAATCAACAGAAAAGTCATCCATGTTTCTATTGCCTTGATCTGGCTGTATGCAGCCCTCTGGGCCATGTTGCCTCTGCTAGGCTGGGGGCATTACGGCCCAGAACCATTTGGCACTTCCTGCACCATAGCCTGGAGCCAGTTCCACAACTCGGCTAATGGGCTTTCCTTTATTCTGAGCATGTTCATTCTGTGTACAATTCTGCCAGCAATTACCATCACCATCTGTTACTTGGGTATAGCCTGGAAGGTTCATAAAACCTATCAAAAGATGCAGAACTTCAACAGGACTTCAAATGCAGCAAAGCTGGAGAAGAAATTGACATTGGTGGGTATGTCTTGTTGTGAGCAGAGTATTTTTGTATTTTAAAGAGCAATAGGAACACAGTGTTCCTTTGACTCAGACATTGATTCTGTCCTTACAGATTTAAAATTATTGTCAAAATATTGGGGAAATGCCAAAGCACTTATGGATGCTATGGACTGGGCTGTTTGTGTGTGTTTGCCTTCATGTATGGTTTGTGTTCCATTTGAGTTGCAGACATTGAGCAACTCCTCTGTTTATCTGTTTTTCAGTTGTTAGATTCATTGGTACGAAAGCTTATTGTATTAACGAGAAATAATATTATAAATAAATATTTATACCCCACCCATCTGGTTGGGTTTTCCCAGCCACATACATACTGGGGACTAACTTAATGATGAACCTGTATACTGTAAGACTCTCAGATCTTGCAATACATGGGCTCATAGAGGAAGCACGTGGTATATATATTGCTATTGTATGAGATGCTGAGGTTCTGGCATATTTTCTTCTATAGGACTATAATTTGAAACAGGTGACATTCCATTATGATGTAAAGCATCTGATAAACACAAAGGATGCTGTTCTTAATTTCTTATCCTGATCTTGTGTTATTTTATTCTGCTGGAGGGCTGCTGTAGTGCAGAGGATACTGCTTTTGGGTCTTAGGATAAAATGGACAGCCTAAAATGAATGCAAAAGCCAATTGTTTAAATATCTCTTAAATGTTAAAGCACTAATCCTTCATTTCTCTCTCACTGATTCAAAATAACAGATAGAGAAGGAGAAAATATAAAAAGCCAGCCAGTAACTAACTAACTATAAGTGGTTGTTTTTACAGATGGCTGTACTGATCAGTGTGGGATTCCTCAGCGCATGGACACCATATGCCGCAGTCAGCTTCTGGTCAATATTTCACTCCAGTGAATCAATACCACCCATCGTTACCTTGTTGCCATGTCTTTTTGCTAAATCCTCAACAGCCTACAACCCTTTCATTTACTATGCTTTCAGCAAAACTTTCCGGCGTGAAATTAAGCGCCTCCAGTGCTGCTGTAGTCAGAAAGTTTACTTTAGCACCAAGCATACCACCAATAGCCATGTGTCAGTGATTTGGTCAGGAAGGGATAACGCGCACATTTCTTCATTCAGAAAGACAGACAGTGGAGAAGTTCCAAATCCATCAGCTGCAGCTGCAGAAGTCTTATTTGAAAACATTGCTCTAAAGTCCAGATCATGAAATCTCCCAGGGAAACACTGCAAGGGCAGTAATTCCTAGGAAGTTTATAATAAACTGCTTGCAGGATAATTCCAAGGTCTCTGTTCTTTAAAAAAAAGACCTGCCAGCAAGAAATGAGGAATCTCAAGGAATTTTGAGCACATGGACTAAATTAGAGTTTGCTATATTAATAGCTGGCAGAGGAGGTATTTAGGCAGTTAAAAGAGATTGTAATGTTAGTGAACTTGGCATTTGTTTTTGTGCTTTTGTTGGACTGTATGGGATGCTGAGCTCAGGTGTCAATGATGGAGTCTCAAGAGGCACAGGCGTCTTGAAGAATAAGAAAAGACCTTTGCTTAACGGGCTGTTAACACCTCTCCCTTTGATACTTCTATTAAGGCTGTTGAGCAAGAACCTTACAAAAAATGGACTTTTCATAAAAGGGTCGCTCTATCCGTCTTGTGCATGTCATCTCAGTAATGGATTTGTGAGGTCACAGAACTGGAAACCGCCCATATCTCCCGTAAGGCCACCAACTTCAGACTCTACAGAGGCTATTGAGAAGGAAAAGAAAAAGGTAGATCAGGCATAGGCAACCTTCGGCCCTCCAGATGTTTTGGACTACAATTCCCATCATCCTTGACCACTGGTCCTGTTAGCTAGGGATCATGGGAGTTGTAGGCCAAAACATCTGGAGGGCCAAAGGTTGCCCGTGCCTGAGGCAGACTACCAGGGGTAGGAAATGGATATTTGTCAATCTGACAAGCAAACAAAGCTAGGGCAACGAGACTGGACCGAAAGGGCAAGAGGATGTGAACAAACAGTATGAAACAGCAGGACATAATTTCACCCCCTTTCTGTATCAGTAACATTTATTTTAAATTATAATTTGCATTTCCAAAGATCTGTATTTCAGATATAATGCCGTCTTATATGCAAAAATTTTAAATTTACTCATTTCATTTAGATTCTTTGATAGATCTTACATACATATGTAATAATATTGCAGATGATTTCCCACTTTCTTAGAAAGCATAAGGAAACACCAGACATTGTAGATGATTTAACAATTTTATCAACAAATCACAATGCATCAACACAAACTATAAGATATAAAGTTTGTTATGAGACAGAGGTTTACAGAGATTGCTGCCTCATTTCCAAGCATTTCTCGATATCAAGAACCTGGACAGCTGCTTTTGGGATTCGGGTTCCAGGGCCAAATATTTTGGAAACACCAGAGGCATACAAGAAGTCATAATCCTGTGCAGGAGAAAAACAGACATAAAACATGCATGCAAACTTTGTAAAGTAAAATTCTGCAGAACATATGCTAAAAGAGCAGAGTTTAGCGATGGCAGGTCAGGAGGTAGCACACATGGAGAAGGGAAAATAACTTGGTATGCTAGCTATGGGGGGAAACAGTGATGCTCTCACCTACGCAAACCCCGCCATGTGTGCAAAGTCCTAGTGACTACAGGTTCAAGCAATCTCTGCTCTAGGTGTTATCCTATCTAACATAAAGAATGAAATCATCAAAAGTGGTGAACATTTTCACCTCTGCTCCAAGACAACCAGAGACTTGTGGCTCTATACGAATCTTTTGCCAGGTGCAACAATTATACCAAGGTCAAGAGATTCAAAGCAGAAAAGCAAATTCAACCCCACTCCAATCACCATTCCCCCCTCCAGCCCTTTCTTCCCTTCTTCTTCCTAACTGTTCAAACCAATTCATGAACCAAGAACTTCTACATTGACCACTAATAATGAAAAATATGTAGTAGACATATTTCCACATTTATTATGCTATTTTTGTGATATACAAATGACATAAGAATACTTGGTACAGTGTACTCATTTGTATAACATTATTCTTGTTTATAACCCACCCCACCCCCACCCCCGGAAAAAAAGCAAATTCTGGAAGAAAAAAAAATTATATATTTTCTATTTCAGTAAAGGAAACTGGTCCCTTTTTTCTTCATTTCTTAAAATGTTTACGAATATTTTTAAATTTAAAAATGATTTTTAAATTATTTGATTATATTAACAGTTTTCGAAAGCTTTTGGGAGGCTGCTTCTCAACTGCATTGTTCTCTGAACCCTAAACCTAGAAACTACAATGCTTTCCAAAATTTGCTGAAGGATTTCCACATTTCAAAAGCTAGATGCTATTTCAAAAGCCTTTCAATGGTGTTCATTTGCCTGGAGGAGGAGGAGGAAAAAGTAGATGGAGACCCCACCTCACCGGGAACAATTTAATCTTCTCACAACAAGCCATCTTTGGATTAGCACTAGGTGGTGCACAGTACCTGGGGAGGGATGACGCCTCCGGACACGAGGAGAATGTCTGGGCGGCCAAGGGACAAGCCCTTTTGTGGCCAGCAGCCAAGGTGCTCACCCCCACGCAATGCACATCTATCGCCTGCTGGGCCACTTCACGGGGTGTCTAGGAAGAGAAAGCGAAGGAAGTGTCAAACAATATGGGAAAGAAGAATGCACAAAACCTAACACTGCATGCAGACCCACACTTCTGTTTTCACAGAGAAGAGCGACAACAAAACACTAGGCACCAGCATGCACTGCTGAAGGCTGCTGCCGGCATTTAGGTTAGACAATATGGGTGCCCAGAAAGTAGAGTACAGAGAGGAACATTGCCTCCTACCGATGACATCTTCCAACTCGGGAATCTGTAAAATCATCCTAGTACAATATATTCTGATAGTTACCTTTGGTGCGAACAGTAAATTGAAACAATAGGTGCAAATAATTTTTTTAAAATTTATTTCACAAATTTATAAATTGCTTAAAAGCCCGAGGCCCACAAGACTGTGTACAAAAACCTAAAATACAAAAAAAATGTTGTGGCTGCTTCTGGCTTCCCTCCTGCCTTAGATATATATTCAGGTTTTATTTAAAAAATGGTTGTTTTTTTCTTCTGGTTTTCCTTAGCTTCCTAATCCCCACCCCTTTGCCCTCAGTGAAGGAAATCAGGCTGAGAGCCTGACTTCCCATAGTGAGGTTCACAGCTGAATGCCTTTCCCCCATCCCAAACCTCTCTCTAGTCCCACACCTGGACCCCCTGAGCCTGGGAGAGATGCTCTGGACCACAGCCTCCCCCCCAGTACCTGGCAGGGGCTGCTTCCACGGCTGGGCCCAGCAAACGGCCTTGGCCTGGGGTGGCGCCTGCTCAGAGGCAGCGGGACAAGGCTGCGCTACCACCATGTCATCTCCGCAACCTTCAAGGAAAGACACAGAAGCACAACTTGACAACAGCCAAGAACCGTTAACGATGGATTAAGGTGCCCCAGTGCCGCCCCGTCTCTTCCTCCTCTTCCTCCAGGTCTTCCAGGATGAGCTCTTCTGAAAGGGAAAGAAGAGAAGGCTGCCAGTTAGAGAGGCTTCTTACACAGAGAGAGAGAGAGGGACTTTCTGAAGACATCCCTAGAAATAGACATTACCTTCAGGGGGACTTTCCTTCGTTTTTGCCTGAGCCTACAGGGAAAGAAAGAGCCACATGGGATATGATGATCTACAGCTCAAAAGGCCTCAGACAGAGACCTTTCCTGAGAAATCTCAGGGACTGGAATCAGCTTCTATAGGCTGAAAGGTTTTACCTTGGAAGTCCTTTTGAAGAGGGGCCGGCAGGGGGGGCAGGGGGGCGGGGGGGAGGACTCGGGAACAGGGCAAACTTTATTTTTCCTTGCCATCCGCAAAATGGCTTTTCGCAATCTGGTAAGCCTAGAAAAGAAAGAGAAAAATGTGAGAAATGGGGCTCACAGTTTGTCCTCTCCTGATCTAGTCCCGAAACTGCTTTTTGCATTCACGCCTCTAAGCTCCCCATCACCACAGAATTCAGTTGCGCATCAAGGCCCCGGCGCACCCCAAGAAGAAGGAGAACACACTCAGACAGAATTTGACTCTGAAGGTGAATGGGCAAAATTTAGGCCACAACTTGATTGCGTACAGCAATGTGAGTGGTATTGGGTTTAATTGTTGAGGGTTTTTCCAGTGATTTTACCCCAGGAAATAGGCCCCCGAAACGGACAACAAAAACCATAATAACACTAATAACACAGTTTGACAATTCAGATTTGGATACACTGATATACCTATGACTACACCTTTTTAACAATATTTTCCTGCCTCTCTCTCCTCCCCCTACTTCCCACCATTATCCGCCTTATCGCTTAAATATTCCTTCCAGATTTCTTCATATTTATCCATTCTTAATTTGCGTCCACATGCAATTTGTTTGTATGTAGCTAGTCTGTCCATATTATCAATTCATGTGCTCAATGGAATCTTTTTGCGGCTCTTCCAAATCATCAAAACATGTTTTTTTGCTTCTAATATGGCACGGTACATCCATTTGTTTTGACCCCTTGTAATCTCCCACGTTTCCAGAATATAATTTAGAATTAAATTTAATTCCGCTAAATCACAATTTCTTTTTATTACTCTTGCTATAAATATCCTCACCTCACACCAAAATGATCTTATTATCGGGCATTTAATCATCATATGTACTAAGTTCGCATTTTTACTCCCACATCTCCAGCAGTTGTCTGGACTTGTTATTTTCTTCTGGTATAGTTTTGCTGGAGTCCAGTGGACTCTGAATATTATTTTCTGTTGAAGAAGTCTTAGTCTTAGATCCACAGAGGCTATTTCTGTTGATTTTATACTTGACTCCCATATATTATTTGTTATCTGGACCCCTAACTCTTCACTCCATTTTTGTCTATCATATTTTAAATCATATTTCTTCCTGTTGAGTAGAGTTTTATAGAGTGCAAGTGTAGAGTTTTTTGTTTTTGCTGCAGAGATTAAATCTTGTAGCAACATGGGTGTTTCCGATGCTGCTATAGCATCAGGGCCAAACTGCCTTTCCAACATATGTTTCAATTGGATGTATTGCCATTGTGTTTCACTGGTTAATCCATACTTTACTTGCGAATTAGGCCCCCGAAACGGACTTTGGGCATGCCTGGCTTAGGCATTGGCAATAACTATATCTGACTCCTGCCCACCTTGCAGGAAGTCTGGAAGAGTAAACCACCAACAGAGGGAGCTCCATCAATGGCGACCAACTGAAACTCACCCCGGGGTTCCCGCTGGGTCCTGGCATGGCCCTAGCCTCCCAAGCAGACTTTGGACGAGATCCGGACCTGCGGATTCCTTTAGCGGAATACCCTTGTACCTGGAGGGGCAGGTGATGGCCGCTCCTCCCCCCACACACACACATTTCACTAAGCCAATGCCTTACTGCCAAACCTTACAAAGTTGTGACAATTGCTAAGAGGTAGGCGAAAACCAAGAGGCCAGTACAAATCTGCCAAATGGAAAAAATTCCTACCCGGCCCCTGTTCCAAAACAGGCGACCAACCGAAGTCCAGAGCAAGGCCAAAGCACAAACCTAAATCGAGGGTGGGTGGGCAGGTGTTTGGCAGCGCAAACCCAGGTAAACCCCCCCAACGCTGCGTCGCTGCCTTTTAAAGGCCCCCCTCGATCACACCACCACTCCCAAGGAAGGGGGGCTGCACCTATGGCCTGTGCGCAACACGGACCCTCAATTAAGAGGGTCCGATATGCTGAAAGAAATCCTACTTACATGCTCTCTCTACTCTCACAAGCACAGAATGATCAAGCATAGGAGATCCCAGGCCTTCTAGAGCTCTGACAACCAGTGAGCAGAGGGAGATGTCACAATGAACCTTGCGATGCAGCACCCCTGGGCCCTGAGAAAACCAGCAGCCACAAGCCCTGCTCCTCTTAAGGGACGCAACTAAGTTTTCTTAGTCAAATTTATCCGTAGAAGCTATTATGATGATAGCAAAATATTATTGCTTTCTTTAACACATTATGAAACCAAACCACATTATAAAACCAGTTCATAAAACGAAAGAAAATGAATATTGGGGATTGCTTTTTTGAAAGCATCACCACACCCAAGACGATGTGTCAGGCTCCTGGCATGGGCATAGCCAGGGAGGCGAGGGAGGGAGCTGCCCCCTCTAAATCAAGTAAATCAATAAAAATACTGAACTAACTGACCAATTGTGTCACAGATAACTCGGCTCTGCCCTTAGCCTTCAAAATAAAGCCTGCCCCACAATAAATGCTGTTTGCACCCAGGAGCCATGGGTGCAAACAGCATTTGCACCCATGGCTCCTGGGTGCAAATCAGTTTTCCAAATCCAGGATGGTGCTTTCAAGGGCGCAATTTCAGCCCCATTTATTCTGATCCTTATGAAGAACTGTTCCCTTTCCCCCATCCTCTTAACAAATGAATTGCCACGGTGGCAGGTTTGATCCCCAGATGGGCCAGCCATATATTCCTGCATTGCAGGGGTTGGACTAGATGATCGGCTGGGTCCCTTCCAGCTCTACAGTTCTATGCTTCTTATGTTCTCAAGCTCCCCTGGTGCCAGCCAGGTGTGGCCAACTCAGTTTCCTCAAGTACTTGAGGAATGGCAGCCTGTCATAAGAGGATGACAGCTGATGGGCAGCAACAAGCCTCTCCTATCTGCTGGGATTGCCAGGCGGCATATGCTGTGCCTGCTCCAAGATGCCTGTTGCTTACAGCTACAGCCATCTCATTCTACTTAGCGTAAGGGAGTTTCTAGCCCAAGTATCTGCCAGGGAAATAAAGGGTCTGGAAAGGTTGCCCTCGCTCAGAGCGGCCAAGGCGGCATCACTTGGGAAGATAATACTCTTTTGTATTTCGTATCCATCTCTGACTAAACAACACAACAGGGTGTCCTTTCAACCAACTTTAGATGATAGAAGCCAAGTTTTCACCATTTATTTAGCCACTTTTGACTTTCACAAATTTAAGCAGGTGTGTTAAGCCTAAGGCCTCAGTTCTGTGTTCATTTGTTTGCAAGTGGGTTCCACACTGAATTCAGCAGAATTTACTTTACAGTAAAAGCTTGTGTCGTATGGGGCTGCCCATGATCCTTCTAACTTTTCATAACTCAAAAAGCTGACTGCTTTTTCAACAGCAGAAGTTTGGTGGGTCAAAAGTGTCAGAGCCTCCCTTACTCCGAGTCTGCATCTTATTACAGGAGTCCTGAAAATCAATAGTGCCTCTGAGGGCGCCACACATTCAGCAGTGCTTGGGAGAGCAAACAGAAAGACAGAACTCCTCCTTCCACCATAGAGAAGACAGACAGAGAGACAACTGCACACTTCTGGTTCTGATCAGAAATTTCCACATGCAGGTTAAGAATGGTGGGGAAACATGGGGGAACTGTCAATAAATCAGGGCAGGTTTGCAGATGCTTCTGCATTGCTCTACATTGCACTTTTGACTATGATGACATACCGAGGGACATTCAGTGCAAGATCCTGTTTCCGCTCTGGTTGCTTGAATAGAAATGGGCGATTTTTGTTTTTTTTAATGATTTTCTATGTTTCCCTCCCTGCCGCCCAAGGGTTTTAATATGATTTTTCAGGATAGAAGGAGAAAAGAGAGAATATGATTACAGATAAATCTTTTTAAAAGATAGTAAGGGAGGTATGTTAAAAGGGAACTGTGTGAATAGCTTTGTTAAAAGGCGTTTAAAACAGGCAGAAATTCAAGCCAATTACGTATAAACACTGTATTTTAAAGCACATTGGAAGCACATTCTTTGCCTCAAAGAGTTCTGGGCATTGTAGTTTTCCCCTCGCAGAACTACAGCAGCAGTGCCCGGAATTCTTTAAGCGGGAGAAATGGACTGGAAATCTGGTTCAAATATATTGTTTGTACATAGCCTGAGTCTCCTCCATGGAGGGTTGAAGCTGTTCATTTTCTGTTTAAACAGCCTTTAAAGGCACAAAACCTTTTCCACCAACAAAATACTAATGGAGTTTTTGCTTTCACCATTTTGGGGCTCCCAAAGTGGGGCTTGTCACTCACCCTGCACCCCAACGCTCTTAAAACCAGATGAAAATTGGAATGGGTCCCCCGCTCAGTCAGTGGAGCCTGAGACTCTTAATCTGAGGGTCATGCTGATGGCCAAATTAACCGTCAGGAGCTCAGGTGACCTGAGATGGGAGGAGCGCTTCACAGCTGCTGCCAGGACAGCTGAATTCCCCAGAACTGTCAGGATGCCTGAAAGGAGGAGGAGGAAAGCAGTGTGGTTTTCAGGCATTCATAATCAGTCAACAAACCAGTGCAAGATGCAAACATCATGACCCACAGCCAGTGAATACTATATAAGTCAAGGTTTAGAAGCCATAGCAGTCTTCTTTTTTAATGAGAAGTAGGTATTTTATTCACAGGCCTTTCTCCACAATAGGTAATGTTGTGTACTGAAGTTCTCACCCTGGGCGAGCAGAGGGATACTGTAGTTTTCACTCAGGTCCACATATGCAAATAAGGGATTGAAAGTGGCGTTCAGTGATTGGATGGTTACAGAAAGTGGTTACTGTTGTGTTCTAGTGGAGCTCTACATAAGCAGGCTGGCTGAACCCGTCAGTTCAGTTCTCTTCTTGCCTGTGAATAAACAAGAGCTGTCTGTGTCGTCTGATATGTTCACCCACAGCTTAACAGTTCCTGCCTTGCAGGGGCTGGACTAGATGACCCTGGGGTCCCTTCCAACTCTACAGTTCTGTGATCCATTGCTGCATCTTCACTTATTGCGAGGTATTTCAAGGGAAAGAGTTCTACAGGCACGCTTTCCCCCGAGAGGCTCACCTGGTACCTCCATGAGGCACCTTAAGACACCAGGTGAAAACCTTTCTCTTCATTTCTGCCTTCGGCTGACCAACGTCCCTTATCCTTGGGAACGCGGGGTGGGAGGGAGGCGGTTCTTGTTTTATTCCGATTTTGTGTTTTAATCTTGTGTTTTGACGCGGTTCCCTCCAAGCCTTTAAAACAAAGCGGCGCCAGACGCGGGCTCCTTCGGCTCCTCCTCCAGGCCTGTCGGAAACTGCGCTGGGGAGCCGCTGGTGTCGTTGGAAAACCCTTCGCCCCGCCTCCCTTTGGCGCCGCCTCCGCCGTTGCAACGCGCATGCGTGGTCGGGGTAGGGCCGGCGGAAGAATCCGGCTTGGTTCGCGGCTCTCCGGGCGGCCGGGTGGAGGCGGAGGGTCCCGGGCCAGGCTCCGTGCGAGGGGGGGGGTCAGCAGCCCCCCCGAGACCGCGGACGAGAAACTCCAGAAGTTTCCTTGGCGTTCTTTGGCCAGCCCCCCCCCGGGGCCAGAGGGGTCTGTTCTGCTGCCCCCCCGGACCGCTGTGACGCCCCGGCAGCGGCAGGATTCTTTCCCGGAGGCGCCCCGAGGAGACGCGGCCTGTTGGGCCGCCCCCGCCTCTCGCCCGCCCCTTGCAGCTGCCGGGGGGGCGCACCATGGGCGGGGGGTTCTGCACCCCCCGGTCCCAATCTGGCCAACTTCTCCGCAGACCCGGCTCTGTGGCTGGAGGGGCTGCTTTCCAGGCAGAGGGCCTCCGCTCCAGCCCCAGGCTCCCGTCTGGGGGGAGAAGGCAGCTTGGCAGGTGGGGGGCAGCTCCGGATTTAGGATGGTTCAGGCAGTTGCCCCACACAGAGCGCCAAGCAAAGGGGTTGCAAAATTGAGAAGATGCATTTTGGGGGCACCAAGTTTTGGCCTTGCACAGGGCACCATATTTAGGAAAGATTCTGGTCTGGACTGAGCTCTTCCTTTCTTGGGTACTTTTGATACGGACTCTAAGGAAAGTTGAAAGGCTTGCAAGTTCTCCCCAGAGGTGCAACACGGTACTGAAGAAAATGTATTGCTTTACCTGTTTTGTGTCCCTTGTCTTCTAGCACAGCAAGAATACTCTCCCTGGAAGCCTGCCATTAGCTGGCTGGTCCAAAGCAGTAGGTGACGTTTCAGCCCACCACCTTGGCCGTTGTCTGCTGGCTGCATCGCCCCTTCTAGGGTGCTGAGTACTGCAGTTTCAGGAGAAGCCACAACAGGGAAACTTCCTTTCCTGCATTACTGTTCATTGTAGTTTTGTTAGAATTAAGTTACCATTGCATGTGGATACATTCACTGCTTCTTTAAAATGGGGGGGGACAGCTTGAGGGGGGCCAGTTTAGGTAAAAGCAGCAGTGTGAGGGCTGTCTTAGCCTTTCTCTGCCTGCCACTTCTCCATTCCTATCTACCCCCAACTGCTGCTCCGTCTGTGTGGTGCTGAATCCATGTTTGTGAGGGTGGAGTGTGAAAACAAACTGGAAATAGCTTGAGAGAAAGAAATCTTTCGGTGGAGAAGCAGGGTATGGAGGGGGGGGGGGCTTTCCTTGCTCATTCTCTACTTAAACCACCCTCTTCCAACAGTGTTCTTCTGAAACAAGTAGTAGATGACAGCTCTTACTTTCATACATCTGCTTGCATTGTTGATGAGACAGGTGCTTGCAAAGCCTGTTATTCTGTGAGGTTTGGTCCCATTTGCACTTTCCCCTCCAGCTCCAGCAGTCATTGTTTCTTCAGAACTCTGTTATGCATCCTAGTTTCCCCCCCATAGGATAAATGTATGTGTCAGCTAAGTGGAAACTTGGAGATTGCAACTTGAAATGTTGTCTGTGGTATGGTGGAATATTTATCCCTGGAACCTTCTTCCCGTTTCTCTGCTTTTCCTCAAGTCTCACGTCCCAGCTCTTTTCCCAGGTTCCTCTTTCTTCTTCCATTGCCTTGCTGAATGCTTCCACCGGCCACCTTGCCCTGGTCTCTCCACCCCTTAGTTTTAACTGTCTCCTGTGATCTCTTTCTAGTCCTCAGCCTTCCCCATAAAGCTCTGCCTCTTCCTAGGGCCTGTGTGGTGTTTTAATCTTAGCCAAAATGACAACGTTCCTTTTTAACCTGCAAGTTGAACTGAAATATTCTGGCAACTGCTCACTCACCTCTTTGATAATAATCTGTCAGAAGTGCAATACAATATAGTGAGCACACCCCCCCCTTTAATTTAATAATTTAATTTAATAGGCATAGTTTCTATTTGCATTTCACTGTCTTTTTTCAGTGCAGCAATGTGCTTGAGTTGTGTTACCATTAAATACTTGGGCAGCCCAGTGACTGGTGATGTGACAACTGCTAAACATATTATGGAGCTGTTATCATTATTGTGGTGTTAACATTGTAACATTCTCAGGTATTTAATTACTTTTCCAAAGGCATCTATAAATTATCTTTCTAAGCAGCATGCCATCTGAGACATTAAAATACAACTTTTCATTTAGAAAGGTTGCTGAAAAATAATTCATTCTTGTGGTTGGCTTTCTTATTTTAGTCTATTACCCCATCCTGTCTAAAACCAACATCCATTTATTTTTAATCTGTATTAGCTACGGAGGTGTGTTGTGAATTTTTAAAAAACGCACCACTTACTCAGGATAATAAATATTTTGGGTTTACGAGCACAATATTTCAAAATAATGTGCTAGTTTTCTGTCATTGTACTAATGCTTCACACGGTACCTTGCTAATGCACAAAGGCTGAAAATAATCCACATTTCCCTGGCAGATCAGGGGTTAGTTTGGGTCCCAGAGGCTGCCTGTTCTGTCTGAGGATACACTCACACCTTTGCAGTACAGCAGCTGTTCTGCCTTTGGGCAGTCGGTTCTTGGATTTGCAGATCCAGGAAACCCCGTCCACTGAGAGCATCCTGCTCTGTTTTCATAATGTTAATTTAAAGCCTTGTTCTCGGATGGTTAAATAACAAGATGCCATAGCATAATGACTACTTTTTGCACAGCTGTGCAGTCAAGTTTGGATTTGTAGCCAGGTATTTCAGTTACAGTGGCACCTCTAGTTACGAACTTAACTTGTTCCGGAGATCCGTTCTTAACCTGAAAGTGTTCTTAACTAGAGGTGTGCTTTTGCCTCTTGTTGCCGCTGCGCCGCAGGCACACGATTTCCGTTCTCATCCTGGGGCAAAGTTCTCAACTTGAGGTAACTCTTCCAGGTTAGCGGAGTTTGTAACCTGAAGCATTTGTAACTTGAGGTACCACTGTACAAAGAATGTGGGCTTTAGAATCACGTGGTTCTGAAGCATCTTCCTTGGAAAAAAAATTTTGGGCTAGACTAATAAGATACCTACGGGACGCGGGTGGCGCTGTGGGTTAAAGCCTCAGCGCCTAGGACTTGCCGATCGAAAGGTCGGCGGTTCGAATCCCCGCGGCGGGGTGCGCTCCCGTCGCTCGGTCCCAGCGCCTGCCAACCTAGCAGTTCGAAAGCACCCCCGGGTGCAAGTAGATAAGTAGGGACCGCTTACTAGCGGGAAGGTAAACGGCGTTTCCGTGTGCTGCTCTGGTGCTAGTTTGCCAGAGCAGCTTCGTCACGTTGGCCACATGACCCGGAAGTGTCTGCAGACAGCGCTGGCTCCCGGCCTATAGAGTGAGATGAGCGCACAACCCTAGAGTCTGGCAAGACTGGCCCGTATGGGCAGGGGTACCTTTACCTTTACCTTAATAAGATACCTAAGGACCACATTTATGTAAACTTATTACAGTGTGGGAAAAGGACAGATGGGATGGGAAGATGGGAATCTAGTGCATGTGATGAAAAACATGGGCTACTTTCACACACATAATATCTAAGTGTGTGTTAAATAATTATTTGCAGTGTGAACAACAAAACACAAGAAACAGTAACAACGAACTAATCTGCTGGGAAGGCCATAGATACATATTACTCCACAGTGAACAAAATGGGTGTGTGTCATTTGTTTCAACCATAATGTGTACAAGTTGTCTATGTATGAGAAAACAAGATGATAATCTTGCATCTTTTCACATTTTGAATTCTACCTTGGCAACAGCAGCACAGATACCTCCATAGAATGTTTCAGATTCCCTCCCTATAATTGCTTTTTAGTGTAAACAAGAGATGAGTAGTAACAACAGCAAGAACAACAGATGGCAGCAAAGTCATGGCCCTGAGGAAAGCAATTTGCTAGTAGTATTTACTTGGTGCTCATTTGGCTGAGAATATATTTTTTATCAAACCAAATTGACAACAGTGGCAGAATATTGAAAATCCCATATTAAGAAATATCATTGAGATATGGGCGAAATATAAAGGAAAACTGACACCAGTAAATTACCCACTAATTCTAGTGGTGATGATAGAAGACTTCCTAGTAAGTTTAAATAAGGAAGTTGAAAAAGAAGCAAAAGAGAAGAAAATATTCAAAATAAAGGAATGGCTGGAAAAAATGAGAAGCAAAAAACAAGAGCTCTAACATGAAGTACCGTATTTTTTGCTATATAAGACGCACCAGACCACAAGACGCACCTAGTTTTTGGAGGAGAAAAACAAGAAAAAAACATTCTGAATCTCAGAAGCCAGAACAGCAAGAGGGATTGCTGTTCTGGCTTCTGGGATAGCTGCAAAGCCTGCATTCACTCCATAAGACGCACACACATTTCCCCTTACTTTTTAGGAGGGAAAAAGTGAGTCTTATAGAGCAAAAAATACGGTAAAATAACTTGGTTTAACTGTGTACAACTGGGGCAATGGACAAAGAAGTGGTTAAGGGGAAACAAGAAATGCAGAGAGCAACACTTTTTTAAAAAATGATTTTAAAAGGGAGATGAAGAAAGGGGAAACCAGTAAAATTTATAAAAAATATTAGTAGAATCGGAGGATTAACACAATCAACTAAAAGAGGTGTGGAAAAGGAGGTAACAGGTCAGGTAAATCGTCACAGCTAGGGGAAAATATGGGAGAAATGCATTCTGAAAATGATGTCTGCAAGGTTAAAAGAAAATTACAATGAGTTAATATGGGGGTGGTATTTAATACCAGCAAGATTAAATCACACAAACAAGAAATATTCAGTGTTATGTTGCAGGGGATGGCAGGAAACTGAGACTTATGTTCACATGTGATGGGGGTATAAATACATACAAAAATTTTGGCACAGGGTGTTTTAAGGAGATAAGACAAATCACAGGGTTAAAGCTGAAAGTCCATTCATTGTTATCAATTTTTGACAGGGTGGAATGTACATAGGCTATGAAGGACTTGCTCACAAATTTATTAACAGTGGCATGAGTTGTTAGAGCTAGGAAGTGGAAGGGGCAAGGTGGAAGAATGGTATAAAGAGGTGGGAGATATAGCTATTAATGATAAATTGAGGCAAGATGGGGAATATGGAGAAATGATTTTGAGGAGATATTGAACTTATTTGTAGAATTTGTACTGTTAAAACAGAAAGGAATCAAACCATCTCAGAAAGTGTTAAAATTTTGGGATAGTTACGATGGGTTGTGGTCTTGGGGGTGGGGTGCACAATTTTTACTTTTATTATTACTTTGTTTAGAAT
This sequence comes from Podarcis raffonei, assembly GCF_027172205.1. Classification (NCBI taxonomy): domain Eukaryota; kingdom Metazoa; phylum Chordata; class Lepidosauria; order Squamata; family Lacertidae; genus Podarcis; species Podarcis raffonei. Next base: position 2,527,459 of record NC_070604.1, read on the forward strand.
ATTTTTTAAAAAGTCTACAGAAAATTTGTCAGTATTTGCACTGGTATCCAGGTCTCTTGTATGTAATCTGGTATGAATGCTGTGGCAGCTTATTTGCATCTGTATTTGTCAACAGCAATCACCACTGAGCAACTCCATATGCTGTTAGAATCTTAAGCTGTATCTTCTTCCGTATGTACCTTTACAGGCAGAGGAGTGGACCTATTATCCACATCCGTGTTTTTCCATGTGTTGCAAGATCCCACACTGGAATGCTGCATATGCAAATGCACAGGAATGCTTGTGGGCTTCCCATCTGGTTGGCCAGAGAACAAAATGGTGGCTTAGATGGGCCTTTGGTGGGACCCAGCAAGGCCCTTGCTATGTTTCCATTGTTGCTATGAAAATACTTAATTATTTAAATAAAGTAGGTATTAAACAAAACCAACTCAAGGAACAGCCATGCTTTTTAAGAATGCACATAGACTTGTGCCCCAAATGTAAAAGTCCCAACAAATCTGATTAAAATATTAAAATATTAGCTTAAAATATTAGCTTAAAATATTACTTGAAATATTACTTGATGGATTTTATCACAGGTTCAACAGACTTGGGAGTAATCTTTGCCTTGTGCCACTCAGAATTAACAAAAGCCTCCTACCATTGAGCATTCATGTCTACTCAGAAGTGGGTTCCACTGACTTCAGTGGGACTTACTTCCAGGTAAGTGTGTTGGTTGCAGCCCTACAGTGCAATTTTATGCCCACTCCCTGGACATGGTGAGACAGATTTCTGAGTGAACATGCATAGGTTCACACTGCACATTAGTCATACAACACAATCTTATGTATGTTTACTTAGAAGTACGGTAAGTCCTACTACTGTATGTCCAATAGAACTCACATCCCAATAAAATCTGTTTAGGATTGCAGCCTACAGCGGATAATTTTATTCTTTGTCAATCTACCATTTGTTCTGGCATCTCTTATTGTAGCCTCAAACCCATGAACTGAAAACCTATGGTCCTATTAGACATTTACAAGACTGTAGAGGAAACAACCAAGACTTTTTTTTTACAAGTATTCTTATCAAAATCAGTATTTTTTCCTGAAATGCAATGAAGGTCATGAGGACCTAATGAAACCAACGAGGCTACTTCAAGGGTGACTGGTGCTGACCCAAAAGGTGTAACTGTCCCAAATCCTAGAGATCAGTAGCCTACCTGTCCGTTTGTGTATGTCACACCAATAATCCAAACATTTTATAGAAAACCTTTTTCTGTGTTTATTTTCAAGAATATTGTTTTTGTACTGTATAGAAATATTGTAGGATTTCTTAAGACACTATGAAGTGACACAATCAGCTCAACAATTTATACATCATGTAAATTCACCCTGACAGATTCCTACACTGAATCTAAACTGCAGTACAAAGAGTACAATACTCATATAAAGCTACTCTTAGAGGAAAGGGAGGGAGGCAGAATGATCACCTGAAAACAACCTTTTGCGTTCTGATACAAACTTGAGAAGGAAGAGGGGTGGAATCAAGGAAACAGTCAAAGGTTTCCCGTTTAAATTTTTGAACTGCCTCATTCTAATTACTTCTCATGGGTGTTTGCAACAGTAGCACAGCAGAACAATATTGCAAAATCACAGGGGACATTAATTATCTTGATGTCTGAGGAGTGGTAATAACATATGCAGCAGAGACAGAAATATAGCTATGCCCACAATGATAAAGGTGAAGAAGATTGAGACATCTGGGGATGTGTTTCATGCAGGCTCTGTTCTGTTCATCTCCATAGTGCAAGTGAGATTCAGTCAGGTACTTGGCCTGACATTGATTTCAAGGTGAATACTTGCATGCTTAAAAGTCTAGTCACACATTCATGCAGTTCCAGGAATTCTGGTTCAGTTCCCCCAAGTTTTTAGTGTACAAAGTGTCTAATCCACAAACTCTGTAAGGGCTGGGAGGTTTCTATCATAATCGTAACTTATACTACTCAATTAAAGATGCAGAACACTTTTGAACTGATGTGAGAGTATGCAATCACAAACTCAAATACAGCAACTCTGTGCATATTCTTACATTAACTCAGATGGGGTGTGTTGTTTATCAACACAGTATTTACTGCATACAGGAGAAAGAGATACAAAATTCAGTGGATATTATGATTTAAATATATGCAGCCTGATCCTAGCCTTGTTTACCCAGAAGTAATTCTGATTTACTGCAACAGGGTCTACTCCCAATAAGACTGCAGTGTATCATATTGTACCCTGCTCCTATTCATGTTGGAAGTACGTACCGCTGAACACTGAAGGGCTGGACCCAAAGTAAATCTGCATTGGATTGTAGTCTTAAAACACAATTCTAATCATGCTGGCTCGGAAATTATTCTCATAACATTCAGTGGGACCTATTACTGCTCTTGATTACTCAGTGGCTCCTTTCTGCTGTGATCCTCACTTGAGGGGGCTCTTTGTATCCCTTTCTTATGTCTGTTAAAACACAAGCAGAAAACTTATTCCATGCTATCCACTGCTGTTTCTTGTAAGCCCCACCTAACTCTGCAAAGTGCCCCAGGAAGGGGAGGGTGGTGCTGCCAACCTTAGTAGGTGAAGTAGGCAGATCTGGGGATAATGCAATGGCTTTTTTAACCTCAGACTAGCCAATCTGTCACTTGTAATAGAGCAGAACTTCAGAATATGGCACTGTAAACTTTTGCAGGGCCTGAGCAGAGGCTACACACAGGTGAATTAGCAGAATCTTCTTAGCACCACTCCAGTTTTACAGAGTGTGTATGAAAGAAATTTTGGCCCCGTCTCCTCACTAAAATGAATTCCATGTGAACTGACTAAACCTAGAACTTCTAGTACTTCACCTACTAAGATGATGGAGTGATGCAGAGGAGTGGTTAATCTTTTTTTAAAAATTATCTCAAACAAGAAGGTCCCAGCTTTGATTGATTGTTTGATTGACATTGATTGATTGAAGCATAAGTTCATTTTGTTACCTCTATTTGTGTTTTTAAAAATGTTACGCTACAAAAAGTCTCCATAATAAACATCTTTAAAAGTCACTATAATACATGTGTTAAAAATAAGACATGTCCATTCCTCAGATTGTAACACCCAAACAAGTCCTCAGAAGCCCACTGTGAAACATTGACAGAGGGGTACATTTCATTGGGCCATGTAATCACATGGACAATGCAGTTATATGGTAAAGGTAAAGGACCCCTGGATGGTTAAGTTCGGTCAAAGATGACTATGGGGTGCGGCGCTCATCTCTACCACTAAGAGCTATTGCCTAGGTCAGCGGTGGCCAAACTTGGCCCTCCAGCTGTTTTTGGACTACAACTCCCATCACCCCTAGCTAAAAGGACCAGTGGTCAGGGATGATGGGAATTGTAGTCTCAAAACAGCTGGAGGGCCAAGTTTGACCACCACTGGCCTAAGTGAAGGTATCTGATACATTATTAACTGAGCCATTTAAAAAGGCTATTTTTTGTCCTTCGATGTGCTGAGAATTCTATTCTCTCCCACATCCATGACAGTAGCCACGAAAAGTTACTAGTCTGCAGAAGACAGTTGTATCCTCAAGGTCTAACAACGCAATCCTATACATGTCAATTTAGAAATAAGTCCCACTGAGTTCAGTGGGGCTTACTCCCACCCAGTTAAGTGGGTACAAAACTGCAACTGAGGCACACCAATAAACCTAGAAACTTCTGTTCCTGTGTGCGCATGGGAGCCTCGTCCTCTCAAAACATCCCATCAGCTCTGACCTTGTCATTTACAGCAGATTTAACAACATATTGAAAGTAGTTACTAGTGAAGACATGTACAAATCAAGGTTCTGTGAACAATGATTCCACCAACTGCCCAAAGACAAAGAGGACATATTTCCGAAATGATATGTTAATATTTGCCCAAAGAACACTTGTACATTCAGAAATACTTTGCCACTCTTAAATCTCAGTTATATTGTTCAGTTTTGCAGTTAGAACATTAACACAATGGGTATCAATAAATAAACTAGAAGCTTTAAAAAATTGTATCAATATTATATTGTGCAAAAACATTTAATGACCTACATTCTATGCACATACCCTGACTATCATATGAAAGCCAAATCCAGAAGCCATTACTCAGTTTTGACCTTTGCCTGGACAACGAACTCCCCCAAAGTAGAAACCACAATGGTAACTGGCTGCAATGCACAATTAAACACACCCAAGTCCACTTGATTCAATGGGATGTGTGTGTTGAGACAGGACCAGAGCCATTGTGTCTAGCTGATCACATGCCATTAGAGTCCACAGGACTTTTTGTCATTGGTGTTAAGGAGACCAGCATTAGGCACTGAATAATGACTTCCACATTTAACCCTCTTTGTGATCTGTGTTACACTTACATTAACCCACTTAAGTGCAGGAGAAATATTTCCAAAAGAAAACGATTCCCTTGTCATTTAATAATACATTTAGCACTTAAAACTGCCCTGTCAATAGCTTCTGCAGTTTATAGACAATGAAGTAACTCTTTCAGGATCCACTATAATTTGATTATCCAGCAGGCATAGGCTATTTAGTGCCAAAGAAAAATGGGGCACAGCTCAGTCTCAAGTAATCATCAATTGCTTTCTTCATTAGGATAAACAGTACTTCAGTCCGTCAGTATGTTCTTTGCTGCTTATGGGAGCAAAACGGTGGTGCCTGCCCTAGAGGGAAGTTGCTCAAGGGTTGCTTGTTTCTGCTCCTTCAGACAGATGTGGACGGCATCTGAGCCAATTTGGAATCTAAAATTTTGGTTTTTATCTTTATCTGATTGTTTTTGCTTTTGAATATGAAAACAAGGTCAACCAAGTTTAGTAAGTTGGAGATCCCCATTTATCTTTATCGTATCAATAGCTGACAACTTCTCAATGCGGTGGTAAAAATCAAAAAGCTGGTGTCCATCCACGAATATTCTAAAACGAGGGTGTTCACAAAGTATTTCAACCTGTAAGAAAGAAATGTTATCAACCAGAATCACAGTTGGAACTGGGAGGAGCATTTCACAGAACTTAAATATCACCATTATGGGAACCACAGTCAATTTTATACTGCTTAGAGCATCTGTGGGGTTAGGTCACTGCTTTATAGAATAGTTTAAATCCAGTCAATAAACACCCAGTTATGGATCAAAATCACTATAATCCAGTGCGTTTAATGTGGATCTGAGAACACTGCTCAGAGGATCACTGGGTGACACTTGGCCAATACATTTTCTCAGCTCCAGACCCAGGTCTGCAGTTTTAGAATGAGCATAGCCTCATAAAGCTACTGTGACAATGTACTAAATGACTAGATAGAATGGCTACAGCAAAATGATTTGTGAATTGAAAGTACAATCTGAATGATGAATACTGACTCAAACAAACAATGGATGAATTATCACAAATCCTAGGAGCATTACTCTGCCAGGCGTAGTGATATTGCTGAATGCATAGTACGGTCACAAAAATTCCATGACACAATGACAATGCAAATAATAGCACAGAAATAATGAAAGTCAGTGTGAGGTTGCGAATCTGAAGTTACTTTACAGTTGTGCACAGTCCACATATCATTTATGTTCACAACACCAGCATCCAGGGCCAGCCCACCCACAGGCCAAGGAAAGTGACTGCCTCAGGCGGCAGGATTCACAGGGGCAGCAGATCCAGCCTCCAAGGATGTACCACCCTCTGCTGCGGCACATGCCTTGGTGGCTGGATCTGCCCCCACCACGCTGCCTCTGCAATGGCCTTTTGGTCAATAGGAGAAGCTGCTGGTCTCCCACCCTTGTTCCCAATGTAGATCATTACAGCAGCATCCAACATCACTACAGTTTATCTGGACAGGTCCCGGGAGGGAACGAGGCTGGGGTTGCACAGGAGAAGTGGTGGGCTGGCTAAGTGTCTGCAAAGCCCAGCTTCACAGCAGGCCTGTGCAGGTAAGCTGTAATGACCATTGCTGTCAACTTTTCCCTTTTCTTGCAAGGAATCCTATTCGAAATAAGGGAATTTCCCTTTAAAAAAGGGGAAACGTTGACAGCTATGGTGATGACACCAATGAGTTGTTCTCCAGGTCTGCCTCACTACACCAACTGCTACCACATCAACAAAAGAAACAATACATTGTATGGAGTTTTGAACAATATTGGTTGACTTGCACTGAATTACCAAAACAAACAGTGCTAATCCCCCGCTCTGGTCCTTGCCTAGTGAGGACAAACACTGGTTTTCCTAGTCCAAAGTGAGATGAATCTACACTGGAAATATAAGAATGCTACAGTTCTCTGTGAATGAATAGAACACACACACACAAAATTTCATTACCCATAAAAGCCCAGGGGGCCAGAGCCAACTCTATTTAAGGCAACAGTAGAAGTTCTACAATTCTTCACTTAAAGTAGGACTACAGGACTGTATTCTTCTAAGGCGCTTAAGAGTGCAATCCTATACACACTTAGATGGGAGTAAATACCAATGTACATGGTGTGCAGGATCACAGTATACATAGAATCATAACATTCTGGAGTTGGGTGGGACCCTCAGGATCATCTAGCCCTGCAATGCAGAAATATGCTGTTGTCCCATATGGGGATCAAACCTGCAACCTTGGCATTATCAGACCAACCGAGCCATGTTGCCAACAAAAATACACAGTTCAGTCCCCAAGCATCAATGTAACCGGGCGGGGGGGGGAGGGTCCTGTCCATCTGATCCTAAGATTGTGTTCTAAAAAAGAATCAACCCATGTTTTGAAGAAATTTATTTCTAGGAATTTTGGAAGGGAAGAAGCTCAAAGGTCTAAAATCCCAGTCACCCAAGTTCTCTAGCACCTTTGACATGAACTGGCTTGTTGTGATATTGAATTCAGTAGGCAAAATGCACCTCAAGAAGTGGATTGTAGCATGAAAAGCCCACAGTCCAGCTCGGTCTGGTTCACATTGCAGATTTCTTTTGTGTGTGACGAAACATAAGATCACATATATATTGGCTACTGATGACCTCTACATTCTCAGAAGCACAATATCCCAGCTTCTGAGGCCAAAGAAGTTCCCAGTGAACATCTCACTCGTATCTCAAGCCTAGCTACCCACTGTCTCTTCCACCTTCACCTACGGCAACAAGGTGCAAAAGAGGGATGGGATCCTGCCTTTAACAGTCACTCAGTAGAGAGAATGTCATCAGGTGCAGCTTGGATGACAAACTACAGCTGAAATCCCCCCTTCTAGAAAACAATTGAAGGTGATGGACCTCTTTGGCATCTATCCAGAAGGGGCATGAAGAGCCCTTGATACAGAGGAAAAGACAGGTCTTTTAAAAAGGTACTGATACAGACGTATACAGATTAAAGATCAGGAACACACACTTTCCGAAGGGAACACCCCCCCCCCCGCAACCTGCAATAAAAAGGGTACATTAAATGGGGCAGCGTGTTAACAGGGTGGAGAGGCAGTGGTACTACTACTGCTTGCTGGGACTTGCCCACCAAACAAGTAAAGTGGCTCACTAAACCCTTCTTTTTGCTACCAGTCCACAGAATAGGTGCAGCTGTGGGGCAGGGATGTATTTTTCCAGCAACTCCATTCTGCACTTTGGGTTTCATTCAACTGACTCAGAGTAAACCTATTAAAATTAAGGAACCCAAGTTAGTAATGGCCATTTGTTTCAATGGGTCTACTGTGAGTAAAGGTTAGTTGAATACACCCAATAGGCTTTGGGAAATATGCTTGTAGAGTAGGAAAAGGTTTTCTGGGTCACTGCAACCAATGAAAAGAAAAAACAATTTCTCAAGTGAAAATAAGATGTTTTCATTGCATCTTGTTTAGACTACTTACTGCAGTGAGCAGTTAGCTGCCTTTGGAGACTGCTCAGACACTGCAGATATGTTAGCTGGGCTAGCCGGGTGGAGGAGCAGCTACAATGACTATGAGTGATTTTCCAAGCACAGTGCAAGGTGCTAGTTTTAACCTAAAAGTGCTAAAATGTTTGGAACCAGGGTATCTAATGGACCATCTTTTCCCACATGAACTTGTCTGGCCATCAAGATTGGCTTTAGAGGCCCTGCTCTTCTGCCAACTGAAATTACACAATTGGGGACAGGAGGCAGGCTGTTTCAACACTGTATTCATTTTTACATTAGATTTTAATTGCCTGCTGTATTTTACATTTATTGTTGTTGATTAGATTGTTATTACTTTACTGTATTGTTTTCCATCCTATGTTTTTGCCATGGTTAAAGACTGGCTACTAAATATGTTGAACAAACAAATCAATCTATCAATCTGCAAAGAGCCTGAGTGGGGATTTATTCCTGATTCTCCCTCATACAAATCCAGCATTCTAGCCATCCCACAGAAACAAAACAAAACAAGAAATTGAATGGTGGCTAAAACTAATTTAATGGTGCAATTGGATTGACTTTAAGCCCAGTATACAATATACTGGAGGACAAACGTTCCCAGTCTTAGTATCTCAAAGTGCACAAAACACAGTGCTTTGTATGCCTGGCATATGCACAGCATTGCTTCCAAACTCCAAAGCGCCAGAGAAAACTCATGCAGGATGTGCCTGTGGCCTGGATAGATGAACTCAGATAAGCTTTATCCTGATTTGACCTCAAAAGCTGACTGCCATTTATCCTGCAATTTAAATCACACTTCGTAAAGGATGCATTACAACAATAAGCATCAATGCTAAGTATCACTTTAAATATGGCTTTCTCACAAGTTTTCCTCTGGACACTCTCCTATTCCTAAGGAAAAAGTAATAAATGTGGCCTACAGTAGAATGAATTGTCTGCTGCCTCCTCAAACTGGCTAGAAATCCCATAATCCCAGGCTGCACTATTCATGTAATTTACTTTCCCTACTGCTATTCAAGGCAAAGGAATCCAGCTGCAGATTGTAAACATAAACTTATAACCACTATACTATAAATGCTCTTCCCTGCCCTGCTCTGCATTCCATCATGTCCTGGACGGGATACTACTGCCTATTCACAAAGTGGGTGTCCAATTTGTGGGTACTTTAGACACCAAAACAATAAAGTAATTGCAGGGTGAGAGCCTGAATAGGACCCTGCATAGTGGGAAGGCTCACTCAAATGTGCAGAAAAATCTTGGATTTTTTTTACAAAATAAATAATAAAACGGGGAGAGGGAGAACTGTATGCCACCTAGATCTCCTTCCAGGAAAGGTAGAATAGAAATTGAATAAACATTTTTTTAAGGCAAATATATTTTCCACACATACACCAGCCACTCTTCAAAAACTACAAAAAATTAGGTCTGTGCTGATGTTCAGGCCTCTGGTTGCCTGGAAACAAAGAGTAGCACACCGGTGATCAGAAGAGAGATTTAGGGCCAAGATTAATATTATCTGTGATTGCATTTAACACGTCTGTTGCTATTGTTCTTTTAAGTAGCAGCTGCAAGGTGGCAGGTAGGTAGAACCAGGACTGGAGTGTACATGGAGGGTTGTTTAACCTTTTAATCGCATGTACCAATGAAAGTTGTCCCATCTCTAATTCCTATTTGCACCGAGTAGAGAAGATGCTATTAGTGGATAATTTGGGGGAAAGTGTACTGGAGCATGAAGAGAAAAGGTTAAAAACTTCTCCCCACACAGTGAAGTCATGATCCTGAATGGCTCTTGGGACAATTTTTTTTGTTTTTTAGAAATGCATTACATTCAGTGCAATTATGCATTTAACACACAACTTGCTGTTTGACCATTTGGCTGAAGTAAAGCAAGTAGCCTGCAAATCACTTTCCCTATACAGGGAGGACCTGGGGGTCAAAGAACAGCCCCTTTAAAGTTTAGATGCCTCAGATAATACCTTCAGACACTCATTTTCTGAGTCCAAATTCTCCCCTGCCCACACAATCCTTTAAACTGCTAGGAGACTCTTCTTACAGTTTAAAGGATGGTTGCAAACTGGCCTCAGAAGTATACCCCCATTCCCTGTCTTACAGAAGCCTCTGTGAAGGCCAAAGGGGAAAGAAAACAAGCTCCCACACTGATCACAATGCTGTTGGAGCATTATTTGCTTTGCTGATGTCTGGACCCAAGACAACCCCTCACAAGGCCAAAGTGGTTTCTGATGTATTGTGACTGTCCTTTGAAAGTGATGCACTGCAAACAGATGTCTGTGCTCAGATGCTCCAAACCCAATGCATAACTTCCAAACTAGCCCGTAAGTTGTCTTAGCTCAACTGTTACTAAAAACCCACTCTCTTTTTTATAGTAAAAATGGAGGTGGCATGTAGCAGAAAAAAGATGAAGAACTTTTCATGGAGCTGCATTTGTTTATTCATTATTCCTGTGCCTGCTATGGACATAATAAGCAGCAGTCAGCCAGGGAGAAACTCAGCTGGATTGTATGAACGTTCATCAGCTAATTTTGTGTGTGTGCATGTACGCGCATGTGCCTACACATACGCACTCCAGGAGGCATGGAAGCAGTAGCATGAATTATATAGTAGCCATTTCAAACTGAGGCATAATTTTAGAGTGCTTTTAACTTATGGTTGTAATTACCAAACCCAGAAAGTTTGCTATACCACTAAATATTACCATCTTTAATATTACCATCTGGGGTTTCTTGACCGTTCAGATGAGTTGCCATGCATGACACACAAACTAGCATAACATCAAATTTGTATGCATAGATTAAATCAGTAGCTTTGAATCTGTGCCTTTCTAAAATACTCAGATGGGCAGAGATTTTATGGCTCAGTGTACTTTTCAATATGCAAATAGAGTATTATTATTTTTAAAAATAAACACCAAAAGCACTTCCATCAATTACACACAACTATTTTATAAATTTTATAAAGTACTCACCCTAAAGGGCTGGTCTGGAATAAATGGAAAGTAAGGAAGAGATGATTGTTCTTCTCCCCATTCACCAGATACACAAGAATTCCTGAGAAACTGTCTGTCCGAGAATATGGCTTTCAGTTCAATAGCTACGTCAGCAGGAGGATCCTCTGAGTCCCCACATGTGAGACTGATGTCAAAACTGTAATGGGAACAGTAGCCCACTCAGTCACCCAAAATAAAGCAATAAAATCCAGGATGTAGCACACTTGGCTTCTAAGCCTGTACAAATACATTTTACTGGTACTGACAACAGCTGGCACATAGGTATAGTATGTGTGTAGACAAGTTTTCCTGCTAGGCTCCCTAATCTTTTTTTTGCAGTCACTTTGTATATTATATGCTTCTCCTGCCGGGGTGCCAACTTGAATAAAATATGGCGGGGGTGGGGGAGTAGGTAAGCCCCACTGTGCATCACATGACATGGTGCATGCACACTGTTTGAATGGCAATGCCCATCAACCTTGCAGGGGTTGGCCCCCTGAAATATTTTATGGGAGGCAAAGACCCCTCCCCCCAGAAGTTGGCTCCTATGTCTCCTGCCCCCCCCAAAAAAGACCCCCATGGAGATGATCTCCACTTAGAAAACGTATCATGCGTGAAGCAGCCCTTACAGAGGCCACATGAAATTTTGGGAAACAATGACCTCCTCTTATATAAATACATCCGCTGCCATGGGTCAAAGGAGAAAGCAGCATTCTATATTTACATTGCAGATAAAAATAGCTTGTCTTGAGAAATGATGGGTCTTTGGCAAGCACATTCTTTTTTATTTTTATGCAAACACAGCTTTTCTTGCAGACCTTAGATAGCCTGAAGACAGAAACTGGGCCAGTGGAAAACAAAAGCCTTCCGTCTTGTCTTATTACCTCTCTGGGTTGAGATCCACAATGCCCATTACCAAGATCTTCTTGCCCGGCCTCATTCCTCCTTTGATGTGCCCACAGAATGGGACAATCTGGAAAAGGATTGCAAGGATTCAGAATGAACAGCCTCTTATACCATCGGGGCAGAAAGGGCTAAATCACAAGACAGGGAGAGGGAAGAAGGGAGGAGAAGGCATCAAAAAAAAGGAAAAGGGGGGGAAACATTACCAGGCGTGGAAAATACACTTCTGCTTGCACAGGAGAGCCCAGTGAGTTGTTCAAATGCCCGTCTTCTATTTTCTGGAGACAAAAAGAAGCGCACACTCAAGAAGCAGAAGGCCCCTTTGTATTCCGCACCCGGGGAGAGAGAAGGGGGCACCCGGGGAGCAACAGAGAGCGCCAATTTCATTTCATGTCGGAGCGAGAATCCCTATTTCCCTCCAGCCCCTTTGCAAAACAAAGGGTGTCGCCTGCTTCTCGCGTTTCCCAGCAAGGGCTCCAGGTAGTAGAGAAATCCCTGCTGGTCCGTCCCCGGAGATGGAGCAGGCCTGCCAGAATCGCCCAGATCCCGCGCCCAGAGAGAGGTCGCACCTGCAGGCTGGCAGGGAAGAAGAAGAAGGGCCGAAGCCCCGGGTCCCTTTCCCCTTTCTGGGCGCGGGATCCTCCCGCCACTGCAAACAGGTATTCCGACCCCCCCCTTCAAGCGCCCACCTGGCGCCGAGGGGGGGGAGGAGGGATCCCGGCGAGAGCCCCCCCACCCCGACCCAGCAGAGCCCCGGGTCCCGGCCAGGTGCCACTCACCACCGCGTCCCTCTCGGCCACCGATCCCGCCATCTTGTGGGAAGCCCGGCTCTGCCCGAGGAGGGAGACGGGGCGCCGGGCGCCTCAGACGTGCCTGGCCGGAGCCGACCTGGCAGGAGGCGGGCAGGAGGAGGGGCGAGGCCCGGCCGGGCGGGAGGAGCTCCTCGGCGAGGCTCGACGGCGCGCGGAGCTGGAGCGGCGGCGGCGAGGAAGAGGAGGAGGAGGAGGAGGAAGGCGGGCGGGCGGGCGAAGCGAGGCTGCTGCTGGGTGCCAGGCGGGAGGCGGCCCGGCAAGCCCTGCCCGGCGGCGGCGGCGGCGCAGGGCATGGACCGGGAGGCGACGCGCCCAGGCTGGTGGCCTGGCCGGGCTGCCTTGGCGCGGGAGGAAGGCGACTGGCACACGGGGGGGGGGCTGGATGGAGAGAGACCCGGGGGTTTCAGCCCGGAGAGTTTGGCACCTGGGGGTCTCCGGAGGCCGGGGAGCGGGCCGGGGGTGGCGCCTCACAGCCCAAACCCCACGGAGTCCAAATGCAGAGCGTGCCACGGGCGAGGGGGGTCGCCAAAGGTGGTTTTCCTCGGCTACTCGCTGCCTTTCAAAAAAAATTTTTGCCAAGCTTAGTTGCGGGCTGACTGTAACATATCCCCTGTTTCAGAAAGGTAGCCGTGTTGGTCTGCCATAGTCAAAACAAAATTTTTTTATCCTTCTAGTAGCACCTTAAAGACCAACTAAGTTAGTTCTTGGTATGAGCGAAGAAGTGTGCATGCACACGAAAGCTCATACCAAGAACTAACTTAGTTGGTCTTTAAGGTGCTACTAGAAGGAAAAATTTTTTTTGTTATATCCCCTGTTTGTTTGTTTCCCCTGTATTTGTTCCTTTTTAATTCCGTGGCTGGCGCAGCACCCAGAAATAATCAAGAAATTGTTGTGCTTTCTAGTATCTTATTTCTGTCCCATTTTTAAAAAGAAAAGGCAACCCATGTTCCTCAGGCTTCCAAAAAATTCATGATAGCAGTGGCTCCTCTGTATGAGGTTTGTTTGTACACTTGGGAGATCTGAGGAAGTGGGCCTGTTGTCTGAGTTTTCCATCCTTGGAGCAGCTTTCTGTGTCATGATTATCATTTTCACTCCAGAATCCAGGGGGCTCAAAGATTTCCCACCGTGAGCAATTAACATACACCAGTGTCTTGTGCCTCTGCAAGCCTGCCTACAGACTTGGGCCAGCCCTGCCATTAGGGAGAATGAGACTACTGTCTCTTTACCCCACATAAGCTCACTTGACAGCTTGGATCTGCCACATAATATTCACCTGTGCACTTGTAAGAAATCAATCTTTTCGTGTGGAAGCACCTATACATTGGAACTCCCTGCAGGTGTTTTCACTGTACTGTTTTCAGTGCCCACTTAAAACATGGTGCCTTCTTACATAATTCTAGGCACCAGGCAAAAACATTTCTCTTCCCCCAGGCAGTTAGTTGGCCGATTAAACCATCTATGGCCTTTTAAATGTTTAGCAGGGTATTGTTGGTGGTGGTATGTTTGCTTATTATGTTATGTGTTTTGTGTTTTTATATTGCAAACTACCCTGTGATATTTGGATGTAGGGATAAATTTTATTATTAATAATAATAATTGTTTAGACAGTTCTATGCAAATGTGTTTTATTTGTTTCTAAACTAGAGTAGGGACGCAGGTGGCACTGTGGTTTAAACCACCGAGTCTCTTGGGCTTCCTGATCGTAAGACCAGCAGTTTGAATCAGTGTGACGGAGTCTGCTCTTGTTGCTTTCTTCCAGCTCCTGCCAACCCAGCAGTTTGAAAGCATACCAGCGCAAGTAGGTAAGGTAAGGTAGGGTTAATGGCGTTTCCATGCGCTCTGGCACTTATCACGGTGTCCCATTGAACCAGTAGCAATTTAGTTCTGCTTGCCACATGATCCAGAAAACTGTCTGCGGACCAACGCCGGCTCCCTCAGCAGGAAAAGCAGAGATGAGCACCCCACCCCATAGTCAAATTCAACTGGACTTAACCGTCCAGGGGTCCTTTACCTTTTTTTACCTTAGCTAGAGTTAATTCGCGGGACACGGGTGGTGCTGTGGTCTAAACCACTGAGCCTAGGGCTTGCCGATCAGAAGGTCGGCGGTTCGAATCCCCACGATAGGGTGAGCTCCCGTTGCTCTGTCCCAGCTCCTGCCAACCTAGCAGGGGAAGGTAAACGGTGTTTCTGTGCACTGCTCTGGTCTTGCCAGAAGCGGCTTAGTCATGCTGGCCACATGACCCGGAAAAACTGTCTGTGAACAAACGCTGGCTCCCTCGGCCAGTAAAGTGAGATGAGTGCCGCAACCCCAGAATCGTCTGCAACTGGACTTAACTGTCAGGGGTCCTTTACCTTTACCTTTTAGAGTTGATTTGAGTAATCTTTTAAATATATTAAATACCTGTTTTTAACTGTTCCCCACCCCCTGATAATTTTAGTGTTGGATTTTATATTGCCTAGAGAGTGATTTTTTTCCAAACTCTCAAGTGTTATATTTTCATTAATTAATGAAATAAATAAATGCAGGGAGCAGAGCATCCTCCTGAACCCCTCAGACAGAACTCACCAGAACTCAATTCTAGCACCTCTCAATTGGGCGCCATTGCCATTATAACAGAACAAGGAGGAAATAGTCCTGGCTACCCCCAGAGCAAAGACCACTCTCGCAGATACTCAGTCACAGAAAGAAAGAAAGAAAACACTTTAATAAGTAGCATTTTGCACAGAAAAATCAAAAATATTTTCACATTCTTTTATCTATGTCACAAAGACCAACTTAGGCAGCAAATGGATTGTCTATACAGTGGTACTTCAGGTTACAGACGCTTCGGGTTACAAACTCCGCTAACCAAAAAGTGGTTGCTCCAGGTTGAGAACTTTGCCCCAGGATAAGGATGGAAATTGCGCACCAGTGGCACAGCGTCAGCAGGAGGCTCCATTAGCGAAAGCGCGCCTCAGGTTAAGAACTGTTTCAGGTGAAGAACGGACCTTTGGAAGGAATTAAATTCTTAACCCAAGGTACCACTGTACTAGTATTCTCTTTGATCATTTCAAGAGTTTTGTTTAGTTTCTGGCTGCCATTTACGAAAAAGGAATGTAGCCTGATCAGGATTTTGGTGTGGCATAATTACACTGGATGTATTACACCATAGCAGTCTGATATTGTGTGCTATGCTTAGACTCATTTGCATTGCCTATCATGTCTTTTGTTGTAATGATGTGACAGTTTGCAGGTTCCACAATGAGTCCCTTTAGTTTCAGGGTGGAAAGATGTAACAGCAATCTGGAAAAGATGAGCAGCAAGTAAGAAGAAAGTCTGGCAAGAGTTTGAGTCATCTGGACAAACAAGTGCCAAGCCAAAATTTCTTGAATATGGACAGTTCTAGAGAAATAAACATTTACAAAAGCATCTCCCGGCATTTAGTGAATTACCGCCCACTATTCCTGTTTTGATGGCAATTAATAATTCAAACAGTACCATAGTTGGACCTGAAATCCAGTGCCAAATTAAGGATGAACAACCAATTAAAATTTTGTGTGAGTACATAAGGTCAAAGATTGTCTAGGCCCTTTTGGTTATGCTGAAAGTTTGGGAGTGGCCCACGGCCATTTCTCCCTTATGACCATGGCCAGGCACTATTCAATCTCTTGTATTCAATGAAAGAAACACTGTAAATCTCAACAGTTTTTTTAGAACTGCCACAACTAAGCTTCCCAGCTCAGGTCCGTTAATGACAATATGGCAGAGAAAACTTTAGAAGTGAGGAAAGTGTAGAAAACGTTGGCAATGTCCACATTTGTTTTTTCTCAAGTTAAGCAGAGCTCAATCTGGCTGCTTAGCAAATAAATAATGTTCTTACTAAGGCTTCCTGGTCTTTAAGGTAATTAGCAGAGGCCAAGGAAGAATCAAATGGTGATGTTTCATGAAGTTCCATAATAACAAAGGAGATATAGCAATGCCTCATCACAAATACGAAACTGGAGATGTTGTCTGGCCCAGGGGGGTTGGCACCTGAACTTGTGGACCACATACCATCTGACGTGCTCACAGAAACACACCCGCTGCACAACCACCCACTCACTCTTGATCATCATGCGCATGGCGTAGCATCAGCACAACTGAAGCAAGAAGGCAATTAACATGTCTGTGCAATGTGACAGGAGTTCTGTGAAGGGAAATATGAACTTTACCTAGGGACAGGTGTGGCCCTGCTGTGATGTGATCTCAATAATGCCTCTCCCAGTGAAGCTCTGAAACAGGTTTGTCTCATTGTTGATTTCTCTTGATCCAGAAACACTTAGGCCACCTTCTTTTCTTCCCCTTGCCCAAATTAAATTTATTACAAAACATACAAGAAGATAAAAGGAAGAAACCGCTTTCCAAAACTTCAGTGCAGTTTACAGACTTGAAAGAGACCTTCAGCAGAAAACAGATCAGTATAAACAAATGAGAAAAATGAACAAGCATAGTCTGGAAAGCAAACCTTATGAGGAACGGTTGAAGGAGCTTGGTATGTTATTTATGTGTACATTATTTATATATAAATTCCATTTCCGCCCTTCCTCCCAAAGGAGCTCAAAGTGACAATAAAAACAGGAAAATAAAGCAATAAAATAAACAGGTTTTATAGCATCTGAAAACATTTAAAAATGTTTTAACATCTGGACACATTCATAGACAATTTACTCAAACAAAATTTAAAAACCAGCCTATCTATTTGCTTTCAGTCTCATAAGACTTTGAGTCATGACTTCTCTATTTGCAACCACCGCCAACAAGTATTTAAATCTCCTGTCATTACAAAAGGTTTCATTTACATTTTTATAGTGTGCATTTGCTCCTTACAAACTATGTCAACCACAAAGTCACAAACAATTGCCCCATTTTTGTATAGTATACAGGGCAGGCTCCATTTTTTACATAAACATGCACTGAAGTAATGACAGTCATTTTGAGCAGATCCCAAAGCAGGCAGCTCCAGAAGGAGTTTTGTTAACGCACAGCAATGGCCCACTGTGATTTTGCAGTGGCAGCTGGGGATTTGCTTGCACCTATTACTTGGCTTTTGTATTCTCCTAATTTCCTCCCTAATTTCTAGTTTTTACTAGTGCATTGGGTCCTTCCTTCACAGGTGGTCAACAACTTAGCTTGCACTTTATACAGAATATTCATGCCTACCTATTCACAGCTATATTTGAATTTTAGAAGTACAATTAATAATTGACCTAATTACCAGTAGACTATGCTCAGAACCAATTACATGTCCTTTATCTTTTGGTGATGTAACCTGAATGGGTGTGTCCAGTCTGGTTTGCATTTAATAAGATGTTCATTTCTAACTTGATCATAGTTGCATTTCAGTTAATAAGTGCACTAACTTAATAACAGTGAATAATAACATGTTTCTGAAAATGGTTGTTTACCCCTGCTGAAACTCATTCTCCTGTGTAATGTGCTTCTGTTTCTAATTGGTACTTAGTCCTATCCAACAATCTTACCTTATAACCAAAGGATCCTGTGCCATCTCATTACCTTTGTGGGTGTGACGGAGGAAAAATGCATTTTAACAGGTTAATAACTTGAACACAAATGATTCTTATACATGGGAAATACCTAGACTGCAATCCACAAATACAACCAACTTGCATTTATACCTAATTAAAACTATTGATAGGGACGCGGGTGGTGCTGTGGTCTAAACCACTGAGCCTCTTGGGCTTGCCGATCAGAAGGTTGGCAGTTCAAATCCCCAGGATGGGGTGAGCTCCCGTTGCTCTGTCCTGGCTTCTGCCAACGTAGTAGTTCGAAAGCACGTCAATGTGCAAGTAGATAAACAGGTACCGCGCCACTCTGGTTTCTCCAGAAGCGGCTTAGTCATGCTGACCTCATGACCCGGAAAAACTGTCTGCGGACAAATGTTGGCTCCCTCGGCCAGTAAAGCGAGATGAGCGCTGCAACCCCAGAGTCGTCTGCAACAACTTAACTTTTAGGGGTCCTTTACCTTTAAAATTATCGATAGCAATGGAGCCCATCTGAATTAAATGCGAGTCTGCACATTTAAGAGGTCTATTGCTAGCAACCATGGACTTCTGAAGTTCTTAGTGGTTCACAGTTTTCTAAATATCTAGAGCAAGGCCCGAAACAGATGCAACGTGTTTTCTTAAAAGCAAGTAGCAGTCAGCTGGGTCCCTGTTGCAACGCAGGACAGTGGTGCAGGGTAGGGGAACTATAACCCTTTGCTGCCACCAAGATTCCACTCCAGAAATTCTAGTTGACAGTGGTGGTAGGAGGGGAGGAAACAGAAATTGTGTGTGCAAATACACACCAGCTGGAGACAAGGTTGCTGATTGCATGTACAGAGGCTATGTGTGTACAGTTTTGTTTTGTTTTAATATCCTGCTCTTCAGGAAACACTTTCAAGCTGGATCTGGACTTCATCCTGCTTTAGGTGGACCCATTGAAAACCATGAGCCAATAGTTATTATTTCAGGGAGTCTGCTGCTCTAAGCATGACCCACTTTGGATACAAACCACTATTTAAAATTATTAAAAATACAACTCTAAATAAAATACAATTTACTGCAGCCATAGCAACAGAGCATAAAACCTTCATGGTACCTCAGTAACAAATGACTGGGTGAACAAAAGGGTCTTAAAAGAAAAGCAAAAATCTTACGGGTTGTATCCAATGCCATCTGCTTGAACAGTAGACTTCTCCCTTCTCATCTCTCCTCTCCCACATATCCCACACACCCCAAATTCACTCCAGAGGGTTCGGGGACTTTCCAGTACAGATTTTGGAATTGTGTGGGGCACGGTCGGATTTAGGTTTGATGAGGCCCCAAGCTACTGAAGGTAATGGGGCCCTTTATATGTCCAGCTGTCCTTTGTCAACAACAAATTGTCGATGTTTTTTGTGTTGAATATATGCTATGTGGTAATTTCTGGACCTAATAGGTATCAAAACCCATTTGCATATAACAAAATATGTATTTTATCAAAGTAATTGTTTTTTATCTTATATTTTGGAAATGTACATCCAGGTCTTTTCCCTTTAAAAATTTTTGGGGCCCCCAAGAGAGTGGGGCCCTAAACTATAGCTTGTTTAGCTTGTACGTAAATCTGGCACTGGTGTGGGGAGAAGGGAAGTTCTGTTGCATAAGTGGAACTCTGTATACGCAGCATTGGATATAACCCTATGAACTGGCCCCTTGTACATATACTGTATGCAGATAAATCTTCCACCCTTTGTGTCCTCCCTGCATAGCATTAAATAATGTGTGGCTGTTGTTTATGCATTCTACTTGTGGTGGATTGACTATCTTTAGAGAACCGAGTCTTTTATTAAAAATTCAAATTTTACTGCCAGTGTGATAGAAACTGTCCTATGAGGTCAGTTGCTGGTGGAAACCCCATAATTGAACCTGAAGAGTCCTGCTTCTCTTTTTATTGAAAACTTTAGGCTTTTAAATTTTAAATATGCTATTAAAATGTAAAGAGACCTTTCAAATATTGCCGGTGTAGGCCTTTACAAAAATGTGTTTGAAGGTTATTCTCCTACTTTCAGGGACTCCTAAGTTGGGCAAATGTTTCAGCAAATTCTGTTCCTCTCCTTTAAAATGCAAACATTCTTGTGCAATGAGCAATGCAGATTCCATTCTGCATCTTTAGCTGGAATTTAGCAATGGCTGAGGACAGTGCTTTTTTCTAGAAAAAGATGCCGTTACTCACCATGAAGTTGTTACAGTAAGTGCCACGCTTTTTAACAACAACAAACAAGAGGTACCGGTACTGCGCATCCTTAAGTACCCCCAGAAAAAAAGCACTGGTTGAGCGTAATGACTGTGCCAGTAAAAAACACCCACTGACTGTGCTTTGAAAAAAGGCGTAAACAACCTCATGCTTCAGGGTGGAGGTGAACCAATCATAATGACTGCCCTTAGGGACCAAAACAAAATTAAAATAATGTGAAGAAGGAGGCTGGGTCAAAAGCTATTAATGCAATACAGGACCATTGTTGTGTTGCACCTCATTCGAGGAACTTGCATTGAGGTTTTTATTAATGAAGCAGCATATAGATATTATGAAGCAAGCATGCAAATAATAAAGCGACCAACTATCTTCTCCGTGAGTTAAGAAGTTGAGCAAACATGTCTACACTACAAAATGAAGCTGAACCAGTTGTCATGGTTTGCCCTCCAAGAAAGCATTTCAATCAATCAATCAGTCAAGGATTTGTAATTATGTAATAATCTAACACCACAATAATGTTGTGCAGAACCTCTTGCCTCATTGCTGATTATGCATCCTTGCCAGGCACTGCCCATGCCAATGACATGGCAAGTCAAAGATACATAGTGGACCTGCCACAGAATGCTGCAGCATGAAGTGCTTTTTCAGAAAACTCCATTCCATTGCCCGCCTGTTCCCTACCTTAACCGTCAGGAAGCACTTTGTGGCACTGAGCATGTTCAGACCAGTGTGAAATGACATGGAGTTGAGTCTGAACTGCATGCCCCCTAATGTCATTGGAATAGATGGATTTAACATCGTAGCTAAGTGTCATTTAGTGTTTGCCATTTCAAAAATAGAAGCTCATACCTTGAGGGTATGTTATGTAGTCAATATGAATAAAGTGATGCACTGAGAGAGAGAGAGAGAAAACAAACCACATACTGTACGATATATCAATATTCATCAAACTGTGTGGTCAGCCATACATGTTTGCTTTCTCACGGGGAATCATATTTAAAACTGCAGTCCTGGGCACAAGGCCACTGAATACAGTAGGACTTGGGGAACACGGTACAGTTGCACTGCATTTTGGCAGATACTGCCGTCAAGTGAAAATGCCTCCTTATAGATTTCAGTGTGGCACATAAAAAAACGCATGTCACACTTGGACCAGTCCATCAGTTTTGGGGGGTTTTTAGTTTCTCATTTTTCCAGTCTTAAATTTGATTTGTCCCATTTCTGCATAGTTTTGCATTTTTATATAAAAAGGCCTTGTGAAAATTTGTACACCTTTTGCATGCATTTTATACCAATATGCACATTTTTATTCATTCTTGTATTGCAGAACCGCATTGCAAAAGTCAGAGAAACACAAAGTTCAGGAGAGCTGTGTTTGGGGTTCATATGTTGGCTCAGATTTGTTAGGCTCACATTAAAATGCAGACCAAATATATTTTTGTCCTATGTCTACCGTGAGTATGACTTAGGAGTAGTAGGATATCACCAAAGTCTTTACATTTTTCAGTGCTACATCCTCCAGGTATATCCTTTCTTACCAATTTAAATGAAAGAAGTATGTCTGCCTTTTGAAAATGATAACTGATTTCAGAGTATTTGTCTTGACTTATGATCTTCACAAAGTGTTCTTCCAGAACTCCTGAGATTTCTAGACTTAATTTCCAGTTTACATCTGTATAATTCAATCCAGATTTGACAGCTGTTATCCACAGGGAACGGCCTTTGTTTATGTCTCTTTGTTAAAAAAGGAAGTAATAACAAGTTCTTAACTCTACTGAAGGTCGAATTTTACCCTTTGCTTAAAAAAATTATTAAATATAAAAAGAATAGATTACCACAAAAGACAACACCAATAGCAAATAATTGTTACTTAAAAATTATATATTGGTAGTGAAATGATACAAGGACATATCAAAATTAAGCTTTTATTTATTTTTTATTTCATACAATTTGAGCACTGCTTGATTGTAAAAAAAAGTTCAAAGTGGATTACAGAAAGATAAGACAATAAAATCAAGAAAAATGTTCAACCCTACTTTTGCGGTGTGAATGCACTAAATTGTCACACCTTTCTTGCAGCATATGTCTTACATCCTTTTTTCATTATTTGGAAGTGTTTTGAAGAGATATTTTTCATATTTGAAGGTTGAAAGGAGAAGATAGGATTCTGGAAATTTATAAATCACTAGTGCTAATTGCAGTTGTTCTAAGGGATTGTACAGGGTCTCCAATAGTGATTAGCTAAGATTCTGGGATATCATGGAATGTTCACAAGCATTAGCTTAAAAATAATTGCAGTTAAAATGTTTCTTACTCCAAAGTGATCACAAAAATGTGTACTATGAAGGCTCCTTAACTGCAATCTCAGAAAAGTGTCTCCATTTGTTTTTATGTTGGCTATCTTGCATTTTTCTTTGCAATAAAAGTCAACATGTCATGATAGAGGACATATAAAGGAAAGAATAACAAAGTATTTGAAATAGCACATTCTAAATTCTTAATCTGAAATGACATAATATGTAGATTTTGATCACTCATTCTGTTTCTGCTTCTATTGGCAGATTAAGCATAAAACAAAAATCTTACCTTCCTGGCTGGATTACAAATCCTTCACTCTCCTATCCCAGGCCAAAAGCAGTAACTAATTTAAACAACCTACTTTCTTGCTCTTGTAAAGTATATAGCTGGCAACATGTCACTGCTCTTTTCACAGGGAAACAGGAAGAAGAATTATGCATTATTGCTACATTTTAGTCAACACACTCAATTCAGAATATGAACACAAGGTTTGGTAGAGCAAATCCAGTGAGTTTTTCATCAGGCATCCTTTTAGAAAGTGGGCCCTGGGTTTTGTTGGGTTGTGTTTTCTTTCCTTCAGATTTCTTTCCATGTGCCCAGAAGACAGAATACATTCACAACCAGCCATGATAAATATAAACCAGCTCCTGTTATATGCCACCAAAACTAAATCTAAAAGGATCTAGGTAACCTAGATTCACTAAACTCCGCATCCTGCCCTTGCCAGCAAGCCAACTCCAGTCTCATCTCATGCAGCCAACAAAGATGTTAATCTGTGTCACTAAAAGCACCAAGATTAACTGAGTGCAGGATTAATGCTGAGCTGTTTTTAGAGGCTAAGGCCATGGAATTTTGAACTTGCTGTGAAAATTATTGGAGGCCAGATCACTAACATGAGGACTTCTCACCCTTTGTTGATGTTTGTGCAATGACTTAACAATTAGCAAACCTAGTCATCCTCACAGGTCTTTTAAAATTATGTGTTAGTCCCCGGAACTGATTGCCTTGCTGAGTTTATGCTGCTGTGCTGGGTTTTATGTGGCTAACTAAATGGACAGTAATGTTTTAACATTTAATGCAGAGATGTAGAAACTTTTTCAGCCAAAGGGCAACTCGTGGGGGATCCTCATGCCCGTGGCGCGCATGCCAGAGGCAAATATAATTGGAGCGACAGACATGGTGTCTAGCTTTGCACTCTAGGCTACATCCCACCCACACAAAAGCCAGAGGTTTCTACACACAGAGAGACACCATCTCTCCATCGGCCATGTGAGCAAGCAAGAGGCATTATCACAGTCCAAGGAGACCTTCCACGTGAAGAGGGGGCATGGCCTGGGGAGGGGGCTGCATCCAGGGTAATGGGGTGTGGCCTAGGGAGAGTCCCAAGGGCCACACTGAGAGCCCGGGGGGCTGCATTTGCCCCCTGGGCCTGAGGTTCCCTATCTCTGTTTTATTCTTTGTTGATGGACATTGAATAGTGTTTAACGTAAGTACATTTCCACAGCAGACTCCCATGACTGCCCATCTGGAATGCATAATTTTTTAAGAAATTAAAGTTATCTGAGGCAGTAAGCTATATGAACTAGTTTCTTTTGAAAGGCAAGCTTGCTGGCAGATTAAGTCAGATTACGAATTCTGAACAGTGATTCCATCTCACACAATGAGCAACTGATATTTCTTCCTTCTCCTCCTGGTCCAAGGGCTCGAAAGAAAAGGGGGGGGGGTTAAAAAGCTGGAATTAAGTGGTTTAGACCAGGGACACGGGTGGTGCTGTGGTCTAAACCACAGAGCCTAGGGCTTGCCAATCAGAAGGTCGGCGGTTCGAATCCCCGCAACAGGGTGAGCTCCGGTTGCTTGGTCCCTGCTCCTGCCAACCTAGCAGTTCGAAAGCACGTCAAAGTGCAAGTAGATAAATAGGTACCACTCCGGCCGGAAAGTAAACGGCATTTCCGTGTGCTGCTCTGGTTTGCCAGAAGTGGCTTAGTCATGCTGGCGACATGACCTGGAAGCGCTACGCCGGCTCCCTTGGGCAATAAAGCTAGATAAACCCCAGAGTTGGTCATGACTGGACCTAACAGTCAGGGGTCCCTTTACCTTTACCTTAAGACTGTTTCAGAACTCATACGGGTCTTATCTCAACAGGATGCTTGGCTTGTGCTGAGGAACTGACCTTTTAAAACTCTAACACTGAAAGTAAAAGCACCATTCATAGGAAGAGCTTGTGGAATATGGGCTATGTAGATTGCGTTCCTGAGGAAGGGAAATGATTCTGAGAGAGAGACTATTACTGTCACTGTTCTTTATTTCTGTATCTTTATACAGTCAAATAACAAAACCAGAGAATTTTAACACCGAAGATATGTGAGATGTTCTTGTTGATGCCTGATTGTTGTTAAATTTTGAAATCAAACTTCATGTTTAAAAATATTGCCTTTGCGGAACAGGAACCCTGTGGCTGAACTTTATTAAATATTTTCTTTGGTTACAAAACAACATGCTTTGTCTCTTTTTCAAGTCACAGAGTTTTCTGCAGGTCAGTTACATTCTATGTGAGACATTCATGTTGTACAGTCAAACCTCGGTTGTCGAGTATAATCTGTTCTGGAAACCCGTTCGGCTTTCAAAATGTTCAGCAAACTGAGGCACGCCTTCCGATTGGCTGCAGGAGCTTCCGGCACTCAAGCGGAAGCCACGTTGGACGTTTGGCTTCCGGAAAACATTTGAAAACCGGAACACTTACTTTTGGGGTTCGGGAGCCAAAACGTTCCAAAACAGAGACGTTTGGGAACCAGGGTTTGACTGTATACAGCATAAAGTAGGGGGAGAGGGGGTTGGGTTGGTAAAACTTACATTATTTTACTCAGTGTATGTGTGGGGTTTGTGTGTCAGCGTCCCTTGGGTAGGTTCTCCTTCTGTTCCTTTATTATTTTTCCTTGGCGGGGGGCGGGGGTGGCAGGGGCATGCTTGGTTGTCTGAGGGTGATTCAGCAGCAGGCTGCAGGTAGCTCCGGAAGCATCAAGGTCCATGATATGAGCTGATCTAAGATATTCAAAGCTGAAAATGATAACAGGTGGAGATTGATGGCTTAGTACATTTCCATGCCATGTCATTGTCATATTTCTTTCCATCCTGTTTCTGTGATTTACAAAAAGATGTCTGTATGGAGAAAGAAATAACAAATACACACCTGAATGCATATTTTGCCTCAACACATTTTTAAATACATCTTATTCTAAAATATGCATTTCAGCGCACTATGTTTTTGTTGTTTTAACCAAGAACTGCATCGAAAATTTTGACAACTGTGAAATCCAAAGGATAATTAAGTCATTCACTTAAAAGCCAGATCGACTTTCCCGCTCTCTCTCCCCACCTGTCTTCTCCCCCAACCTTAAAGTGTACAACACTGAAATCTCACATCAAATATAGCTGATCTGTAAAAAGGACTTTGTAATCTGAATGTGGAGACGTTGTATGTACTTCTGTAACCGAAGAAAACCTTTAATAAAAACATTTTTTTAAAAAATCAAATCAACTTAAATCTGTATTAAGTGACAGAAAGGTAGCCGTGTTGGTCTGCCATAGTAAAAAAAAATTTTTTTTTTTCCTTCCAGTAGCACCTTAAAGACCAACTAAGTTAGTTCTTGGTATGAGCTTTCGTGTGCATGCACACTTCTTCAGATATTAAGTGAGTTTTAAGTGAGTTTTTAAGTGTATTAAGTGAGTTTGCTTGAAAATCAGTCACTTAAACATCACATCAAGTGGAATTCACAGTAGTTCATGATCTCAATCAGGAAACTGAAGAGAACACCAAAGGCTTAAAGGCCTGGAATCCCAGCCAAAATCCAGGATCAGAAATCAAGGCCAAGTAGAAAGAATGAAAGACTCAGATTAGGCAGTTTATCCCATGAGGTCAAAAGAAAAACCTGGACAATAAGGCTTAAAGAATATGCAGCAAGGCTGAGTCATCCAGGAGACACGCTGAAGCACAGATTCCTTATGTGGGTAGACCATGGTTTTCACAAGTGCTTCAGTCCTAAAATAGCTTAAGGAGGTTCACGCAAGGAAAGTTTACCATCCTTTCCTGTCTGTGTCAAGCACTTGCTTCCCTTGAGAGGTCCATCTAGAGTTTTGCAGCACCTGACTGAAGAGTGTGGGATTGGGCACAGGGAGTTGCTGAGGGAGTGAAGAACCATCCAAAGCCAGTCTTGGGCCCTAAAGTAAATTAACTAAGGAAGTTAGCAGAAGAAGAGGCAATGTCATCCCTTCCTCCCCACTGCAGCCCTCTGCACCCCACAGATTAACAGTAATAGGTGCAGCAGGTAACCAAAGAAAACTGGCTAGATATCCTATGAAGAGCAATCAAATACCATTAAACACACAAGAAAAAGATTTAGTTAACCTGCTGTCTCACAGACAGTAAACAAGGTGCCAGGAGAACATGCCAAGGGTTGGAGTTCCGCAGTTTGTGGGCCACCACTGAGGTGGTCTGCTCTCTTTAGCAGAAAACCCAGCATGGTAAGTGATACCCACAAACAGCTGACTCCATGCAGTTCATTTGGTTGGATGAATCACAGACAAGCATGGAAAATTGATAGATTAAGGAGGAGCATTTTGCTTCCGTGATGGAGCAGTTTTATGATTCTACAAAAATCAGCAGAAATGGTTTTTCCCAAATGGAATTTCCTGGGGTGGGTGTGGGTGGGTGTGTTACTACCCTATAAAAGACACAATCAGCTGCACAAAAAGGAATAGGAATGGGCTCTGGCAAAATCTATTTGCAGCAAGAACATAATGTTCCTTTCAATATTTTTATAGGAACAACAATGCAGAATGCCACTGGGGAAACGACAAATAAGATGCTTAAAAACTGGATTTTGGAATCGAACATAAAAACACAGATGTTAACAATAATTCAGGTTGTTTTTTTTATCTTTTCCTATAAAAGTCAGCTGGTCAAAAGTGATCGGATCCTAGTTCCTTTCACAGCAGCATTTAACTATGACAACCATAAAAGAAGAGACATTCTGCACACTGTGTGCTCCTGGCTACTATCCCTGCTTGCGACAGGATTTCAGAAGCTGTGGGCTGAATAAGCTGTTGCTTCCCAGTTGCTCCAGCCAATCAGAGGCTCCAATAAATACAGTGTACTGAACGAGCTATTTAATAACAAATAACTATCTAAGGAATGGGTTTCCAGCACTGCATCCATTTTTCTATGTGCAAAATTCTAAGAAGCACATCTTCTAGAGTTCAAATGCAAAGTCAATCTGGAAAATAATTCAATCAATGCAGAAATATATTTCTGAAAGATATTAGGAATAGTGTAAGTAACATTAAAGGAATAGTGTAAGTAACATTTAAAGCTCTGGTAAATGTAATAGATGTGATCTTAAAAAATGTTGGAATATTTTTTTTTTTTGTAGAAAAAAAAAATCCTAAGAGAGGGAATATTGTGCAATGAAGTTTCATTTGCGATAGGAAATCATATTTACTTTCATTTTCCACATTTACTGACTTCCTCAGTGTGAAAAACAACAACAAACCCTTTCAAATATGCTGCAGCCAAGTTTGGGCAGGTCAGAGATCCCCATTCCAGATTCACGGTTGTAGATTCATGCAGAATACCTTTGCTGGAGTAACATGTATGACAGCAAATTAGAGTCTTTGACTTGGAGTGAAGGGGACTGGACATAAAAGGGCATTTCACATTAAGGAACGATTTAACAAAACCACACTGTTGTTGCATTGAGGCGGAAAACCAGCCCTCCTCTCCATTTTCCTATGTTGTTAAATCCAGGAACAAAGCACAGAGACACCATTCATTGATGTGTAAACAACAGGCATTCATTCTTTCAGGCCAGATCAGTTCACAAACGGCCCCATCAATTTGATGCAGATAAATTAAGCTTTGTTCAGTATTCATTTTTTAAAAGGATTTTCTGAGGAAATTTAAGTTCTTTAAGAATTTCTGGAGCAATTTAATTTATTTCATTAAAATATCTCACTTCCACAGGAGAGTCTACAAGATGTTTGTGTGTGTTTATTTACATGTATTCATTCATAAATTTGTTCCATCTCATTTCTGTATCAATCTGAAAACAAAAAAGCATGAAAATTCACGATTTATGTACACATTTTGTACTGAAATATTCATTGTTGCAGTGACACCTTATAAAAACTGAGATAAGTGCAAAAATGGGGGGGGGGATCCACAAATTACTATGAATCAGGTCAAGTGGCTAAGTAATTGTAGACTGAATGAAATTTTTTGGGTATCCCAAATATACATACATATACAATAGCCATACTTACGCATATGTGTGTGTGTGCTCCTTCATGGATCACTGCCTTGTCGTGGCGAAGGGGCTTGAATAACTCAGAGAAGCTATGAGCTATGCCATGCAGGGCCACCCAAGGTGGACAGGTCATAGTGGAGAGTTTTGACTAAATGTGACCCACCTGGAGCAGGAACTGGCAAGCCACTCCAGTATCCCTGCCAAGAAAACTCCATGGACAAAGACAACAGGCATATAAAAGTTATGACGCTGGAAGATGAGCCCCTCAGGTCGGAAGGCGTCCAACATGCTACTGAGGAAGAGCGGAGGACAAGAACAAGTAGATTCAGAGCTGATGAAGTGGCTGGGCCAAAGCCGAAAGGTCGCTCAGTTGCGGATATGCCTGGTAGCGAAAGGAAAGTCCAATGCTGTAAAGAAAAATATTGCATAGGAACCTGGAATGTAAGAACCACGAACCTTGGTAAGCTGGATGTGGTCAAAAAATGAGATGGCAAGAATAAATATTGACATCCTGGGCATCAGTGAACTAAAATGGACAGGAATGGGCGGATTGAGTTTGGATGACCATCTTATCTAGTACTGTGGGCAAGAATCCCATAAAAGAAATGGAGTGGCCCTCAGAGTCAACAAAAGAGTGGCGAAAGCTGTACTGGGATGCAATCTCAAAAATGACAGAATGATCTCGATATAAATCCAATGCAGACCTTTTAACATCACAGTAATCCAAGTTTATGCACCAACTACCGGTGCTGGAGAAACTGAAATTGACCAATTCTATGAAGACTAACAAAACCATCTAGAAATGACACCAAAGAAGGATGTTCTTCTCATTATAGGGGATTGGAATGCTAAAGTAGGGAGTCAAGAGATAAAACGAACGACTGGCAAGTTTGGCCTTGGAGTTCAAAACGAAGCAGGGCAAAGGGTAATAGAGTTCTGCCAAGAGAACAAGCTAGTCATCACAAACACTCTTTTCCAACAACACAAGAGACGACTCTACACATGGACATCACCAGATGGGCAGCATCGAAATCAGATTGATTATATTCTCTGCAGCCAAAGATGGAGAAGCTCTATACAGCCAGCAAAAACAAGACCTGGAGCTGACTGTGGCTCAGATCATCAGCTTCTTATACCAAAATTCAAGCTTAAACTGAAGAAAGTAGGAAAAACCACTGGGCCAGTAAGACACAATCTAAATCAAATCCCTTATGAATACACAGTGGAAGTGAGGAACAGTTTTTAGGTTTTAGATTTAGTGGACAGAGTGCCTGAAGAACTATGGATGGAGGCTTATAACAGTATACAGGAGGCAGCAACGAAAACCATCCCAGTTAAAAGGAAATGCAAGAAAGCAAAGTGGCTGTCCAACGAGGCCTTACATATAGCGGAGGAGAGAAGGAACATTTCGTACAAAGATTACCATAATAAAGGATAAAAGTGGTAAAGACCTAACAGAAGCAGAAGACATCAAGAAGATGTGGCAAGAATACACAGAGGAATTATACCAGAAAGATATGGATGGCTCGTATACCCCAGGTAGTATGGTTGCTGACCTTGAGCCAGACATCCTGGAGAGTGAAGTCAAAAGGGCCTTAGAAAGCACTGAAAATAACAAAGGCAGTGCAAGTGATGATATTCCAGCTGAACTACCGTATTTTTCGCCCTATAGGATGCACTTTTTCCCCTCCAAAAATGAAGGGGAAATGTGTGTGCATCCTATGGGGCGAATGCAGGCTTTCGCTGAAGCCTGGAGAGCGAGGGGGGTCGGTGCGCACCGACCCCTCTTGCTCTCCAGGCTTCAGGAAGCTATCCGCTAGCCGTGGGAGACCCAGCTCTCCCAGGGCTAGCAGAGAGCTTGCCTGCACCCAGAAGCTTGGGGCGCGCTGAGCTCAGCATGCCCCAGGCTTCCGGCTTCGCGCAGCTCTCCGCTAGCCGTGGGAGAGCTGCGCGAAGTCGCGCAGCTCTCCCACGGCTTGCGGATAGCAGCCTGTTCTGGGGTCGGGGGAAGCTCGGGCTTCCCCCGCCCCAGCCCCACACCTGGAGGGGAAATTTAAAAAAAATCTTTATTTCCCCCCCCAAAAAAACTAGGTGCGTCCTATGGGCCGGTGCACCCTATGGAGCGAAAATATGGTATTTAAAATTTTAAAAGATGATGCTGTTAAGGTGCTACACTCAATATGCCAGCAAGTTTGGAAAACTCAGCAGTGGCCAGAGGATTGGAGAAGATCAGTCTACATCCCAATCCCAAAGAAGGGCAGTGCCAAAGAATGCTCCAACTACCACACAATTGCACTCATTTCACACGCTAGCAAGGTTATGCTTAAAATTCTACAAGGAAGGCTCAAGCAGTATGTGGACTGAGAACTCCCAGAAGTGCAAGCTGGATTTAGAAGAGGCAGAGGAACCAGAGACCAAATTGCAAGCATGTGTTGGATTATGGAGAAAGCTAGAGAGTTCCAGAAAGACATCTACTTCTGCTTCATTGACTATGCAAAAGCCTTTGACTGTGTCGACCACAGCAAACTATGGCAAGTTCTTAAAGAAATGGGAGTGGCTGATCACCTCTGATCAATCTGTCTGATCAATTTAAAACAAGGATGCAGAAAAGGGAGGCATGGGGAAGTCGTTGAAATTGGGTATATGAAAAAATTTTATGAAATTATACATGTTTATATGTTTGTTTGTTAGTGTCTGTTGTTTGTATTGTCTTATATTATATGTTGAAAAACCAATAAAAATTTTATATATAAAAAAAAGGAACAACTGATTGGTTCAAAACTGGGAAAGGAGTATGACAAGGCTGTATATTGTCTCCCTGCTTATTTAACTTATATGCAGAATTCATCATGTGAAAGGCTGGGCTGGATGAATCCGAAGCCGGAATTAAGATTGCTGGAAGAAATATCAACAACCTCAGATATGCAGATAACACAACCTTGATGGCAGAAAGTGAGGAGGAATTAAAGAACCTTTTAATGAGGGTGAAAGAGGAGAGTGCAAAATATGATCTGAAGCTCCACATCAAAAAAACTAAGATCATGGCCACTGGTTCCTTTACCTGGCAAATAGAAGGGGAAGAAATGGAGGCAGTGAGAGATTTTACTTTCTTGGGATCCATGATCACTGCAGGTGGTGACAGCAGTCATGAAATTAAAAGATGCCTGCTTCTTGGGGGGAAAGCAATGACAAACCTAGACGGCATCTTAAAAAGCAGAGACATCACCTTGCCGACAAAGGTCCATATAGTTAAAGCTATGGTTTTCCCAGTAGTGATGTATAGTTAAAGCCGTGATCCCATGGACTGCAAGAAGATCAAACCTATCCATTCTGAAGGAAATCAGCCCTGAGTGCTCACTGGAAGGACAGATCGTAAAGCTGAGGCTCTGAGATTTTGGCCACCTCATGAAAAGAAAAGACTCCCTGGAAAAGATCCTGATGTTGGGAAAGATTGAGGGCACAAGGAGAAGGGGACGACAGAGGACGAGATGGTTGGACAGTGTTCTCGAAGCTACCAGCATGAGTTTGACCAAACTGCGGGAGGCAGTGGAAGACAGGAGTGCCTGGCATGCTCTGGTCCATGGGGTCACGAAGAGTCGGACACAACTAAACAACAAATGTGTGTGTGTGTGCATAGTTATTATATTCTTGAATGTAAGCATCATATATATTTTAATATGTTCATACAATACAAACAGGTTAAATGCAATTGTAATTTTTTTTAAAAAAAATCCTCAAATGATAAATGTGTTAAGCCCAACAGGAGACCAAATGTTTTAAAATAACTCTTTTTATACCAAGGTTTTAAATTGTATTTCCACATTAAAAAATGAAAAAGCGGATAGAGACTTGATAGAAGTTTATAAAATTATGTATGGTGTGTGTTGTGACGTGGGGTTTGTGATTTCAGCTCTCTTGACATAATATGCTGGAGACAGTTCTGTAGTAACACTTCTTTATTAAAGCAAACAAGACTGAGAACTGAGGAGGGGAGAGCTACATTTATAGGGACAGGGAACTAGCTAAAAGGGATACATTTTGGAGGGAACAATATCAGGCAATCACAGTCCTGCCTTTTGGAGGAAACCAATAAGACAGAGGATCCAAATACAGCAGCTTAAATGAACCAATAGTAGCTGTACCCTCTGGAACCAAAAGGCAGTTACTTTACCCTAATGCAAATACAGACAATAATAATACAGATATAAAATCCTTTGACTCAATACACAACACCGTGCAGAAAGTGGAAAGAGAGAGATTTCTCTTAGCATGAGTACACAGATCAACTGGTGAGACATTCAAAACAAATAAAAGAACTTCGCAAAACGCATATGTCCAAAGTCACATATATCCATTTTGGGGGCCTAATTTGGCCCGCCAGTCGGTTTAATCCAGCCCCTGTGGCAGTTTATTTCCTGGGTAAAATGGTAATAAAACCTCAATAACTTCAATCCTAAAAAAAGCTCAACAAAACAACTTGGAGTAAAATCATAAAAGAAGCTCAACAACTTCAATCCTTAAAAAAGGTTAATGACTTTGGTTGGCCCTCACGGCCCTTCACTTCATCAAATCTGGCCCTCTTTGAAAAAAGTTTGGACACCACTAGGAGTTCACTGCTCAAAAAGATATAGTGACTGCCATTAACTTAGATGGTTTTAAAAGTGGATTCGATAATTGCCAGCTATGGGGGGACGGACCAACAACAGGAAACAGCTATTGCATTCATGTTGGAACTAGATTGGTCTTTGGTCTCATCCACAGTGCTCTACTTACATGATCCCAGAAAAAGCTGGGCACCTCTGTGTTTTGCCTCATGGGCAAAACATGGATCTACAGCACCATGTCTAGTTTGGCCCTGGTGCCTTCCAGAAGAGTTGGAAGTTTTTTTCCTGTAACATTTTAGCTGTGTTGGCTCCAGCGGCAGCATGTCCTGTTTCGCCACCTGAAGCAAAACAATAATTGCCACAGCCTCCCCACTGGCCCACCCACCCACTGCCACCATCGCCACCTCACCCTTCCCCCCACTTCTTCCGCCACTGGAATGCTCTGGCTCCCACTGAACTTGGCAGGAGCCGGGCATTCGGTGTATGCCCTTGCCATTCATCTTCTCTGCCACAGGAGCAGGGAAGACAAGTGGCAATTCCGCACACCAATACGGCTCCCTCTTGGCAGTGAGGGGAGGTCTTTCTGGCAGCAGTGGGAGCAGTGTGGTGGGTGGAATGCCACCTCTTGCACTTCCGTCACCTGAGGTAGATGCCTCACCCTGCCTCATGGGTAGGGCAGCTCTGGTTCGCTCATTCACACATGCAATTCTCTCCTTGAGAAATGTAAACAACTGAATAGCACACATGTGTAAATCAGTCCTAATGAACCACCTTCTTGCAAAAATGTTAATGTTTCCAACATTGCCAGGGGGTCTGTTTTCTGCTGAGATAACACTCTTCAATGTGTTTTGAGTCCTTGGTTTGTTACCACATTCAAGGGGTGAATCACAGGGTTGAAGTGAAAGGGAAGAATGTCGACAACCTTGACAAAATGAGAGGACTCCCTTCACTTTCATCTCATGATAAGTGATCATGTGAACAATAGCTTAGGTTGTGGGTCTAGGCATCTGGCTCCCCTGTCCCCAACCTGCAGACAAATAAAGGAGAAAATAGACTGGTTTGGATCGAAACAGGCCACAGATTAAAGAGGTTTGACTTGGGCATGCGGCAATCAAAATACTTCGGCCCGCCCACCAGAAGTGACGCGTGAGTCAATCCAGGCAGGGGGTTCCTAAGACTTGCATCAAATAGGGTGATCCCCGCAGGGACTGCCATTTTGGGGAGTGCCTTCGGTCCTGCCTTCCCCTGGGCATGCGGACATGACCACTCCCCCCGATTCCGATACCCCAGCGTTTGGAGGGGCAGGCAGAGACTACAACCTACCCTCCATCCAAGACAAAGGATTGCCCCAGTGCCCAACTAGTTGTGATGAGGTAGACAAAACCACCAAGTTGGAGCCAATTAGCCCGGTGGACAAATTCCTACCCAGCCCCATGAAACGGTGACCACCGTAGCCACAGCAAAGTCCTTAACCATCAGCTTGAATCAAAGGAAACCCGATGAGGGAAAAGCAGGTAGGGCCTCAGGTGAGGGCTGCTTAAAAGGTCAGGAAGTGGACCCAAGGGAAGCCATCCTGCTCTGTCAGCTCCACCCCATGGCCCAGCCCGTGCCGTAGCCTGCATCCCCATGCCTCTGCACAGTACATGCTGGGGCTCAAGAGTGGGAGTGGACTATTGCACCCACAAACTGGGGTCACCTGTGTGGAAGCACCTGGTTCACACCCCCTCAAAAATTGTGTGCCTGGGGCTCCAGCCCCCCTGGCACCCCCCCACGCTACACTCCTGCCCAGCCAGCATAGCTCAGAAGCATGGAAGGTTGGAGCTGTAGTCATTTGGAGTACCACAGCTTAGCCCTACATTACACTGAGTCTCCTGTGTGAAGAATCATGGTCATTGTGTGTTAAAATGTCCTTGCTGAAGTCTTGGAGAATTAATATAGCAGGACAGTTCTAACCAGAGATTCCCCATATGGACTCCTGCCGGCTTCCTCTTCCAGGCACTGCAGCCTTGTGCGTCCTGCTGCTTCTCACTCCGACCAGTTCTGTTGCTCTCCTCATGTCACACCAAGCTTTGTACCCTCACATATTTTGGTTACTGAAGTATAGCAAAGCAGACCTCTGGCTTATCCAGATTTTGGTATGATTTTAATATATATATATTAATTATGAAAGTTTGAATCTAGGGAGACAGAAATGAGGTGTAATATGACATGCCCAATAATGAACAAAGTTATTAAGTCATAATTGACATTTATTTCACTTCTACATTTGGGCAGATTTTCAGTAGCCTGGGCAGTCAGCGGACTTGCAAACTAATTTTCCTTAAGAAGAAAATGCTTGACCTGGGCTTTAATCAATGTGCTATGGTTGCTTCTCTTCACTTTCATTTTCCACATTAACTTCTTTGTATGGCAGGTGCAAAATGGAATCACAGTTTATGCCGCATGGACCACAATAGCCGCCCTCCTGAACTTTACATTTGTGTTGATCTACAATATGAATGTGCCCAATATGACGGCAACAGTCACCTCTCTATGCATCCTTTTCTTTGCGCTAATAGTATAGTGAGTGGCGCTGCCAGGCTAGGCCCGTGTGATCCATTAGATTCCTATTCCTAATGAACTGATATCATGTAGCAACCTGGAAAATTAATCCATCCTACATTTTGCTCCTGCCTTGCAACAGGAACAACAAAAATAGTGACTGCGCTGACACAATTGTCAGATATTAACATATCTCCGGATATAACAACATTTAGAGCACTAGGACCCTAAAGCACAAACAGCACTGAGGTTGTCAGGGACCAAAACATGAAGACAAGACTTAGCTTAGTGAGAGACCATGAACGATGTAGGTTTCAAGGCCTTATTCAGGTTCAGGAAACAGCCGTGTGCAACTTGCTTCCACACAGGTGAAGGGTTTCTCTGTTCTTGACATATTCTGCAATGGTTTCCCATTATTGCTCAGTGTCTCTTCATAATAAATGGACACTGTCAAGGGATATCTTTTTCTTTAACCCATGCTAAATACAAATCTGTATTTCTGGGTAGTATTTTTATATATAGAGAGAGCCCTCAGCCTCTCCCAATTAGTCCGTGGCCCATTCATGACAAAAGGAAGTGATCCAGGGATTTGAATGGAATGAAGCTAAAACTCGGAGCCTCTTTTGATGGTACTTCTGCTCAGATACAGGGCTGAGACATTTGAGTAGCACAGAAGCTCCGGGGACTCACCCGGACTCACCCATGTCTCGGACTCACCCATTAGGAAGATATCTGTGCCTGTAGCCAATTTTCTCTCTCATTCCTTAAACTGGGCTTCCAGGAAGCAAAATTAGAAATGTGATTTCATAAGTTGCCATTATTCAGAGTTTATAGCTTGGTGGTCTTATAGAAGTTTTGATTGCACACTAAACTCACCCTTTTCTCTAGAATGCCGTTTTTGTTCACTCCCTTTTTTAACAGAGAAACTAGCTGATGGCGTTGTTAGATCTCCTAGGATCTTAGATACAGTTGCTCACAAGTGAAAACAAAGACCAACCCTGTGTCCCACAGTGCCCCATCAAGTGCCTGTGGGAAGCCCCAAAACAGCCCCATTAGACTTGCTGCTTTGGGGGGGAGAGAGAGCTTGCCTAGTTTTTATGACCTTCTAGTGAGTTGCTAGAAAATCAAATGAAAAAGTCCGTCACTGTCCTCCCCCGCAAAATATCACTATATGTAACTATGTTGTTTATTAAGAAGTCTTCAGGCACAACAGGGAATCCATGATGGCAGGGCAAGGGATCCTGTGATGAGGATGAGGTTCTGAGGCCCAGACCAAGCACTTTAGAACATGGTGTACCAGGTGGCCATATCTGACTTAACCTACCTGCATATATAACATAACATACCTGTTTATTAACATACCAGCAGAAACAAGACTGCTTCAGCTTAACATGAATCAGAAGAAAAACAACACTTTGCAAATGACTGGAAAGAAGCACACCCACTTTACCTAATTGATATAAGTAATGCATGTAGCAGCTTAGACAAGATAGCATCTAGCTTTCATAAACAAGAATGTCTTGTTTAACAGCATACAAAGTAAGTCTCCAACAAAACTCTCAAAATGATGACGGAATGTAGTTGACAAGGCTGAGAAAATATCTGGAGAAAACAGAAGAGGAACAAATAAATGCTAGAGTTACACACTGGATGATTGCCAGCACCATAAATATCTTCAATTCAAATTGTGTTTCAGTAGTTTCTCCCCCCACCATGTGCTGTTCATTCAATGTGTAACATCTTCTGTGTGAACTGACGATAAATGTATAGGTATTTGGGTTTTTTTACAGTGGCCACTCTGCTTCTTGGCACCAGGTGCTGAGAGAAGGAAAATCCACTTCCAAGATGCTAAGAGATCAAGTAGTCTGTTCCAGTGACCTGACCCAAACCAGAAACCTGACCAAGGTTCCCATGGCTTGCAATGGGAGAGGATGTCAGGGGGCTGTCAGGAAGGCAGGGTCATCCACGGGTCAAGTACAATCAGCCTGTCCTGGGTGAAGATGTTGCCAGGACTAGCATCTGGCCCCTCCCTGTCTAGCCCCATTCCTCTGGACTCTTCCCAAGCAGACGTAAGTTACAGCGAGAAGGAGTAACACCCTCTCTGGGACTGTCTGGCCCATTGCTCAGCAATGTGCAAGGATCTTCGTGATCTTGGTGTGAGGAGGGCAGTAGAGCTCACGCTAATTATTATTTATTTATTTATTTATTTATTTATTTATTTATTTATACCCTGCCCATCTGGCTGGGCTTCCCCAGCCACTCTGGGCAGCTTCCAAAAAAATATTAAAATATTAAAATACTGTAATACATCAAACATTAAAAACTTCCCTAAAGAGGGCTGCCTTCAGATGTCTTCTAAAAGTCTGGTAGTTGTTGTTCTCTTTGACAATTGGTGGGAGGGCGTTCCATAGGGAGGGCACCACTACCGAGAAGGCCCGCTGCTGTGAAACTGAAGCAGCATCCAGCTCCCCCGTCCTCTCTTTCAGATTCTGTGCTCAAACTGAGACCCTGAGCACCCAGCCCTCTCCTGGAATGGCTGCTCCCTGGGTCCAGCGGTGGGTGGCATTTGCAGCAGGGTGCGCAGCTTCCCCGTCCTCCTGAAGCCACACTGTTCCACCAGCCATTGCTCCGCCTGTCCACATGAAATATACTCAGAGTCGCAAAGTGATTTCATGCTCTTTATTCAGCTCATAGTGGTGAGGAGGAATGAATGAAAGTCCCCTCAAGGTATCTGCTTTATATACATTATTTACACAATGGGCTGCACATGATTGGCTAATTCCGGAATTCTACTGTAAGCCAATCAGGTTGTGGATTCACTTCTATCTGGAGCATGATTGGGTGGTTCCTGCCAACCAATCATACTGCTGCATTGTTCTAGGACCAATCAGACTGCTGCATTCTGAATCCTATTGTTCTAGGACCAATCAGACTGCTGCCTTTTGGATCCTATTCAACTCAGTACATAACACCCCTCCCCTCTAAGTTCCAGTCCTGCCCGGGAGGTCGCATTCATAGTCCTCAAGGTACGCCGGCGGCCTACGTGTGCGTTGCGGCTTGGGGTGTTCCCTGGTCCGGGGTTCAGGTTCTGGCTCGTGTTCCAAGGATGCTGGCTGTGATGGGGCTGTATGGTCTGGCGCAACCGGCTCGCTCAGTCGTGGTTCTGGTTCCAGTGTCCTTTTGGCCTCACGGGCCCTCTCTGTATTTACTGATTCTGCCTCTCCTGCTTGCCCCTGCTGCTCTATGGGCCTCACCGCCCCACTGTTCCCTTGGGACTCCTCTGACCTGTCCTCCTCCTCCTGGTTTTCTCCCGGGAATCGTCGCCGTATCTGGTCGCAGTGGCGGCGCCAGCATTGTCCCCCATCTGTTAGCACCTCGTACGACACGGGGCCAGTGACCCTGGTGACTGTGGCGGGTACCCATGCAGGGCCTGCCCCAAAATTCTTTGCATACATTGGGTCCTGGGCCTCGAAGGTCCGGGGGTTCCTGCCTTCCCCCACCACTACCTCATCCTGAGCTCTATCGGGGTGAAGGCGGTCCAATCTGATTGCAAGGCGCCGACCCATTAGTAATTCAGTGGGGCTCCGGCCAATCGTTGAGCTGGGGGTGCTGTGCTGTGCTAGAAGGAATGTGGCAAGGCGGTACTCCCAATCCCCTTGCGTCATGCGGCGAAGGGTGTCCTTGGTGGTCCGCACCATGCGTTCTGCTTGGCCATTGGTGGCAGGGTGGAATGGCGCCGAACGGATGTGGCGGATGGCGTTCTGCGCTGTGAAGGTTTGGAATTCTCCTGACGTAAATGCAGTCCCGTTGTCTGAGACAAGAGTGTCAGGGAGCCCGTGGGTTGCAAACAGCCTGCGTGGTACCCGGATGGCTGCGGACGTAGAAGTGGACGGTACCAGTGCGACTTCCAGCCATTTGGTGTAGGAGTCCACCACTATGAAGAATGTTTTCCCCTGAAAGGGGCCAGCGAAGTCCACATGCAGGCGTGACCATGGTGCTCAGGTGGACTCCCAGGACTGGACTGGGGCCGTTGGGGGATCTGGGCGGGATTATTGGCAGGCCTGGCAGTGTTTGATCCAGGCCTCTATCTCTCCGTCGATCCCCGGCCACCACACATAACTCCTGGCAAGGGCCTTCATTCTTACTGCCCCTGGGTGTGTCTCGTGTAGGGCTGTGAGGACCCTTTTGCGGAGGGGCTGGGGAACAACGACCTTGCTTCCCCATAACAGGCACCCCTTGTGGGCCGACAGTTCATGTTTGCGGGTTGTGTAGCTGGCGAATTCTGGCCCGGGGCTGCTGCTGGGCCATCCCCTCCACACCCAGTCCAGGACCCGGGAGATGACCCTATCTTTCTTGGAATGGTGTGCAACTTCTTGTGCCTGAATGGGGCGCTCGGGAAGCAGCTCCTGGCTCATAACCTCTTGTGCAGGTGCTGAGTCGGGGCCTTTTTCCGGTAGTGGTAGCCTGCTGAGGGCGTCCGCATGGCCCATCGCCTTCCCAGGGCGGTGAATCAGTGCATACTGGTAGCTGGCAAGGAAAATTGACCACCTGAGGATGCGAGGAGACAGTACTTGGGGGTCTGCTTTTCGGGGGCAAACAAGCCAAGCAACGGCTTGTGGTCAGTCACCACGGTGAAGGGCCGCCCGTACAAGAAATCATGGAATTTTTTTACTCCCTTCACGATTGCCAGACCCTCCTTGTCGATTTGCGAGTAGTTCCGCTCGGTTGCGTTGAGTGTCTGGGAAAAGTATGCCACCGGTACCTCTCTTCCATCTGGGAGTTGGTGTCCCAGGACAGCGCCAATGCCATAGGGCGAGGCGTCGCATGCTAGCACCACCGGCAGCCTCTCGTCGAAGTGTGCCAAGACCGAGTTTGAGACAAGCAAGTCCTTGACTGCCTGGAATGCGGCCTCCTGGCGCTGGCCCCACACCCAAGGGGCCCGCTTGTCCAGGAGTCTGTGTAGGGGCTCCGCTACCGCCGCCTTGTGGGGAAGGAAGGAATGGTAAAAGTTTTTGGTTTTTTTAAAAATATGTTTATTAAAATTTTCAAAAAAATATAAAAGAAAAACAGAAAAGGAAAAAAAAAGAAAAAAGAAAGAAAAGAAAAAGAAAAAACAACAGTTGAAAAAATTTACCTTAATTACATTCCGTACCCAATTTCCTTGACTTCCCCACACCTGCCCTTCTTGTATTCCAATTCCAATTTTTAGCTCAGCAATTTTTGTCCCCCCACTTTACCTTGTTTCCTCTAATTCAATTTACTTAATCAATTTTAACTTCTAAACCTCAATCTTTATATTTCAAAACTTATTCTTAAAATACTTTTCCTAAATTCCCCCCATCAATTTAATTAACCTATTTTAACTTAAAAATCTCAATCTTTATACACCAACACTTATTCTTAACAATCTTTTGCTAAGGTCGGCCCCAAATCCCTCCCCAAAATCCCCATTTTTATGTTAGTGGCAAAACCAACTTAATTAAAACAGAATATATTTATACACCCTTTGGATTCCCGAAGCCCTACCACCCCCTTTCCCGGTTTCGATCCCCAACCAAAGTCCATCAGTCCATCCAAAATCAGCCTGGCGATCTCACATCCGAGGCACTTAACCCTCTCTCAATTTCTCTCTGCCGGTTTTCTTGATAGTCCTTTATTTTAAATTCCGAATCTCGAAGAGGCTCTGTTCCAATAAGGTCCATATTTCTTCCAGCCAGACCTCCATATTTAACAATGGAGCCAAAATCTTGTTTCTTGCTTCTCATAAGTCCAAATGTCCCAAAGGCTCCAAATTCTGCATTGGCCATATTTATATTCCATATGTCTTCAGATCCCCATAAGAGGAGATCTCTCCAATTTCCATTCTTCACTTCCAACCAGATTTTCATCGTCATGTTCTTATTTTCCTTTATGTCCAGCTTAACAGGCCTCTGGCTCTCTTTAGTCGTCTGCAGCATCACAGCGCCTCCTTCTTTCTCATGTTCCTCTTTAAACACCTCCTCAAATGACTCAGATTCCTTCTCCTGTTTGGCTGTAAGGATTTTTGGATCAGCAACAACACTTCCCTGTTCATCTGCAGGAGCTTGAATCATATCCTTTCCAGGCTCAGCAATTTTATTTACTGTTCCCTTCACTGTTATTACATTCACAGTCAAAACATTTGTCTGCTCCTGTAGTTTTCCCAAGAGAAGGAAGGTCTTTTCCAATTCAGCCAGTATTTTTCCACTTACAGCCATTTTTGTAATGTCCTGAACCCCCTCTAGAGGGATTCTAGTTACTTAATGTCTTTATTTTCTTCTTTATTTTTAACAATTTGTTACCAAATTGTATCAAATGTAACCAGCAAAGACAGCAGAGACAAAGTTCTTTTTCCCCCCCAACTTTGACAGCTAATTTGACAGCTGTCAAAATCTATAAACCTCTTCCGCAGGCTCTCTCCCCGATCGCTCCCGGGTTTTGGGGGAGGGGTGAATTCCGTTCTCAATGTTAGCTCTTATCCTCCAGCACAGTCACTTAAATTGGCCCAATATAAAGTTAATTGCTTTTTTCCACAAAAAGAAAGGTATTCTCACAACCTTAGTAATAAAATCCTTGCTTTACGATGTTTACAAGGCGGGTAGGCTGACTTCCTTTTAAACACCTTGCCCGATCGTGCCGAATTCCCAGAAATAAATTTCCCTTTTAAGTCCAATTACCGTGTTACTCACGGGTCGTTACTTTTGATCCAAATGTTCAAAGGAAGAAGTTAGCGCTATCCGTCCATGGCATGCGGCTTCACTCAGCAGGGGAAGCAGTCGAACTCTCAGCACCACGCCGCTCTCCGTCCCCCGTTCTAGAGCCTTTAAAAAGGCTCCTTTGCGGGTCGGGGGGGCGCAAATGGTGCCCGCCGAGTCACCAGGTCCACAGGCTTCAGCGCCTGTGGTTTCTAAGGGTCCCCGTGTCGCCGCCGCGGCAGAACCCGACCCCTGTTGAGCAGATTCCCTCCGGAGCTCGGAGGGAATCCGCCATTAGACGATGGCACCAACCCCGAAGTGGAATGGTAAAAGTTCAATAGTCCCAAGAAGGCCTGAAGTTCAGTCTTGTTCTTG
This sequence comes from Podarcis raffonei, assembly GCF_027172205.1. Taxonomy (NCBI): domain Eukaryota; kingdom Metazoa; phylum Chordata; class Lepidosauria; order Squamata; family Lacertidae; genus Podarcis; species Podarcis raffonei. The sequence goes on from NC_070604.1 coordinate 2,570,643, forward strand.
GGCGCTGGGGCATCACAAATGGCCCGTACCTTGTCCCCAGTCAAGTGGACCCCTTCTGCGTCCACCATAAATCCCAGAAAGTCCACCTGAGGCACTCCTAGTAGACATTTTTCCCGCTTCACCTTGAGACCCGCCATCTGGAAACGGTGCAGAACGGTGCGGAGGCGGTCCTCAAACTCCTCGGGTGTGGGCCCGGCAATCAACACATCATCGAAGAAGGGGGTGACACCAGGAATCCCTTTAAGGAGAGAGTCCATTAGATTCTGGAATATGCCTGGTGCCACACTGACACCGAATTGCAGCCGCTTTACCCTGAACGCTCCTCTGTGCGTCACAATCGTCTGTGCCTCTGCTGTGGCCTCATCTACTGGCAGCTGTTGATATGCTTGGGCCAGGTCCAGCTTGCCAAAAAATTTTGACCCAGCCAGGGTAGCACGGACATGGCTGACCACTGGCACTGGGTATGCATGGGCCGTGAGGGCCTTGTTTATGGTACATTTGTAGTCTGCGCAGATGCGGACCGAACCATTAGGCTTGACGGGTGTGACGATTGGGGTTTCCCAGGGGGCATTAGGCACCGGCTCCAGCACTCCTTGCTCCACGAGCCGGTCCAATTCCTCGTCTATGCGGGGTTTCAGGGCGAACGGGACCCGGCGGGCCTTGAGCCTGACCGGTCGTACTGCGGGGTCAAGCTGTAGAGCAATGGGGGGGGCCCGTATACTGTCCCAATTTCCCATCGAAAACCCCTGGAAATTCCTTGCATATGGCATCCACGTCCACTTGTAAGGTAGTGTGGTTCACCCCGGTGACGGCTAGCCCCAGTGGTCCAAACCATGCCAATCCCAGTAAGCTAATGTAGGGGCCCTTGACCACAAGCAAGTCCAGTTGCCGCGTCCGCCCTCGGTACTGCACCCTGAAGGTCCCCACCCCCATTGTGGGGACCTTACGTTTCTGGAAGTCCCGAAGGGTGAATGGGGCCGGCCTGAGTTTGGGACCCCCAGTAGGACACAGTTTCCTTAAGGTCCTTGCCAAGATTATGGATAGAGTTGAACCCGTGTCAAGCTCCATGCGGCATGGGGCCCCCTCTATCTGTACCTCTACATAAATTTTCTCTACGTTGGGGTGGGGCAACTGGTATACCTGGAAGTCCGTGAGCTCCGTCGAGTTGCCTTGGTGCGTTGGGCCCCGGGACCTGGGGCTCTTGGATTGGTCATCTGATGCCTGGCGTCGGGTGGGCCGAGCCCGACACACCCGGGCGATGTGTCCCAATTTTCTGCACTGCCTGCACTCTACGTTGTGGAAACGGCAGGTCCTCCTCTCGTGACTTTCTCCACAGCTTGCGGAGTTCCCTCCTTCTCGTCGAGGCAGCTGTGGTATGTGGGCTGCTTGGGTGCGCTGCTGTACTCGGTGCACCTCCTCCCTGTTGGATCCTGAGTCGGTGAGGTCTTCGTGGTGGACCCTCGGTTGGGACAGCTGGCTCAGCCGTGCCTCTTGCGTCGACCTCTCGGCAGCTTCCGTTGCCAGGGCCTCCTCCAGAGCAACCTGGAACGTTAGGTTCTTCTTAGCGTAGAGGCGTCGTTGCAGCTTCTCATCCTTCAGGCCACCGACGAGGCGGTCACGAAGCATGTTCTCCAGCTCTGAGAAGTTGCAGAACCGGGCAGCTTGGCGGAGAGAGGTCACAAACCCAGTTATGGTTTCCCCAGGGGCTTGCCGCTTTGCGTAGAAGGCATTTCGACGAGCCACCACTGAGGGCTGTGGCGAAAAGTGCCCCTTCAGCTGTTCCATTATTGTTTTGTATGGAACAGTAGCAACGCCTTCAGGCGCAAGGAGAGCCCGGGCGATTTCAAACGTCTCCTCTCCGCAGATGCTAAAGAATATTGCCCTCTTCTTGGCGTCTTCTTCATCGGTGACCCCTTTGGCTTCTAGGAGGAAGGTGAAACGGGAGGCGTACGCTTCCCAGTCTCCAGATGCTGGGTTGAACGGCGAGAAGCTGTTGTCGGTTGCCATTCTGAGTTCCTTGTGTCCTGGAGCTGAAGCCTGGATACACGGTGCGAGGCAGCGGTGCGGCAGGTGGCGGTACTGCAGTGCTGTGTGTGGCAGTCAGCTCAGCGGGATCCCACCTTCGTCGCCAGTGAAATAGAGTCGCAAAGTGATTTCATGCTCTTTATTCAGCTCATAGTGGTGAGGAGGAATGAATGAAAGTCCCCTCAAGGTATCTGCTTTATATACATTATTTACACAATGGGCTGCACATGATTAGCTAATTCCGGAATTCTACTGTAAGCCAATCAGGTTGTGGATTCACTTCTATCTGGAGCATGATTGGGTGGTTCCTGCCAACCAATCATACTGCTGCATTGTTCTAGGACCAATCAGACTGCTGCATTCTGAATCCTATTGTTCTAGGACCAATCAGACTGCTGCCTTTTGGATCCTATTCAACTCAGTACATAACACCACGGCAGCCAGGGGGGCAGGGCAAGAGAAGCGGACTGTGTTGGAGCAGGCTTCACTCCAGTCCGCTCCAGAAGCATTAAAAAGGGGCCAGAGCTGATGCTGGTAGCGCAATCGGCCCCAGAGCCAACGTCAAGGGACATCATCAGAAGATGACCCAGAGAAAGGATCTTTGCTGGATCATCAGCCTTTTTCCATCCGGCTTTTCCAAGCAGAACACGCAGTCTGCCTGAGCGGTGCGCCAGAGCCAGTTCTAGAAGAGCTGAAGGCACTGAGTTGGCTTAGCCTTTCAAGCTCCTACCGCAGCTGCAGCCAAAAGCTCTGATAGATAGGGCTCCCACCTTGGGCCTTGACTTGAAAATCAGCTGTTGTTTTTTGGAGGAGTGCCTAGACAGGCAACCAAGATCGCTGGATCTTGGTTGAGGGGGTAAGTATAGCACCTTTAATGGAAACAATCTGTGTTCAGCACCATAATTTGGCAATTGGGTCTGCCTTAATTGTCAAAATGGTTCTGAAAATCCATAACTTTTTATTAGTACCAAAAAAAGCATATTAATGGGCTAACTGCCCCATGTTTGAACTAGCATTCAGTCCTCAGAGAGGGCAAAGACTTTTAGGTGGGGCATTTAAGGCATGGATGGTGGAGATGGTTATTCAGTTTGAGCATGTTGCTGATTATACCAAGGTTGCAGGTTTTGGTCCCCATACAGGACTGGTGCACATCCCTGCAAGCCGGGGGGGTGGGCTAGCTGACCCAGGCTCTTTCCCAGCTCTGATGCTCGACTCCTTTGGTACGTCAGTTCGTATTGTCATGGTTTATTATATATGCTTATGTGTATATGCAGGCGTGCATGGTGGGCATGTGGTTTGCATATATGCATACATGTGTGTATGCATGTGTATGCATGTGCTGTGTATGTGTAGGCACATTCATAGCTGTGTGTGAGAGTGTATGTGTGGTCATAAATACAAGAAATAATAATAATAGTAATAATAATAATAGTAATAATAATAATAATAATAATAATAATAATAATACCTTTAAAAATCCTTTGCATATATATTCTGAATGAATTGAGTAATGTAGGTTAAACTTAGTGTTTGCGCACAATGAATTCTGAGCTATTTAATTGTTCATGGGATGATAATTAGCCAAAGAGGGCTCTTGGGCATGGCCTCGGTACTGTATATCCCGACAGCGTTTCTCCCCATGCGGGGCCAGGTTGGCTACCGAAGGTGCCTCAAACTCCCTTGGCAACCTGATTGTGGGATAATCCATGTGGTAACAGCATTCTGTTTTATTTTGCAGCTTTCCTTAAGTGCATGCTTATCCTTTGTGGCTCTGTGGTTTCTCCTTGTAACTCTTTGCTATATCACTCCCTAGTTCTGTACAGTTCTGTCCAGTAATAATATAATTAGCCAATAATAATAATAATAACAAAAGCAAACAAACAAAGAGAAACCCAATATCAACCTCACACACTCCCTAAAGTGGCAGCATGCCACCTGCCAGCACAACTGAACCCAGGAAATTGTTTTCTCCACCCCACATGAGTAAGGGCACAGCAAGGGGAGCTCCCAGCCAAGCTGTGCAGGTGGCAACAAAGATCAAGAATGGGGCACTATCGGTGGAGAGGAAGTGCACCACCACCCCCAGTAGCTGGAGGCAAAAACTCGGCAGTGGGGCATCTCCTCACTTCTAGGAGCCTGATGGCCGCCAAGCATTGCACAACCAAGTGACCTGCACTTTCTTCCAGGCGCTGGGTGCGTCCTCTCCCCGCCTTTCCCCTGATTACTCTTCTTCAAGTGAATCTTGATCCTGCTCAGTCTCTAGGGACAGTAGGGACAGAACTGTCGCCCACCTGCAGCAGCATCTGAAATGGGCCGAGGCTTGCATGGTGAGATCACGTTCTCCCTACCGCCATTCATGGATTGCTAGGCACAATAGTAGGTCTCCTTCCCCCTGTAACCTATCAGGCTGTTCTTTGAGCCCTGAACTGCATAGGTCACAGCGCAAGAGAAAAAGATCCCGCAGAACCAGGAGAAGAGGACCTAAGTCCAGACGGGACTCTTCGGATTCACTGGATTCCTCAGGTTGGTCTGACTCCTCAGATAATGACTATGAGGACTATGTTACATCAGTACAGTTAATTACAACAATACAATTCCAGTACAGTCAATTACAACATGATTTACTTCCTGTAGTGGACAGAGACAGGGGTGTGTAACTTTCTGTTCCTGCTGTAAGTGACTCAACAGGTGAGTGTGACTCTATAAAAGCAGAGTCACACAGCCATTTTGGCTCTGTTCAATTCAACACTCAGTTAAGTCTCATCCATTTTGTTGTCTGCTGGCTCTCAGGCCCATCCTCACAAAGGATGTAAGCCACGTTATATGTTTGTAACCTGAAGAGTAAAGCCTGCCTTCTAGGATGTGTACTGTGAACAACTTCTAAGCAAACTTATTGTTGTACTTCTAAAGACAGACTCATGAGTCTTTATTGTATTTTAAGAGGCGGAAAAGGGGGCACCGGAGATAATCCATCTGGGCAAGCCAGATTGGATTAGTCACTTTGTAGAGATTCAAACAAAACCATGAATATAGAGGGGATTTGCTCTGCTACTAGCATGAGTGAAGGAAGGATAATACCTAACAAATATTTCCTTGCCTATTATCCTGAACATCCCTGCAAGATTAATGGGTACTAGGTCACAACAGCTAAATCGCCTGGACCCCCAAAATGGGTCTGGAGAAGGAGAAAGAAGAGGCACAGAAGTGGCAATAGTACCCTAGCCCCTTGTGCTGAGGGGGGCTTAGACTCCAGGGGACGCATTAGAGAGTCTAATTTCAAATGTACGGATCAGCCTCCTGGGATTTCCTTGCACGAAAAAATATTTGAGCTCATCCTCAATGGGTAGTTTATAAACATGTTTTCCTTGCTGTCCCTGGCCTCATCTTGTAGTATAAAATCAAAACCTGCCAAGCAGCAAAAGAAGGAAAAGAAGATAACTATGGGACGCAACTTCCACAATTGGATGATTGGGTTCTCCATCTTTGCGGGAGTCGTATCTTCTGCTTACCCAGATAGGGGATGGCACCTGTTTAACTATCAGCATATCATTCTCAAGGCCGATGAGCATTGCAGCGGTTCTCACTCCCGTTCAAAATGTTTTCATGCCAGGACCTTTTTGTTGCAGCTCCAGGAATTCAGGACCCACATATGGAAAGAAGGATTTTAGAGTGACAGCCAGAACTTTGGGCTCCCAGACAGCAGAAGGACCCACCTGAAAATATCCTGCTTTTCTCTTTAGCGCTCTTTCCAGTCTCTCTTGCAGCTATGATGCCATTCTTGTGCACATACCCCAACAGGGAGGCAGCAAGATACCTGGAGGAGGGATTTTGTGATGGTTTTTGTATTCCTGCTGAAAGTACTCCGCTTCTGACTAACCCACTCAACCGGAAGTCAGTGAGGGAAATGCCACACATTGCCCAGAAGAAGATTCAAAAGGACCGCGACCTTGACGGGGTTGCAGGTCCTTTCCCATGCCTGTCCTTTAAGAAATTTATACTGTCACCTCTAGGAATAGTCCCCCAAAAGGTCCCGGGTGAATTCCACATGATTCACAACATGTCTTACCCCAAAGGTGGCTCAGTAAACAATGCCATCTCGCAGGAGAAGTGTTCAGTTAAATATGCATCACTGGATCATGCAATTAAAATGATTAAGGAGTGTGGCCCTGGTGTCCTCCTGGAAAAGTGAGACATTGAATCTGCATTCTGCCTACTTCCAGATCACCTGGATGACTTCTGGTTGGTGGGTTTCAAGTTCCAGGATCGTTGGTGCTTCGATAAAGCCATGCCCATAGGATGCTCCATAGCTTGTGCCGCTTTTGAGACCTTTAGCACATTCATGGAGTGGCGATATCAGGATACCCCATTAGAAGGGTCTTCGGGGGAGTCTCTGTCCACAAGAGCACAACAAGTGGGCCATAAAACTCCCCCCAGCAACGTGGGAGGGAGCCAGTTGCATAAACACACGTTTTGCAGTGGTCCCATCTTCCTGTTCGACCCTGACTTGCCTCAGACCCCCAGCGGGGGGCTGAGAGGGATACACACCCAATGCCTATGGCAAGGTTTTTCTACATCTGAAATTCAATAAAGTTGTGGCCATTTTAATCCCAAAGGTGTTGTTGTGTCTCCCATTTGATCCCGAGGTCTGACTCCTGGAGGGGGGGGACTGCGCCTGGGCACGCAATGGCTTTCTTCTGAATCCCCATGTTCACTTCCTGCTTCCACCACCTCCCAGCTTGTTCCCTCTTTCACCCTGTCTCCTGTATCCCATCGCCAGTGTCCTGGGTCTAAGTCTTCTTCCTCTGCGTGGGGTGGTTCTTGGGCGGGCAGCACCCACCAGTCTTCCTCATCCTGCCAGTCCCTAACAAAGGATAAGCTGTGTGGTCTCTTTGGGGGTGGTTGCCCATTGTCTGCGAGAAGTCTCCTGCTTTTCCCTGAGATACTCCATATAAGCCTCGACAGATTTCATAGAACAGAAACTGCCAGTGGTGAAATGGAAAACTTAATTGAAAAACTTTTGCCAAATCTGTCTCCCGTATTCCAGACCAAAAGAATGGGACTGAGTAAGGGGGGGGAGTGCAAGTAATGTTTAAAAGGGAATCACTTTGTTTGGTCAATATTTAATTGAAAACCTCAATAAACATTTTTTTTAAAAGAAGAAGAAGCTGCTGCTGCTGCATTGGGCACCCTTAGATTCAGTGTGTTGGGAGCATATCTACGCTTAGCTTTTGGGGTCAAGATCTGGGCTGGGCAAATGGGGAAGTGTCTTTTTTACATTAGTGTGATCGCATTTAAAGTATGAAAGGTCTAACCTTGGTACCGTATAATGCACATGAACTAAAGCAAGGCAGAATTCCAGAATAAGCGCCCAAGTGCTTGAAACCACACTGTGTGTATTTAGCTGTGCTCTAAAGCCAAACTAGGTGGCAAAACACCAAATACTCTAAGCAAGAGCAAAGGCAGTGTGCTACTTAATGTGACTGCTACCGAGGGAGCCTCTCAGAGATGCATTGGGAAGGCTTGGGCATATTATAGAGAATTCAGCAAGGAAACCATCTTGTTGACCTACTTGAGCCACACTACAGAAAAAGAAAAAGGGAAATCCTACTAATGCCTCATGTCAAGAAAAGGTGTGCAGGGTCCTCTTGTCAAGAAAGACAAGGACAACGCAGAGGGAGGTGTATTAAAATGAGCAGGGAGTGCACTGCCAGAGCATGGGAAACCATTTAAAGTTATTAATAGAGATACCTAAAAATACACACAGAGTCCCAATGCTCTCTGTGCACGCATATGTAAATAATTCATATGAGCATTTTTTAAAAGGTTAAAACCACAAAGTTATTAAAAGCCATTGCAGTTAAACTCCCAATAGACCAGCAGAAGCAAGGCTGAACTGATGATGCATCTTCCATCCATTCCTAAAGATCACCAACTCAGGGCTGACTAAAGCTTGCAAGTTTCCCAAGACAGAACTCCTAAGCACAGAATGCTGCGCCTCAGGCTTCCCAGCGATGACATTTTAGAACCGTTGGCACCAGCACTTGGGATGCTCTTAATTCCCACAAAGCTGCACAGGGGGAATTGTCTCTGCTATAGTCAACTCTACCTCCACCTGGAGACAAAGAAGAAATCAAGGAATACCAGAAAAAGGTCTAATTTGGCATTAAACAGTCTTGCTTTGCTGTTTCAGCAACTCTTTCAGTTTATGTATTTGTATTTCAGCCGCCTCACATCTTGGGTTGTCACCTTGCTAAGCCGTGCACTGATACTCCCCCCCCCCCCCCATTAAACTGAGTTCATTAAACTCAGTAGTACTTAATCCTGAGCAAATGTGATTCAGGTTTCATTAAAACACCTTGAACTTCCAAGATACAGAACAGCACGGAAGGAGAGAAGCTCTTTTGGCTTTGAGGAATCATAGTAAAGTTGTTAGAGATAGAAGAGAGTTAATTCCTAGGCAAGCAATTTCTGCTCTATTAAAGATGACGTTTTTCAAGAAACTAAATTTTTCTACTGGACTTGAAATTTGAAGATCAAACATAAACTGGAAACTATGTTCAAAAATCCTAGCGTGGGCTTCCCTACTTGCCAGCATGAACTTGGGGTGGGGGGGAGTGGTGAAGAAGTGTCTGCCTCCAGGCACTGGAAATCCCCCCCCCCCATGGTATCCAGGATTGACCATGGAGACTGACCCTCAGGTGAGACATCCATGGCAGTGACCAGAGGAGAAATCACCGCTGGGAGAAGCACAGACAGAAGAAGCGCCATGGTGCATCTGCAGCAGTACAGCCAGACACCTTCATCTGCCCCAGCTGCAACAAAACATCTCTCTCCCTTTTTCACCTCTGCAGCCACAGCAGGTGCAGTGATACCTCTACTTACGTGCCCCTCTGGTTATGTATCCTTTGGGATACGCACGCGGCAAACACGGAAGTATATTTCCGGGTTTCACCGCACAAGCATGCACAGTAGCACTGTATCACACCGCGCACATGCACAGAACAGGCACCTCTGGTTGCGGAAACCTCGGGATCTGACCGGAGCTTCGGAACGGATTCTGCCCGCAACCGGAGGTACCACTGTACTGTAACTCTCCAAAGCAGAGCTTTCCAAACTTTTCATGATGACACCCTTTTTAGACATGCATCATTTCACAACACAGTAATTCAATTTAACAAGCAAACTGGAGATTAAAAGTTACTCCTTTCCAGCCCCAGGAAGAGTGCAGGGAGCGTTCGTGTGACACACATGCACTACGCTGCTGACACACTAATATGTCACAACACACAGTTTTGAAAGCTCTGCTCCAAAGGTTTGACCTCCCATCCAAAGGCACACTCCTCCATTGCTTCTGAGAAAGACAGATGCCAATCAGCCAGGAGATCTGTTCCATGTGATGCTGTGGCACTGACTGTTTGGAGGTGCCTGTTTGGAGAGCTCCCCTGTCACATATCAGTAGTGCGCCATCCACAAGATCTTCATATATGCAATTACTTCATTTGCTTTTATAAAATTTGCTAAAATAGAACAGATGAATGAAGCTCTTGTAGTTAACCCAAGATGTATCAAAGGATGTGGCCCATAAATGGATTTTTAAAAAGAAAAGAAAAGAAAGGCTGTCCATGTCGCTGCTTTTCCTGCCTTCCATCTTCCTCCTTCCCCCTCTACTGCCTCCCATGTAAAATACACAAAATTCCATACCTTCTAATAACAAAATTTGTACAATAACCTGTAAAAGTTGAAATCAGAGCATTTTCAAAGTCTAAGTTGATTGAAGTTTTGAGTAATAAAAATGTTTACTCAGAAGGAAGAACCACTATGAGTAAATGTGCATAAAATTGCAGACAGGCACCGCAATCTAAACTGTTTGATGCCACTGCCGCCTAGAGCACGGTGGCGTTAACACTGCGCCCCCAGTCTGGCTGCTCATGGTGGCAGCAGCAGAAGGTGGGGCACGCAGCTTGAGCTTCAGGCTGGGGCAGACCCAGTGCTGCTCAGTGCCAGCTGGGAGAGCAGGCAATTCAGAATGGTTTGTCATTAGTGGATGGGAACAGTTTTAGCCTCTACCCTGATAATGTCATTCCATACTTGTGTGGAATGGATCTTTCAGAATGATGGCACCTGCACTGTGGAACTCCCTGCCCCTTGATATGAGAGGCAGGCACCTCCACTGTATTGTTTTCAGCTCCTGATAAAAACTTGCTACTTTAGGCAAGCTTGTCCAGGTATGTAGCACGGGCATATATTTTAATATGTACTTTTATTTCATAATACAGTGGTACCTCAGGTTACAGACGCTTCAGGTTACAAACTCCGCTAACCCAGAAATATTATCTCGGGTTAAGAACTTTGCTTCAGGATGAGAACAGAAATCGTGCTCCAGCGGCGCAGCAGCAGCAGCAGGAGGCCCCATTAGCTAAAGTGGTGCTTCAGGTTAAGAACAGTTTCAGGTTAAGAACGGACCTCCGGAACAAATTAAGTACTTAACACGAGGTACCACTGTGTGTGTGTATATAGATAGATATAGATATAGATATAGATATAGATATAGATATAGATATAGATATAGATATAGATATAGATATAGATATAGATATAGATATTTAACTGCTGGTTTTATTTATATGGGAGGGAATCAGACCAACTTGTTTTTAACTTCTGGCTTTTATTGATACATTCAAATTATTTAAACCGCATGGAGGTTTGTACAATTAAACAGTATACAAATTATGTTAAATAAAATATATAATATTCCTGGATCCTTTGAATTGACAAGAGGTTGCGGTGTGGAGGTCTCCTTCCATGCTTATTGGTCCCACAAGCAGGGGAAGACTTTGGTCTTGCAAATTTCAGCAGTGCCTTGTGTGAGCCCAAATTTTGGTGCCTCCCCCCCTTGCCTTCCACTTTGTGCATGCACTATGTCATAGTTGTGACGCCCTGTGATGCCCCCCCTCAACTCAGCACCCAGTGAAGTGCTGCCCTAAATCTGCTTCTGCCCACAGTACAAGGACAGACATACCTGCCATAATGGTGAACAGTTGGTTAATAATCACATGACACATGTACAGTTAATAGTGTTTCACACTTCTTACAACAATTTGGGAAAGTGATCTAGTTTGCCATTTTGATTAAAAGAGAATTAATATGATCATCGGTACAAAGTCTCTGTTTGAAGATGCCTTCGTCAAGTGTCCTTTGCTTGATGGCGTCATTTACTTAATGGTGTAATTTAAAGGACCATTTACTGCTTGTGAAGAGTGAAAACTGATGCTACAATTCTCAGGATTCTTTGTGACATTTCAAAGATGGGGGGGGGGAGCATGTTTTCAGAAGAAATAAAATGTGACTTTAGCACCACCTAGTGAATATTGTGATATATGAACACAAAAAATGGAACTTTTTCTTACCGTGAGTTTCAGTTTCCAGATTTTTTGGGGTGGTGGTGATATTACTGATAGGGATGACTCCCCCTACTGGAGACAGGCAGGGTCTTCAACTTGCAACCTCCTCTCCAGAGGGAAGGAGTTATCCTGTCTCTCCAGACCCAGTAGCAGAGTGGAATAACACCTCAGCCCCTAAACAGGTGCCTGAACACCAGCCAAATCACTGGAGCAGAGTCCTAGAAAGGAAGGACACAAAGCATATGGTTAGACAGCAACGCCAGCAGTAATGACCACAATCATCATCATCATCATCATCATCATCTATTATTTGTACCCCGCCCATCTGACTGGGTTTCTCCAGCCACTCTGGACAGCTTCCAACAAAGATTAAAATACATTAAAATGTCACACATAAAAAACTTCCCTAAACAGGGCTGCCTTCAGAGTCATTCCCTTATCAGTCTATAAACCCAGAGCCGCCACTAGAGGCGACAGATGCTGCTATGCATTGAACCAGAGGAAGATAGAAGAGGGTGGAATGTCATCCCCCCAATCTGTAAACTGAAATTCATGGTAAGAAGAAATTCTGTTTTTACCAGATGAATCGGGATGCCATTCCTGATAGGGAAATACCCGAGCAGAATCCCAGCACTGGGGAGGGCTTCCTGGAACTACTCTCTGCAGCACCTGGCAACCAAAGGCTGCATCAGAAGAAGCAATGGGCTCAGTTTTGCAATTTTGTAATGGGAGAGGCCCATGTAGCAGCCCTACAAACCTCTGTTATTGGAAAACCTCCCTTACATACCACTGAGGCTGCTGCCCCATGCAAGCAATGAGCAGTAATCCCTAAAGGGGGGATTTGTCAATTGCTTGATAAGCATGGAAAATGGTCCAACGGTGATGGAGAGGTGAAGACCTTACTATCCTACGATGCACCCTCAAAGGAAACAAGCAGCACCTCTGCTGGCTTTCATAGTTTTGGGGTTTCTATCACTTTTAGTTCTTATATGTTAGTTTTAGTTTTTGTGTTTCTGATGGTTTTGCTTCATTTCAGTGTGTGTGTGTGTTCTTTTTTGTGTTGCTGGTGGTTTTGCTTCCTTTATATTCGTTTTGATTGGTTTTTGCATTTCTGGTGATTTTGCTTCTTTTCAGGTGAAGGTTTTTTAGTTTCTGGTGGTTTCAAAAATAATAGAAAAGAAGCCATTTGTGGGGCTTCTTAAAATGCAGGGTTTTCGCTGCAAAACTTAACTTTGACATCAGTTTCGATGGGATCCCAGATTTGGGTTTTGTAGTTATTGAAGCTCCAGTAATGGATAAGTGATGACTTACTCCAGACCAGCCTGGCATTCATCAATGATCCTTCCAGCCTGGAGGGCTGGCGAGCTCTGATCCTGAAAGCAGGTAGCTGATGCAGAAATGAAAATTATTGTTCGCTCTTAGTGGTCTCTTAACCATAGCTGACCCAAATGCTGCTTGTTCTGCCAATAGTTTTCTGTATGCAAATCTACTGCATGTTTTTGCTTCAGAGGACAGCATTTGAACTTCAGAGGGTGCTCTTCAGCAAAAGCTCTTCAGGTCCCACTTGACACCGTCTCTGTGTGAAAAGATACCCATGTAACACGGCTGGCCCACTGATTGCTTTGGAAGGTAACACAAATGATGAAGCCATTAATCAGACAGGAAAGGAGCCAGAGCAAGCATTTGCTGACCTTTTAATACTTAACTGTCATCTATTTTCACTGCTGCACCACATCTTTTAAAAGATAATGTAATCATTAAGTACTGCCAGCTCCTTCTATGTGCCAAATTAATTTAGGTACTCGGGGGATGAATCTAAGTTTTGTTAGAAACCCTGCTGCTTTTTTCTACCATTTCAGCAGCATCCATGGATGACTCATTCAAAACATATACCTCACTTTATGCATAAGCATTTATAAATGACTAAGCAATCTGGGAAATTATCACTGTGTCTCCGATTGTTAATCGAATGGTGTCCTCTCATCGCCCACCTCCATGTTATGTGTGGGGGAGATTGAGAGAGGATGCTAATCTTGAAAAGCAGACAGCCACCATTTTCTTCTCACCCTTTGTCCTATGTGCAATCCTGCTTTATTCATTCTTTGCATTTAAATAAAGATAATGATAACAGAATCAGTTGCAAGAAAGCGAAGATCTTCTGGTAGTCCTAACTCATGTGCAAGGGCATAAAATATCACAGAGCAGTTAAAATATTTCTATGCAAAGGTACAACTGGAAAAACCCTGGTGCAAAGTGCAATTTAACATCTTGGCCAGGACAGGATAGGCAAAAAACAGTGCAACAAAGTGTTATCTCCACTGCAGACTCAAAGGTCCAGTTCAAACTATATAGTGGCTTATTAAGCCAAGATATTCACAGCCCTTTGCTGTGAAGAGCGATCAACCCTAGAAATATCCAACTATAGTTTCCTGTTACATTCAAATAGGAAAATTGGGGTTACCAGCTTTCTTATAATCAAGGATCTAAAACCACAGAAAGCCAATAATTTGATTTTGGTATATTTAAGTAATATGTGATGTCATTAGTATGTAGAAATTAAGGGTGGGAAATCTACTTCAAACTCCTCCCATCTAATCTGATTAGTTGATGGATTTATATTGACTAATGGGACATATATTTTCACTGACAATGCCATCCTAAAGGACCAATCCTCCCACATAATCACCCCTGCTCTGTGTTCAGGCCACCAATAACAGAAGGCGGGGCCTTCTCAGTGGCAGCTCCCCTCTTGTGGAGCTGATTCCAGCAGCAGACGATGAGATGGAAGAAGGGCAGAGAAACCCACAGCACATATTTCCATACCAGGGAAAATGTGTGCCACTTATGAACTATGGTAGTAGTTTCACAGCTGAAATTGGGAACTATCACTGTTAAGCTCTTGCCAAAGCCAACCAAGGCAGGGCTCCCTTTGCCATGCTTTGCATTGTCTCTGCCTGGTCAATTGCTCCCTCTTCTTCCTCTGACCACTCCCCTGGCTCTGAGCCTTCGTCTCCTGGGGGTCCCCAGCTTGTGCCTCCCACCATTCCTTTGCATCCAGCGAGTCCATGACACAGTGTCAGGAGAACGGTGCCTCTGAATACCAGTCACTGGGAATCACAAGTGGCAGAAGTGCTGTTGCACCCAGGTCCTACTTATGAGCTTCCTGAAGGTGAACAGGATGCTGGACTAAATGGATCTTTGGTAGGGCTCTCCTTTTCTTAATAATCTGCTGTCTGCATCCTCCTCCTCTAGTCACCACTGCAGTTTGGAGGTGGGAAGGTCTGGTCTTTTTATATCAAAATATGGACTTCGTTAGGAATTCAGCCTGGGTTTTGTGGTTTGATTAATTAGAATGTGTTTTCTCTCTCAAGCATTAAGGAGACGTACCTGCCTTGTCCTTAATAGATGCAGAGAGAACTTCAGGAGTCAGCATCATAAAAGGGAGTTCTTTGGAAACTGTGTGGGAGGACTTGCATCCAATATGCAAATTTGAGTGTGGCACGACAAACTGGAGGTGGCAGGGAAAGCTGAGTGGTGCGATCTCTAGCACTTAATCTGAAGTAACAATTACAGCACATTTCCATCAGTTCCGCCTGCAGCTGAGAGATACCACTCCCCCCCCCCCGTACCTTGTGAGAATCCAACCCACCTGCAGAATCATGCGGTCCTCTGTTTTGTCTAGCAGACTATTAATAAACTGGTGTTTTCTACAACTCGGGATTACTGAACAGGAAAGGCAACTTTAGGCTGCAAGGGCTGCTACCTGGGTGTGTTCAAACTGCTGACTTGTCAGGTATTTGCCTTGATTATGGTGGGAATTTAAGGTGAATAATCCACCTAGCATCTGCAGGAGGCACAGATGCACTTTAAACAAAAACTGGAGTGAATAGGATTGCATCTTTTCAACATACACAACAAGGTACATATGTGCAGATGGAAGTCTCTCATCAGCTCGCAGGGAACAGTTCGCAGAAGATACTTTATTCATGCAAGTGTAGCCCCAGATATCCTCATGCACACATTCATGTGGACAAATATATTGTGCAGAACCACATGTCGAGATTCCTGCATTGCAGAGGGCAAGGGCCCTCGGGGACCCAAATTCGACAGTTCTATGGTTCTGTTATTCTAAGTGTCCATGGAGATGGCTGACTGACTGCAATTCTCAGGACAGTGCAGATGGAAGACATTGCCAAGGTTTTCTGGGCCCCCAGGCAATGAATCCCTGTTAGCTTCCTCTTTCCAGAGAAAAGAATCCATTACAGCAGTAGCTCCCAATTAGCTAATTACTGAGGACCGCTGTGGCCTTCGTACAGAGCCCCCGGTCGTTTCACGGACTATTGACCTGGACACCACTGCTTTATTCTTCCGCTGCCACCAACCGGGTTTCTTCTGGTGAAATACCCAGTCTCAGTCAGGTTGTGAAGTCAACAACAAAGATTAAAGTTTATTGAAGAACAAACAAGTTTTAAATATATTCAGAACGGTTTCTCAAGTGCGCGCCCATAACTAGATGTGGCACTATCTCCCACTGTCACACTCTTCTCTCTCAGGTCTATCCCTGTCTCTCACTCTGTCACAACCGCTCTGTTCGACTTTCACTGGCTCTGTCTGACTCTGACTCCTCTCTCTCCCCATGGTAAAACCCCTGGGCTGAGCCTCAACACCAGGTAGGCTCTGCCTCTGAGCTTTCTCATTGGTCAATATCTACATTAACCATTTCCACCCCCCTGTACAAACAAAATCACAAGGAATGGGCAAATGCCACAATCACCTATTTTTCAAAAGCCAAGCCAGAACTCTTGAAAATTTTGATAACTCCATGGTAGCTCCCAGTGCAAAGCAATATTTGAAGAAAATAAGAGGTAACCCCTAATAAGCAAATGATTTTAGGTATATTAAAAAAAACAGAACATAAAATTTATGATATTACCATGCGAAAATGACAAAGATTTAGTTGGAGGGAAGACAAATTTAATTTTATTAATGCATATTGTACAAGTGAACAAATTATGACATGTCTAGCAGCTCCTAAACCACGACCACAACCACCACCACCACAATTTATTTATATATGCCACCCTTCTGGCTCGGTTGCTTCAGGCACTCTGTGTGGCTCCCAACAAAATGTTAAAAACACATGAAACCTAAATGTGATGGGAGGATTCATGCCTCTTTTTGTCCTGAACAATCTCTTACACATCTGATTCTATTTTTCTTACATTTATTCTCAAAAATGGTTCATCAAGCTGATTTCTATGCTAGTTCTTCATATAACAAAATGTTGGAAATGTTTGTTCACAAAGATATGTGGAACAAAAGGGAATTAGACATTTCAAAGCTTTTACACCTAACTTCTTATAATCAGCAAAAACCCAGAATTGGTCCAGTCTACATTCTTTGAAAAATGATTTCAGTGATTCATCACAAGTCACGTCAACAAGTGGAACTTGCTCTTCCACACATAGAGAATCAAAAGGATTCCTTATCCATGAGTTTTCAGGATTTGGTGCAGGAAAGTAATCTCTGAAGCTAGTTGCTAAATCACACAGGTGCTCAGTGATGTAATGTTTTACTTCTGGTATCAATTCTACGTCAGTGGCCTCCAGTGTTGTGATGTTAGTGAGGCAACCACCTTCTACGCAGCTTGCCCATAATTTTTTATTTTTATTTTTTAAAATATTTTTTATTAACCGGCCAATCAAATCAAATCAAATCACATCACATAACTTCTGAATTACAAAGCCGAATTTTAAATTTTGTTGAGCGGACCCATATTTCAAGATCCGAAGGGGGATTCTGATCATCTTCTTGCTACTGCGTTAATGTCCAAATCAGTCCAAACAAAGTTCATAATTCTATCCAGTCTTATCTTGCTGTTTCCACATCACATCTTGTTGATATATTTTCTCTTTTTTCTTTATGATCTCTTCTGATAATCTCCTTAAACCGATAAACACCAATAATAATCCTGTGTGAATTTTTCCGTTCTTCCAATCCTCAAATCGAGATGGTTTCCATATATCATCGCCTTCATAGATAACATCGCTCATTCCATCTTTAATTACAGAACTGTCGCTCTTAAGTCCCTCTGAGGAGTTTCACCCACAATATAAAAACAGCTCTATTTCTCTATTTCTCCTCCCAGACTTAAGTCCTCCGACAGAACTTCCCAATTTGGTGACGGTATTTTTAACTGCGTCATTCCAAAGCCCTTATACATTCCAGGCTCTTCTTAAAACATGCTTTGGTTCGAAAGTTTCTCTCCACACAGCCTTAAATCCACAGCTTAAGTCCTTAAAACGACATTTCTGATGTGGGGGGGGGGATTCTTGTTTAATCACATAAAAGAAAGAAAGGAAAGTTTCCCCCACCCTCCCCCATCAGTCCCTTTGCCATACAGAGTCTTGGCGTATCTTCTCATGATTTATACTTGTTCCTCCGACTCGTCTTGTTTTATCAGAGATCTCTTCTGTTAGCAGTCTTTACTCCCCCTCCTTCCTTGAAATATGTGCATTCCTTCATCCAAATTGTTTCTTTTGAAGTTCTTGCAGCTAGTGGCACGGATCAGAGACGGTGTCCAGGAGCGCCGAAATCCCACAGGAGGGCATTGTGCCTAGTGCCCCCATCCCCACAAATTTGGGGGTGGTATAGGGCACAGCAGGCAAGGGCAGTCCCCCCCCCACAATCCTGGGGGGGTAGGGAGGCTATTTACTCCCATCACAGCCTCCAAATTACCTTGTGTGTGCCGGAGAGATGTTATTGTCAGCCATCTTCTGATGCGCCCCTAGTGGCCCCCCCTGCCCATAATTTTTTAATCACTGCCTCAATCTTATCTTCAACGTAAAAAATACTCACATCACTACCTTGAAGGCTTGTGTTGAGAGTGATCAAGTATGTGAAAATGTCTGCTAATTAGGTTAATATATACAACCACGCAAAGTTGCTCAACTGATCACATGGAAATTTTAAATCTGTCAGAAAAAATTGTACTTCATCACATAACTCAAAGAATTGCTTGACAGCCAATGCACTTCTGTCTCCAAGTTTTAGTAGTAGTAGTAGTAGTAATGTATTTTAGTAACCGTATTTAGGAATTAAATTATTATTATTATTATTATTATTATTATTATTATTATTATTATTATTATTTTCCTTCTGTGCCAAAGTTTCATCACTGGCTTAAATATATTAATTAGTTAAATACAGTACTTATTTGGAGTGAGGTTTTTAATCTTGCTGATTACCCAATAGGAACAACCAGCTTTTTAATTTATTAGGTTTCTGTTTCCTCCCACCCCCACGTGTAGCCACATAACTTCCCATAAAAACAATAAAACAAAATCCACACAGGCTGCCTTTTGCACTGAATTAAATAATCAGAGGGCAAACTGTGGCTATTTGCTTAGCTATTTTCCCTGCTGGAAACGAGACATGAATCCTAAACTCATAAGGCAAGATTCATTTAAAACCCTACCTACAAGCTGTGGGAGAGTCCTCTAAACTTGACAGTCATTGGAAGTAATTACTGTAGAGGTTATTTTCAGCTAAAAGCAGAGAATAAGGGGAAGGAATCCCTTACATTAAAAAAAAAATGATAAGCATGTGGAGCAAACAGTTTGTGCTCTGTCTCTGTCTCTCTCCCTCCCCTTCACTTATAAGAGACCTAAGAAACTGTGTCAGAGGTTTGTGCCCAATCCCAGCTCCCTTGCCATCCAGCAACTCTTTCCCAGGCACTGGTCGCAAGCAGAGACTGGATGATCTGTGGAAGGCTCTCACTGTGCATTTAACAAGGTAAGTGAGTCCCCCAGCAAGAGATGGTGCTGCAGACCCTTTGCGCGTATCTTGTGGACCCCCAGGGGTCCCTGGACCCCTAACTGGGAGCCACTGCACTACAGTGTTTGCAGGTGGCAGGCTTCTCCACTTGCTTCAGTGCATCCTTCCTGTCCTTTCTTACCCAGGCCCTCGTCCATCATGCAAACTCTGTCTCTCCCCTGCTCCCTCGGATCCAGGCAAACTAGAAAGAAGCAGCATGAGGATTCATATTGACCAGCTAGGGAGCGTCAGGGGTGCTGACATGGGTCCCAGATTATGGGTGCTCAATGGCACCCATGACGTAACGTAAAGTCAAGTTACCTTGGCAGTGCTTCCAGGGCCTTGGAGGCTCGTCTGAGGCCTCGCAAGACCTCCAACACGACTTCCAGTTTGTACCTGAAGTAGTTTCCCAGGCTTCGCAGGCCTTGGACATTGCCTCTGAGATTGCATCGGGCCTGCAGCATGACTTTCGGGAGAAACCAGGTGGACAGCCGTGTTGATCTGTCATAGTCATAATAAATAACAAGATGAAAGATGAAGAAATATTTTTTAATAATTCCAGTGGCACCTTAAAGATCACCTACATATAAGCTTTCAAGGCATGAGCTTTCGTGTGTAATGCACACTTTGTCAGATAATCTGTTTTGCATCTGACTATAAGGCCACTCTATGTCAATGTATCTGCTGTGTAATTTTGACAGCACAACTCCTAGCCATTATTCTGTAGGATTAACCTTTTTGTCATAAAGTGCTTGAAACTCTCTTTTGGGACACTGGCATTTTTCTTCGTCATTCTTGAACACCATTACCTCCAGCTGGGATCCTGCTGCTGACCTTCAACCAATCAAGCTGGAATTCTTTTATGACTCACCCTGGTAACTTTGCAGTAAGTTAAGAGCACAGGAATAGCAGCCTCTGTCTCTGTCTCTGTCTCTCTCTGCCAATTGCATTCTTGCACACTTGAAAAATCCCATAGCAACACATGGCAATGGTAAAGCAGCATCTATCACGTTTCTAAAGCAATCAGAAAGCTGTTCTTATACAATATCTCCTCCTCATTAAATGTTTTTAAAGTCACAGTAAGTGACAAAATTTCAAAAGCATAATAGGATCCTGCAATTGAGCAATATCTGTTCAGAAAACCCTAAATAGCTATTCACCGTAATGGCATACACACTCCAATCTCCAAGCAGTGAGAGACTTCAGGGGGGGCAAAACATACCCCACATCTGGTTTTCTGGGAATATAGGTCACTAGAGACTGTGGTTATCTCCATGGTATATTGTTTATTTACGCACCTACACATATATATCCAGACTGTGCACAAGATGGAAAGGTTCATAGCGCTGGCACTCCAACAGATCTTGCTACCCCATTAGGTTGGGGGGGTTCCCCAAAGTAATAACTTTGGTTTCAAGAACAGAGAGCAAGTGAAACCTCTGGTCTCCAGAGAGACCAGAACAGACTAGCTCCTCACCTATTCTTCTCCAGTCCCTGGGATGACGTGCCGTCCAGCAAGGGGGGGGGGGGTCTGCCCCATCCTTCTAGATGCATCTGTAGCTAATATGGCAACATACCTGCAGTTGGTCACATCTTTAGTCATGTGTAAAGTTACGTTAAATGTGACCTGGCTAGGGCTAGCTAGCAATGCCACAATTCCTCTTCTTAGTCCTGTAATATACAGTTTGTGATAATTTACTGGTGTATGTGTGTCAGGCAAAATATGACACCAAATTGCATCAGTTTTAAAAGCTTAAGGGCCTTTTGCTCTTATACTGTGTACCTCATAAAATAGTAACATTCTGAAATAATTATGAAATAAACATATTTAGTAATAGGGAAGGAGCTTAATGTTTATGGCTAATCAATGCTAATCACTGCCTTTTATTTAATAAAGCCACATTTAAATTAATGGAACTGATGCATATTATGTGCAATCAATGCCTTTAGTAAGGTTAAGTACTACATTTGTTAGAAAGCTTTTTGATCAAGGAAGCAGACTTTGAAATGTGGATTAGAATCAAGATGAGACATCAGGCTAACATGCTTTGAATGTCTAAAACAACTCATTGCTATAGGCAATTGCCATTCCCTTGTTAATTCAGATAGCCTCCATAAATTACGGGGGGACGGGACGGGACGGACAGACGACAAATAAATAATGAAAGCTGACTTAATACTTGCGAGTGTTTTCATGTGATTTATTGGATTGCTTTCCCAAGGCAAGACTGAAGCTACTCCATAGCTTCAACTTACATTAGAATGCATTTTCAAGAACTACAACAACCACAATAACATGTAAGCTCAGCCTCTGAAGCTCTTCTTAGTGTCTCGGCTCCATGTGCAGATCAAAGTTCCCTTAGTAAAAAAAAATTGAGCCAAGTTCATGCCTTGTAGTATGTTGACCATGTGTACCCAACACTTCAGCCTAAAAGACTCCCAGAGCAATTTACATACAATCAAAACAAGACCGTTCCTATCTACAGCTTACCATCCTAAAAAAAGAAAACCCCAAAAAACCATGACACACGGGGAAATGGACAGGAAGAGAAGAGGAATATCAAAATCAAGCAGTACCAGATTCTAATCAGATGTTCCTGTGTTGAGCAGCTGGCACAGTTCAGGGCCAAGAGGTGCTGGATGGAGCTGGACCTCTATCAGAACTGATGAAATGTGACCTGGCTGCTTCCTGTCTTGCCCACTGAGGCAGCTGGGTGGAATGGCTGCCCCAGATGACGGCTGGGCTGAGATCAGTTTGGATCCACTCACTGTTTCAGCTGTCAGAATACTCTCTGTCTTATTTGGAAACCAGATCTGACACAGTGAATTTTGAAATTCCCAAGCTGACAAAAAGGTGTGCATGTCAAAATAGTACAAAGTTAATATATTAATACCACACGTGCCACCATCCTTCATGGAAGTGGCAATTGGCTCACTCACTACAGTGTACCTGTTTTATTGAATCATCAAGGTATGCATATTACAACTGAAGTAAGACATGAAGGCAATGGCTTCCTTTATCTTTTTACCGTATAGTCAGAGATATAAACATAAAATAAAATAAAAATAAAATAAATGTGCCTCCAAATGTGGAGGCCCAATTCAGCTTCCATGGCCAACAGCTGCTGTGAGGCCTGGTCTAAGTGAATTTGTCTCATTCTTTTAAAAGCCATCTAACAAACCAGGAACATTCACTGCATCATTGTTTCACTGAATTCCATAACCATATATTGTGTGTAACAGGATAAAGGATAACGGCTCTGCAGATAGACATTGCACAACCACTTCCATTGTAATCACATACTATGGGATATCATGGTATATTATGCCTTCTATATCCATAAAGGATAACACTATTGCTTTTAACCTGTTTTTCGCCTTAAGGTATCAGAGTGGGTTACAATAATTTAAAATATGTTCAAAACAGTTCTAAACAGTTTACAATGGCAAAAATCAGATTGGTCCTTAAACTACACACCTCAAAGGCCAGGGTAAAGAGGCGCAAACAGTATAGTGAAGATGCCAGACACACCTCTGTGGAGATGGACTTCCACAACGTAGATGCTGCCACGCAGAATGCCTCTCCATGAGCTTCTGGGGGTGCAGGAACTACGAAGAGGAGCCACCATGCTGATCTTACCACCACATACGTTATGCAGGAAAAAAGGTGGACTTCCAGATATTTGGGTACAAGCTCAATAACTGCTGAGTGTCTTCTAAAAGTATTTTTTAAAATAAACTACATGTTCTGATTCTCTGTTCCTTTTACACTGAAAAAGATTCTGAATCATTTTTGAACACGCGAAAGGAATTGGAAAGGAGGGAATAGGGAGAGATGGACATCTCAATATATATCTGAGGATTGTGTAAGACGCCAAATTGTTATTCTGAGTCCAAATCTTAATTTTAAGCAAGTCTGTTCCTTTTTTTTGACATGCATAGTAAAAGGAAGAAATAACTTGCTAGGGAGAATCGTGGGATAAGTCCCACGATTGGAATGTAATAATGGAGGGATACAATCTATTTCAGAGAAACAGACCAGACAAGGAAGGAGGAGGAGTGGCGTTATATGTCAGGGATGTGTATACCTGTGAAGAGATCCAAGATTTAGAACCTCAAAGCCAAAGTGAGAGCATTTGGGTCAAAATTAAGGGAGAGAAGAATAACAGTGACCTCATTGTGGGCGTTTACTATAGATCCCCAAGCCAAACGGAGGACATAGATGATGCCTTCCTGGAACAGATGGCCAAGCATGCAAAAGGAAGGGAGATAGTAGTAATGGGGGACTTCAATTACCCGGATATTTGTTGGATGTCAAACTCAGCCAAGAGCATAAGGTCAAACAGATTCCTCACTGGCCTTGCAGACAACTTCATTGTCCAGAAAGTGGGAGAAGCAACAAGAGGAACAGCCATTTTAGATCTGGTCCTAACCAATGTTGAAGACCTGGTTAGTGGGGTAGAAGTGGAAGGATCATTAGGCACGAGTGATCATGTTCTTCTGAAGTTTACTATACAGCAGAAAGGAGCAGCCAAGCATACTAGGACTCAATTTCTTGACTTTAAGAAAGCCGACTTCATAAAACTTAGGGAAGTGCTGGGTGAGATCCCATGGACAGTAATACTAAAAGGAAAGGGAGTTCATGATGGCTGGGAGTTTGTTAAGAAGGAGATAGTAAAAGCACAACTTCAGGCAATACCAATGAGACGGAAACATGGAAGGTGCCTAAAGAAGCCAGGGTGGCTATCTAAAGAACTTTTAACTGAGTTAAGATTTAAAAAGGATGTGTACAAAAAATGGAAAGGGGGGGGAAACCACCAAAGAGGAATTCAAACAAATAGCCAGCACGTGTAGACACAAAGTCAGAAAAGCTAAAGCACAGAATGAACTCAGGCTTGCTAGAGAGGTTAAAAGCAACAAAAAAGGCTTTTATGGGTATGTTCATAGCAAAAGGAAGAACAAAGAAACAGTGGGGTCACTCAGAGGAGAAGATGGTGAAATGCAAACAGGGGACACAGAAAGGGCTGAACTCCTCAATGCCTTCTTTGCCTCAGTCTTCTCCGATAAAGAAAACAATGCCCGACCTGAAGAATTTGGAGCAAATGATTCAGCAGAAGAAACACAGCCCAGAATAACTAAGGAAATAGTACAAGAATACTTGGCTAGTCTAGATGTATTCAAGTCTCCAGGGCCAGATGAACTGCATCCAAGAGTATTAAAAGAACTGGCAGATGTGATCTCAGAACCACTGGCAGTCATCTTTGAGAATTCCTGGAGAACAGGCGAAGTCCCAGCAGACTGGAGGAGGGCAAATGTTGTCCCTATTTTCAAAAAGGGGAAAAGAGAGGACCCAAATAATTACCGCCCAGTCAGTCTGACATCAATACCAGGGAAGATTCTGTTGCAGATCATTCAGCAAACAGTCTGTGAGCACCTAGAAAGGAATGCTGTGATCACCAATAGTCAGCATGGATTTCTGAAAAATAAGTCATGTCAGACTAACCTGATCTCGTTTTTTGACAGAATTACAAGCCTGGTAGATGAAGGGAACGCAGTGGATGTAGCCTACCTGGATTTCAGCAAGGCATTTGACAAGGTGCCCCATGATATTCTTGTAAATAAGCTGGTAAAATGCGGTCTTGACTATGCTAGCACTCAGTGGATTTGTAACTGGCTGACTGACCGAACCCAAAGGGTGCTCATCAATGGTTCCTCTTCATCCTGGAGAAGAGTGACTAGTAGGGTGCCACAGGGTTCTGTCTTGGGCCCGGTCTTATTCAACATCTTTATCAACGACTTGGATGATGGACTCAAGGGCATCCTGATCAAATTTGCAGATGACACCAAACTGGGAGGGGTGGCTAACGCCCCAGAGGACAGGATCACACTTCAAAACGACCTTGACAGATTAGAGAACTGGGCCAAAACAAACAAGATGAATTTTAACAGGGAGAAATGTAAAGTATTGCACTTGGGCAAAAAAAATGAGAGGCACAAATACAAGATGGGTGACACCTGGCTTGAGAGCAGTACATGTGAAAAGGATCTAGGAGTCTTGGTTGACCACAAACTTGACATGAGCCAACAGTGTGATGCGGCAGCTAAAAAAGCCAATGCAATTCTGGGCTGCATCAATAGGAGTATAGCATCTAGATCAAGGGAAGTAATAGTGCCACTGTATTCTGCTCTGGTCAGACCTCACCTGGAGTACTGTGTCCAGTTCTGGGCACCACAGTTCAAGAAGGACACTGACCAACTGGAACGTGTCCAGAGGAGGGCAACCAAAATGGTCAAAGGCCTGGAAACGATGCCTTATGAGGAACGGCTAAGGGAGCTGGGCATGTTTAGCCTGGAGAAGAGGAGGTTAAGGGGTGATATGATAGCCATGTTCAAATATATAAAAGGATGTCACATAGAGGAGGGAGAAAGGTTGTTTTCTGCTGCTCCAGAGAAGCAAACACGGAGCAATGGATCCAAACTACAAGAAAGAAGATTCCACCTAAACATTAGGAAGAACTTCCTGACAGGAAGAGCTGTTTGACAGTGGAATTTGCTGCCAAGCAGTGTGGTGGAGTCTCCTTCTTTGGAGGTCTTTAAGCAGAGGCTTGACAACCATATGTCAGGAGTGCTCTGATGGTGTTTCCTCCTTGGCAGGGGGTTGGACTCGATGGCCCTTGTGGTATCTTCCAACTCTATGATTCTATGATTCTATGAGAACTGACCTATCTTGAGGCAAAGATATCTCTACTTTTAGAAAGTGTTGCCTGAAAATCAAGTCAGGTTCAACAATGTAAAGCATAAGCAAGCAAGGCATGCAGTTCTGGAATAGCAGGCTGGATGCAAGAAGCTATCACTGAAACTGTTAGATGTTCCAGTAATTGCACCCTTATGTCTAAAGTAATGCATATGAGTCTCTGTTGACTTCATGAATTGCTAAATGGGCCTTCACGCAAATCAATGAACTCTAATAACTTGTATTTAGGGAGCTGAGCCTCTGATGTTGGGGGGCGGTATTTATTTTGGACATTCCGTTCAGTCAGTTACCTAATAGCAAAGTCCTCAAATCACCAAAATTCAAAGACCATATGAAGCTCAGAAGCAAATAAACATTGTAATAATAGTTTTTAAAGCAGCATTAAAACAATGTTGCTGCTTGACTTTGCCCTTGAAAGTGTTTAAAACGATTATAAACATATCAGTGCACATGGATACAGTCTCCATGGCAGCATGGCAACAGTTAAGGGCTCTTTCTAAACATATCCAAAAGGAAACTAAAAATAGTGTGACGGTGTCAAAATATGTATATATATTTGGATACCAGTACACAAAAAGAGGAGTTTGTCTGCCTACCTCAGGATGGTGTAATTTATTTTTATGGCAGTCACTGAATTTAGCAATTAATAAACTCTGTTGTTTTGCTTCTCATAAATGGCACAGTCAATTTGTTAACACAGAGGTTTTCAACCTTTTTGAGTCCACGGCTCCCTTGACCAACTCCATTCTTCCTGCGGCTCCCCTGGGGGGCACAGGAGCCCGGTTGTGTCCCCCCCTTGCCTGCAGAGCTGGCAGCCTCTCGCCCTTTTTCAAAGACCCTCCCCTGTGGAGTGTTCCCTCAGCCGCCTTTCCTCTCCCCTCTCCTTGGGCGCCCTCTGGGCAGCCACCGCTGCCACCCCTGGTCTTTGAGCTGCCCCCCCCCATAGAGAGGTGCCTCCTCACACTGCCCCACAGGGGCCTGGGAAGCACATCCTGACTAGCCCCAGAGGCACCATTTGTCTGAGGAGCTTGTAGCCAAGGCTGCTGCAGCAAAATGCTGTGCAAGCCTTTGGGAGGCAGAGGCGCAAGAGGGCATCAGAGGAGGGACAGAGGCCAGTGTTGCCCATGGCACCCCAGTTGAAAACCACTGTGTTAACTCCTAGGGGCCCCAACTCCTAGGAGCTTAAATATTTTAAATATTTTAAAATATTTTAAATATTTGTGGGGGCTTAAATATTTGAGGGGGCTGGGACCCCACAAAGTTGATGGATATTCCCATTCAAATACTACAGTGGTACCTTGGGTTAAGTACTTAATTCTTTCTGGAGGTCGGTTCTTAACCTGAAACTGTTCTTAACCTGAAGCACCACTTTAGCTAATGGGGCCTCCCGCTGCTGCCGTGCCGCCAGAGCCCGATTTCTGTTCTCATCCTGAAGCAAAGTTCTTAACCCGAGGTACTATTTCTGGGTTAGCGGATCTGTAACCTGAAGTGTCTGTAACCTGAAGCCTATGTAACCCGAGGTACCACTGTAGAGTGTGTGCACTGTGTCATGTGATTGATTATGCAGGGAGGGCCTTACATGGCCCCCCACAAAATGTTTTACTCAGGTTGGCACCCCTGGAAAGGAAGGACATTATACAGCAAGCTGTAACTTTAGTCAACATAAACTATCACCTTTTCCACATACCTCCTGTTTCTCTGAACTTCTGCTTTGAGCTTCCTGAACTTAAGAATTGAAGATCTGTGTGAAGTGAAACAAGTCTTTGCACTCTTTCACATGTTAGTTGGTTGTTTGATTGTGTGTCTGCTTCTTGTTTAGTAATCCAGTTTGACTGCAGTAGCAGTCAAGTTGGAAGCAACCCTTATATGGAAAACATACCTAAGATTTCTAGTTCAGCTCTAAAACTCTCCCCTGCCTTCCAGATCCAGTGCTGGCCTGGGGACAACTCTCCTTCAAATGATGCACCACTTGCCTCATTGCTTTATTTATTCATTGCATTTTTATCCACCTTTTTCTCCAAGGACCTCAAAGTAGTGTACATTGGTCTCCTCCCCCAGTGACTAGCCCAAGGTTACCTAGTGAGCTACCTGGCTGAGTGGGAATTTGAACCCTGGTTTCCCAGGTCCTCTTCCAACACTCTAACCACTATGGCTCTCAGCACCCCTTTCTGCATCGCCCTGGCCTAAGCACATGGCTATTCAATCACACTCAAAGTGATTCTGCTGTGGCTTCTCCTGCTCACCAACACACAAGAGCATGCAGCTGCAGACGAGGCTGCAGGACTTTAAAATATTGCAGGCAGCTCTGGGGGGGGGGGGGAGAGAGAAAGAGAGACTGGAAGGGCTTGAACTTTTTAAGACTTTGGATGACCCTAATCCTGTGCTGATGCACACTCAGCCAGCGGAGTCCAGCAGGAGCTGCTCAGAATCTGGTCCTGACATGACCTCTTCTGACTTTTTTGCCTTGCCTTGCCTTGCCCTGCTGCTGGACCAGACTGGTAAAGGCTCTGGTATTCATGACTGCTTTCCCTGAGGGCTCTTAGCCCCAGAAAGGCAGGGTTTCTGTCTCTCAGCCTAACATTCCAGAACTTGTTGTTTCTTTGAGCTCCTTGAGGGAAGGATGCAAACAAACAGAGCAATATATGGGCTAGCTCAGTACATTGACAGTGCCCTATTATCAGAGTCTGACCAAACTGCGGGAGGCAGTGGAAGACAGAAGTGCCTGGCGTGCTCTGGTCCATGGGGTCACGAAGAGTCGGACACAACTAAACGACTAAACAACAACAACAACATTATCAGAGGGGCAAGCATCCAAAGCAGTGGCTTGCATCATCTTCTCCAGGCTATGTAATTCATTCATTCATTTGGAGAGCTTGGGTCCCAAGGAGAGAGAGAGCATTCATATCTCCCTCCCTCCCTCCCACCCACCCAATATTAGTCAAACCAATGTCAATGGTTCTGATTCCTAGAAAATTCAGCTAGTGCAGTTTCTTGCTTCTATACTTAGCTTAGAATAACATAATATAAGAGCCCTGCTAGATCAGACCAAAGCCTGCCTAGTCTTAACAAGCTGCTTCCCATAGTTGTCAGAGCCTTCTGGACAGCTCCCAAGCAGGACAGATGAGGACAGTCTCTACTGCTGTTGCTCCCAAGTGACTGGCATTCATAGCCATAGTGCCTTTGATTTTGGAGGTAGTGTACTGTTGGCATCTGTCTGTCTTGAGAGACAAGGACATGTGTGGGAGTAAAACCACAGCAGTAGCAGGACCAAAATGACTTCCCCGGGGTGCAACCCTGGACAGTGTGTATGGGGGTCCTGGGCTGCCCAGACAACAAGACCCCTCTCTCGGCCACGCTGATGTGGTCCAAAGGAAAGCAGAGCAAAATGTTTGGCACCAGCTGGGCTGTGGAAGTTGCTGGAAGGTGGTCTTCAAGATGCCATCTGACCATCTTAGAGACTTCACTCCAGATTTGTGTGGGGTTTACTCCTTAGCCCTTTCTTCTTCCAAATATAGCCCACAAAGCAGTGGAGGTTTAGGATCAGATTCTAGAGGGGCTACCTTCCCAGGCTGATGAGATGGTATATCACCTTCAGTACTAGTAGCCATTGCTAACCATATATTTTTAATTTTTATTTTTTATCAAAATTGTATACTGCATCCGTAGATCTCAGAGTAGTTCACAACATAAAATTACAATATAAAATTACATATCCTCCATGGGTTTGTGTAATCCCCTTTTAAACACACCTAAGGGTGTGTACACACCATACATTTAAAACACATGTCTTTACCCTAAGAATCCTGGGAACCGTAGTTTACCCCTCACAGAGCTGCAATTCTCAGCAGCCTTATCAAACTACAGTTCCCAAAATTCTTTGGGTGAAGCACAACAATACCTGTTGGTGCAGTGGAACTTCCTCTCTCTCCTCCTCCCACATGTCCCCCCCCCGTCTGCTCTGGAGGGTCAGGAGATGATTTTGCTGAGAAAGCAAAAATGCTTGGGCTGACAGAATGACCTTCTTAGTGCCTCTTTTAATGTGCATATGCAACCAAAGCTAGTGGCCATCTCTATATAATAATAATAATAGTAATTTATTATTTATACCCCGCCCATCTGGCTGAGTTTCCCCAGCCACTCTGGGCGGCTCCCAATCAGTGTTAAAAACAGTACATCTTGTGGGAGAGATTTCAATAGTTTAACTGTGCACCAAGTGAAAAAGTGTTTACTTTCCTTTGTACTGAATTTCCCACAGTTTAGCTTCAGTCTTCTCTTGTAATTAATATGAAACAACTTAACATTTCGCCTGGGATGGCTGTTATGAGAACTAATTAATTACCTCTCGACTGGTTTGACTATGCAGTAAAGCCCTACCCATAGGTACACCAGAAAAACCCAAGAGCAATAGCTCACATCTCTGTCATAAGCTCCTGAATACCAGAACCACGTTGGCAGTTAAATTTTGTGGTTCTTCCCACCCAAATGCTTTGCCCTCCCTCCCAAGAGACAATCAGGGGAAAGGACCAAATGCAGCTCTGCCCCCCATTGGTCCTGGTCCTTAGGCTCATAATAGAGTTCTCAAGACGGGGAATGGTTCTCACAATGCCACCAATCAATGAGAATTGAATCTAAGAAGAATCATGGTGACAAGATGCAGGCCATATACCTTGGCATATGCTACATGTCTGCTAGAGACTCAAACCTAGAACAGATTCCTGCCCCCATGTGCCCTTCCTCCCAGTTTCATGCAGTTTTTACAGCCACCTCCTTTGAAACTTCCTGTGCTCCATTCCTGTGGCAGGATGCAGCAGCACGCATCCAAGTGAACACACCAAATGCACAGTGTACCACTGCAAGAATGACGCCATCTGTGAGCTGGCACATGGAAGCTTCTGATATTGTAACAATATAGCAATCATGCTCAGTACTCAATGAACTGCAACAATTTGTTTTCAAAGCACTGGGGATACATTAGCTAAATTTGAGCTAAAGGTGGAGAGTGAAAATGGACAAAGGGGGTGCAGTGGATCCCACTGCTCTTTACACCAATTGTGACGGATCCAAACTACATACACTACACATCCTATAATATAGGTGGGGGCTGCCGGAGAGGGCGAGGGGGAGAGGCTGCTGCCACGGAGGCCCAGCCTCCCGGAAGGCAGAGGGCAGGGCCAGGAAAAAAGGGGGAGGGGAGCAAAGAATCTTGATTGTTTTAAAAAATGCTTTGTGTGTCCATGTCTATCTTGTCCCTTAAAAATATATATATATATTTTTGGTGTGCCATTTGTCTTTTTGTAAATCTACCAAAGATTAAAATTAAATAAACTCAGGCTTAAAGGGTTTTCTCAGGACGGTGGAGGGTTAAATGCTTCTGTATGTGCTTCTGATAGGAAATGCTTGGAGGGGGGCACAAAAATGGGAGGCTGAGGAGGGTCAGTTCCTCAACACTGGGCATTGACAAAAGTCTTTATTTTAATCTGAGGAATGTTGGAGGGTATGAGGCTGCGAACCAGGGTGAGACAGTTTCCGCATATAACACCAATCCTGTCCCAAACCTGCTAGTTGCCAATTAGTTTGGTTGCCACCAATCTGGGCCCAATTCAACATCTCAGAACCACAGTACCTCAAAGGCCACCTCTCCCCCTATGAACTGACAGGACCCTGCAATCATCATCTGAGGCCGTCCTTCGTATGCCCCTTCCGTAAGAGGCTTGGAGGTGGCAAGGCAAGAATGGCACCTTCATCTTTAGGTGCCAGGCAAAAACTTTTCTCTGTACTAACCAGGCCCTTGGCCTTGAACTATCTGTGGCCTTTAGGAGTAGGTGAGATTTTTTAATGCATTTCCCCACTTGGTTTTAATGTATTAACGGGGGGGGGGTTGTAAGTTGCTTTGGGTTGCCCTGAGCAAGATAAAAAAGTAACAAATTTAATAAATATAACAAAAGAAAGGAAGGAAGGAAGGAAGGAAGGAAGGAAGCTGGGTTGTTATGGTGCCTGAGGCTCATATATTGTACATCTCCCTGTGATTTGTCTATGCAAACATTACCTGGGAATGCTCAATGTGGCCCATGGCACAGATATAAACCTAAACCTGTTTGGTAGCCTTGTGGTCAGAGAAGCTTCAGCACTGGTTCTGAATCACTTTTCTATATTAGAATGAATCAGGTGTGAAGTGGTTCTGACATATGTCGATCATCTGATGAGACAAGCATGGGAAAGAAACCTTGCCCTTAGATAAGGTCCACATACTAGAAAACCAAAAGTTCGCAGGGTTGGAAATAGTAATCTTTAGGGCCAAAGGCAGGGTTTATTGCCTCCTCAGTTTCAAGAGATTATTGGCTCCATCTGTTAGGCGCCTTCCATTATCATTCAACTGTCTAGGGTGGTCATAATGCATAACATGCTTTTGACTGGGGCACTCACTGCAGCCGCAAGGAGAATGCCACTGAATCTGGCTTCTCTGTAAGAACTACACCTGCCTGGCCACAGAGTGCGTGGAGACTCATAACATTGTTTCCAAGAGCTGTGTCAGCCTTCCCCAACCTGCTGCCCCCAGATATTTTGGACTACAACTCCTATCACCTCCAGCCAGCACAGGAGGATGGGAGTTGTGGTCAGGGCCAGCCCATCCCTTTTTGCCACCTGAGGCAAAATGGGAAGATGCCCCTCTCCACTGAAGACTCACTTGTTATCAGAGCTGGGTCAGATGCAAGTCAGCACACAAGATGCAGAGCTAAGCATTGTAGTTAATTCTTTCTTCAAGAAAGCAGCATACAGCTCAGCAATAGCTCCCAATAGGACTTCCCCCAATACAGCAGTTGCCAGGACTGATGGTCCCTGCCTCTAAGTCTCCTCTGCTACCAGGCATTCCCAAGCAGCCTCAAACTACGGTGGCCACCTGCAATCTCTGTCCAGCTCTATGCAATCCCTGTGTGCCCTTGGAGACAAGGGGGGAGAGGAACTTGTCACAGCAGCAGAGGAAGACTCCTGGGATTGCGCTTCACCCTCTGATTCTGAGCTGCTCCCTGTCACAGGTTCTCCTTACTCACTAAAGCCTGTTGCTTCTTCAGCATCCAACCATTCCTCCCCCATTCTCCCTCTGGCCTTTCCTCAGTGTCCCACCCCAATCCTCGGGCTCAGAGCCTTCCTCCTCTGGGGCTTCCCTCAGGGCTTCCCTCGCTCCTTGTCATCTGAAGAGCCCAGCAGAGATCATGGTGAGGGCAACACTGGCTTTGATTCTTCATTGCTATTTCTAGGAGTTCTTTTATAATGTGACCACAATCCAGATATTTTAACATGAATCCAATAGGTTGTCTTCCAAGGGAGAGAGTTATATAGCCTGGTTGTCATAACAGAAATGGCCTTGCCCAACATACCCATGAGCTGTCTACTATTGATGGAACGGGGGCTCGGTTGAAGTGGGCAGATTAATGTGGGAAAAGAGGGACCCAATAAAATCCATGGCCCCAAATTATGTAGGACTTTAAACAATCATCGTTTTGAATTGTGCTTCAAATTAGTCCAGAGGCCAGTGAAAATGGTAGAATATTGGAGTCACGTGATCTGACATACAATAGAGACACACACCCATTCAAAATGCTGGCTGTCGCATTTTGCAAAAGCTGTCACAAGCCCTTTGGTTCCTTCAGAATCTGGCATTGTTTGGTTGCTCCAGACAGAGCAGGAGGGGGAGGCGGGGGGAACTGGAACCCAGGGTTGGAGAAGAGAGGCTGTCTCAACATCTCTCAATGTCAGGGAAGAAAGATCTAGAATCATAGAATCATAGAGTTGGAAGAGACCACAAGGGCCATCAAGTCCAACCCCCTGCCAAGCAGGAAACACCATCAGAGCACTCCTGACATATGGTTGTCAAGCCTCTGCTTAAAGACCTCCAAGGAAGGAGACTCCACCACACTCCTTGGCAGCAAATTCCACTGTCGAACAGCTCTTACTGTCAGGAAGTTCTTCCTAATGTTGTCTCTCTCCTCTGTGCCTCCTGTGTAGAGCCTCTTTAAGGAGGGAGAGAGCCAACTAAATATGAGGATGTGGTGGCAAAGCTGGAGGCAGAGAGCCAGGTGCCACCTTCACAGGTGGGTTCAGATGCATCCACCCCTACTGAGAGCATGTGTATGCATACAACAGATTCATGGGCGAGCTCACCCCCACCTCATCTTTAAAACCTTAGCAGGAGAGGCATGACAATTGTTGGGGCATCTTTGTAGGTTCTGTTCAGTTATGAACCCTTTACCATGGAATCTTGTCTTATGGACTTTATGCTGGCTACTGAGCCCATATTGCTATTTGCCTTAATAAATATCTCTTCCTTACTTACAAGTAAAAGTTCCTGTTGTAGTGTTTGGGGACAGGAGTTTGACCAAAGCGGAAGTTCCCTAACTATTTTCAAAGACAGTCCCATGTACGTACCTTTATCCAGCCTGGACCCAACCAATGTAGATGTGTAGTGGGAAGATCTGCCTTCTCTGGGAGAGGGTGCAGTTGGTGCACTATGTCCAAGCTGACATAGGCGCTATCTGGAAGCAAAGACAGTACCAGAAGCACTTTCCTACTGAGTAAAAACACTTAGGACTTTCCTGTGTTTATCCAACCCATTGTTAATCTCTGGAACTGGTTCAGGACTTCCAGCGCCTCCCTGGAAACAGAGGGAAAGGAAAGAGAAAGATGGGCAGTGACAAATACGGTAACCTCCCCCAGTGGTTTCATGTTAAACAACAGAGGGATAAGAGGAATCTGTGTGGCATTCGTAACTCAAGAGTAGCCACTCAGAACCAGCTACCTTCCAGCAAGGACTGATATCGCTTGAACATCCACCCCACCCAGGATAAGTGACCCAGAAGGATTTAACAGTTTGTGGAATCAAAAGCCAGTGGACTGAAAGGGTCCACTGAACCAATATGAATGTGCTCTCCCTTTCCTAGCTCCTGGTGTACTGCCCACCAGAATGATAAAGAATGGCTCAGTCCTCAATCTGGGTTAGAAACCAGAGTGAAAAGGGTATTGAATACCTGGAGTTCAGTTACTACCTTATGCTTAAGTGCCTTGCCACCCGCACACCCAATTACCTTAGGATCTTTTGATGCACCTGCCTCATACTGCCAAATGGACTGGCTTTCACTACACCCAATATAAGCAAAATAGCAGAGAATGTTGCTAAACAGGTAACAGCAGAATATTCTGTACCACTTTCTAAAATCATTGTTCCCCTTCTGCCACCATAATGGTCTTTTTTACTTCAGGCATCTACAAATATGGTTCAAAAGGTTAGATAATTATAGTTCTTTAAAGTTTGTTAATTAGCATGTGATAAATTGCATCTCTAACAGGTTCCAAAGAAAATAATTAAATCTACATTCAGATGGATTGCAATAATTTACACATCCACCTATTTGTCTTTAGTATATGAATGCAGTGTTACTTGGAGGCAGTACAAAGTAAAGGGGCTGGGGCAAGCAGACAGTAACAGTAGATATTATTTCCTCAAATTTGGCGTAATTTGTACTGTAGTGGGGTTTTCAGTTGAATTGTTAATGGAACCAGTGAACCTTCTATGGGGTTTGGAATACATTGGCAGAGGTAGGAAATCTACCCAGTAACAGTGGCGTAGCGTGGGTTGTCAGCACCCGGGGCAAGGCAAGTAATTTGCGCCCCCTAACCCGTGGATTTGCGCCCCCTAACCCTAACCCCCAGATGTTGCGCCCGGTGCGGCCGGCCCCCCCTGCACCCCCCACGCTACGCCACTGCCCAGTAATTACTATAATTTAAGGGCTTCGTCTTTGCTAATTGAAGCAAGTTATAACTTACATCAGCCACCACTTACATTTTAAATATCGGCTCGTATGACAACAATGATTACACTTCCCTTAAAGTGTTTGCCTTTAACTTCTGGATTCATATTTTAATGTGGCTGGTCAGCACCCAATGATATCATTGCATATCTTCAGCACCATCATCCAGTCTGTGATAAAACATAGCAGCAGTGGCAGCTGTTTGTAGATTATTATTATTTTAGTACTAGGTGTCAAATGCTTCATGGAAAATTTACAGAAAAGGCAGTGGTCAAGAATTGGATTGATTAAAACAACTCTGAAACAAGCAGAAGTATAGACTGGGAAAGTCTACCAGAATCTTTGACAGGTTCCTGTCCAGGTATACACTGGGGAGAGACTGAGCAAACAAAAAAACTGTTCCAGATTCTGGCAGACCTAAAACTATTACAAAGTTATGACATCTGGAGTCAACTTCTAAACATGACAACAGGCAGGGGCACATTCTAATGCTTCATAAATATGATTCAATATTCTATAGATGTCCTGTTTCTAAGAATACTTCCTGCTTCTGCTAGTAACTCTTCACACCTTCTACCTTCAAATCTGGGTGTGGAGGACAGAAGAACCATGCAGAGCAGCTCTGTGACCATGAACTGAAAAGGTATTGCCAAAATGCAGTTCAATTTAAGGTATGAATCCTTGGTGAACAGGTAAGCATGCGGTACATACATACCTAAACACATATCTGCATATTGTTCAAGGACTTGGGATTAGCATGTGACCATATAATGATGTCTGAAGCATCTCATTAAAAAAGAAAGAAAAAGAAAAACATTTGTAACTCATGGCTGTTTTAATGACTTCAGCAGTTTCAAATATATGCTGGGAAATAATACATGTTTTCTGTAGAAAACAACACAGGCCACCACTTGTCATTTTATTCTGCATATATGACTCAGAAAATCTAGTTAGACACTGATGCCAGAACAGAATGTGCCTGTCATGAAACAGAAATTGACTCTTGTTTAAATATCA
This sequence comes from Podarcis raffonei, assembly GCF_027172205.1. Lineage (NCBI taxonomy): Eukaryota > Metazoa > Chordata > Lepidosauria > Squamata > Lacertidae > Podarcis > Podarcis raffonei. The sequence continues at coordinate 2,607,458 of NC_070604.1, forward strand.
AAGATGATTGTGGAACAGTGTTTCTCCCATGTATCAGTTCTCTAAGCTCCCCTTAATGTGTATGTTTGTCGGAGGGGGGAACTTCCTAAACAAAATGCCATTGCAATCTTCCTGCTTTCTATCACATTTCTGATTTAGCTGTTTGCTTTAAGGTATAACCTTCTTAAGATTTAGGGCAGATTTCAACATAAAAATGGCTCTGAACACATATGTGTTGGGGTGTGCACAGAACACAAGATATTCTGTTCAGAAGTCAGTTTGCCAGATGGGAAAACAGAGAAACCCAATGGCAGACTGCAAGGAGATTAATTCGCCCCCCGCCCCCCAGGGCACAGGAGGGCGAGAGGCCTCACCCAGCACCTACCCCAAACTGGGTAAGTGCCACATATATATGTATCTCAATACATGTCCCGTTTTCCTTATTTTATTCATAAGCAAGGCAAATATGTTGAAGGGGAGGGGCACAGCCCTGCAGCATCAGCAAGTGTGTCCCAATAGGAAATGACCTGAGAAAGTGCTCTCTGTGCAGCAAGTGCTGGCGAAGGGCATTCTTGGCACAAAATGGGTTATAACTGTTCCCAGGGGCAGATCCCAGGGGCGAAACCTCAGGACCCCTAATCTTGGAAGCGCCCCAGAAGTGAATTTGTCCACATTTGCTTTAAAAAGTGCATCATGCGTGTATGTAACATTTCCCTAATTTCCCCTAATTTTCATCCCTCCATAGCTCAAAAACTCTAAGGCATAGGACATTTTTATTCACAACAGTGTCTTTGACATGTGAGCTAATCTAGTACAGCAATTTCAATCAAAATCTGAAGTGTAGTAGCTATTAAAAAAATAAAATAATATGGTGGTTTTTTGTGGAACAACCTCATTGAAGAAGATAGCAGTGGTTACTAAGACCTAATTGCTGGTTGTGAAGAAGCCCCCATATCAGTTCAAGCTTCAGGGCTCCAAAATTGTAGGTCCACCACTGATTGTTTCGGCAGAATGTGCTTTGGATTGACACACAGTGTAGGACAGGGATGATACGGGGATGTAATTGCATGTACAGCATCCCCAAAATGGCACCTGCTTCCTGCACTGAATGCCAGTGTGTACTCACTTGAAGCTGCTTCTGCTTCTTGAGAGAGTAGAAGCTCGGCAGCAAAAGGAACTTCTTAGACTGTGTGCCGTGCCCACTCCCATTCATTCTGCACCCAGTGCGCTCCCACCACTGGTTTGGGAAGTGGTACACACACAACTTTAGTCACAATCCATATCAATCCTGCATTTATCCAATTCTTCCTTATGAAACTCTACATTTGGATGCATTTCCCCACCTCTGCCCGAAAAAACCCAGTTTTGATCCAAATTGAGAAAAATAACATCTTTGCTGCATTGGGCAAGCAAGAGGGGCTGGTGCTGCCTGCACAGCTGGAAGGTGGGCTGCTGGTGGTGTAGTGCCCCTTCCCCTGTTCAGCTGCTTCCTGCAATGAAGGCAGGTGGTAAAACCAACTCAAAGTGATCCCAGGAGACACTGCTGCTTTCTTCCACTGCTGGCACAGCCAGCTTCCTCGGCGGGAGGGGGAGCAGTGAAGGTGTTTTGAGTTTGGTGACAAAAGAGCTAAAATGGCCAATGCTCCTGCTACCTATACCATTGCTTCCAACTGTACCCTAGGGGGTCCCATACAATACAGAATCCAAAAACTCCTAACCTAGCTGAGATTTTACCATTGCCTTCACTTTCAACCAAACTTCACTTGGATATCAGCAACTATCTGATTCCTCATTGTCTTTTCAGCAGTTATGAAATGAAATTATAAATCAATTTAACAAATGCTTTGAGTGCAATGAATTAGGTAATGATGTACAATGGTATAAACATCCACTACATTATATAAATATATTAGCAATTTACATTGGCCTTATAACAACGAGCATTTGACAAATGCTAATGCACAACTTGTCTGAAACTTCTGACCCTTTAATCATTCTGTCTGGAGAAATGTGATCTCCAGTGCAAATTTAAAAAACACACATTTTGACTAAGTCTGTGGTAACAGTCTTAATTTCTCCTTCTCAAATCACAGCTTGCACTGGGTGGATTTTGCAAACTTTTGTGTAGATCCTCTTACTTGATTGCACTCCATATCCACAAAAGTGTGCTGAATGCGACAACGAGGAGGCTCTCTGTATGTCCCCCTAAAAATAGTCTGAGGTCAGTTTTAACTGTTCTGATTACCTGTTGTTTTTTAGGCCCAGTTTCCTGAACAGGTGAACTAGGGTTAGCGTTAACTGCATGTGACTACAGTGGTACCTCTGGATGTGAACGGGATCCATTCCAGAGCCCCATTTGCATCCAGAGCAGAACGCAACCCGCGTCTGCGCGTGCCATTATTCGCCGCATGACGTGCATGAGCATCTGCGCATGCACGAGCGGCAAAACCTGGAAGCAACACATTCCATTACTTCTGGGTCGCTCAACCCGAAGCTACCACTTCAACCCGAGGTATGACTGTATTTTTGAATGATGCCTTCTTCTTACAACCTGATCCTAAGCATCAGAAATAAGTCCTATTACAGGGGTCTGCAAACTTTTTCAGCAGGGGCTGGTCCACTGTCCCTCAGACCTTGTGGGGAGCCGGACTATATTTTGGAGGGAAAAAATTAACAAATTCCTATGCCCCACAAATAACCCAGAGATGCATTTTAAATAAAAGGACACATTCTACTCATGTAAAAACATGCTGATTCCCAGAACACCCGTGGGCCAGATTTAGAAGGCAATTGGGCCAGATCCGGCCCCCAGGCCTTAGGTTGCCTACCCATGTCCTATTAGCTTCCTGATCACATACTTCCTGGCTCCAATCTGCATTATACATTTCAGGCTTTCCCCAAAGAATCCTGGGAACTGTAGCTTATTAAGGGGTGCTGGGAGACCCCTGTTCCCTTCACAGAACTACATTTTTCAGAGTGGGAAGGGGATTGACAGTTAAACCACTCTGAGAAAAGTTACAGAATGCTGCAGCACCTTAGAATCACAGAATTGTAGTGCTGGAAGGGAACCCTAGAGTCATCTAGTCCAACCCCCTGGAATGCAGGAATCTCAGCTAAAGCATCCACAAGAGATGGTCATCCAACCTCCAAGAAGGAGAGTCCATCACCTCCTAAGGGAGTCCGTTCCACTGCCAAACAGCTCTTGCCATCAGAAAGTTCTTCCTCAGAGGCATAGCAAGTCCTGATAGTGCTGGGGGGGGGCGGTCTGCAGGGGCATGCCATGGGGGTTGGGGGTGCCACCAGAGTGACTGCTTCCTTCCCGGGCACCCTCCACCTTGAGGGTGGCAGGGGTGTGTGCAGCAGTTCAGGCGCGCTGCAAGCCCAGGTCCATGCTGCTTTTGCGAGTGGCACGCTGGGCTCTCAGGGTACAGGCATGCTGCCCCCAAAGGGAAGTGCAGCTCCTGTTCTTCCTGGCGTTCAGTCGGAATGTCCTTTCTCATAACTTGAATCCATTGCTTGGGTCCTACACTCCGGAGCAGGAGAAAACAAGCTTGCTTGTAACAAAGGCTGGATCTCGACACATCAAAGAAGTGTTTCTGTTAAACGCTTTGCAAACTTTGTATGAGAAATCGGGTCAGCAAAAACGCAACTCCACACATCATCTGGTGTCACACTGTTAGAATGCATAAACAACACATATAAAGCGCTTTTTCTTTGTCAATGAAGCTGAGTCCTAAGATGTTTCTTTGTTTCACCTCTGTTTAGCCAGCAGTCTGGCTCACCTTCATCCCTCCTCTCCTTCAGTTGGCTATCTATCTCACAGTCAAACAGAGACTGTAAGCTCCTTGGGGCACAAGACCTTTTCATTCTTGTTTATATTCTTCCATAAAGCACCCATATACATTAACGGTGCTGCCTAAACAGTAAATAACAACAGCAAACTACAACATGGCTACTCTATTGGATTTCATCTATGTGCAAACCCCCCACTCCTTCAATAACTCACAAACATCTTATTCACGTTTTGTTCACATGCCCTGACATGAGCCATGAGAAAGAAGCATGCTCAGTGAGTATTAACAGGAACTTTGTCATGCAACAACCTTAAGACAGAATTTGTGACTCACAGGAAATGAAGAAACAAGCTGTTAAAAAGGCTTCTCGCCATGTTTGAAAAAAGCTGAGACCAAACAAAATACAGGATCACAAAAATACAGGGCTATGCCAGCTGCATTCATCTATCATTCCCACACCCATATTTCCTAGTAGATTCAACTGTGGTAAAACTGGAAGCTAAGAGTAGTCAAAGTGATTAAGACACATCATGGATAATTTTTGGCCTTTCTGAAAGGCCATTCAAACATGCCTCTCTTACATACAACCTTCGGGCAAAACAGTGTCTAAATACATTTTTAAGGCCAAATGCATTATTAAGACGACAAAATAAAGGGAAAAACATCTGAAGCAGCAGAATAAGTGGATGGACTTCCTTTTGCACTCATTCAGAAGGTGTCCCCCTAATTAGAATGCAAAATAACAATTTAAGTTCAGGGTGAAGGGCATAATGGGAGGAACGTGGCAGCTCAGGTGCCCTGCAGGTCCAACCAAGTCATACTCAGAAGAGGCCACTGGCATCAATGGGCAGAACGAAGGGTTCAGCCATACTTACCATTTGCCCTGCTCTTTCAAGGCATGGTCCGCACTTTAAAGCTCCATGTCTGAGTGCCCCCCCCCGGCTCCCTTTTTGCTCCAGAGCAAATGGCAATTCAGGTTTTCCGCAGATTGCCATTTGCTCTGATTCAGCTTTAAAGAGCAGGTTTTCATGGAGAAGACTCTGGAGCAGGAAAAATGGTGCTTGGATATGGAGCTTTAAAGGGTGGGCTGTGCCTGGAAAGTGCAGAGGAAAGGGAAGTGTGGATAAGCCCTAAGTTAAGAACATTGATTTCAATGGGTCTGCTGACGTAAGTTGGATCTACCTCAGCGTCTGTTACTCAGGTCTCTGTTTTGGAAGGTACAAAAATGAATAGCAACTTTGAACTGACCGTTTTTCTAATTGCAGCCCAGGCAAAAGTCCTTGGCGAGAAGCAATTTATTTCTTATAGCAACTACTTCAGCACAAGTTCTGTGTTTCCTGTATATTACAGAAGGCTGACTAGAAATCCCTGGGTAAATGTGCTGGCAGACCTACTTGGGAAAGTTCCTCCTGCAAGTCTAAGGTTGGAGACATTTTTTTCAGAAAATTGAAAGTATTTAGGAGACTTGGATCACTGATTGTGGTATGAGCTCTCTTTTGTATGATTGCAAACAACTGAAAAACCTGTTAGTCCAGAAGTGACGGTGGAACAACAAAAACAAAAAGCAGACACTAGGGGAAGTGAGGCCTCTTTCACAACATTCTCAACTCTGTTAAAAAGTGTTATTGACAGACTATGTCCCTTGGTGCTAGTAAAGCCCTTGGCTTGACTAGAAACATGCCCTTTAATTTCTCAGGAAAAGCTATGGCTTAACATATTTTGACTGCTTCTGTAATTCCAGAATATAGCTGCAACCTGACAGCTGCTGTAAAGGAAAACACAGATCTCCTTTGAACATGTAGCTCTGTCAGCTCTGCCTGCATTGGTGATCAGATATTTTTCATAGAGGCTAATGTATTTGATATTTTATTTTTAAATCAAAATAATTTTACATTTTGCTGGTATTGCCGTTTGGAGGCCCAGGGCAAAAAAGAATTTGCTTTGCTTCTCACAACATAAAGGAGCTAAATAAAGTTACAAAATTTCATCTCTATTGCCCACTTCTTCAAAACCAGTTGTGGGCTTGATCTGATTGCAGAATTCACTCCTCATCATTCACAATCTGTGAGAGCTCACATCCAGCACTATTGATTTTACAGAAATCACCACCACCTCACCTTTTCATCTTCAAATCATTTGTCACCTCCTCAACTTTCTCTTGAAGAGAACTTCTACACTCAAGAGACATTGCTTGCTCTTGTAGTTTCTTCTTGCCTCTAAGCATGCAGAAGTTTAAAAATAAAAAATGTTTCTGCTACATTGTGAGTTGTCCTGTACTGAATGGCCTGTTTGCAAGATTGTTGGGTTTGTACTTGAAGTGCACACAAAATAACAAGTCTTTATGCCAGGAAGCATGTGCCTTAGGCTCATTATTTCGAAAGAATTTGTCATTTACATCCAGAACAGCAGCATTGTAGATGTTATTTGTAAATGTTGTCTAAGCCTTTCTGTATTGGGAGAACCCTCCAGTCGTCCTGCTCTTACATGGTGATGGTGGAGTTAAATTTCAGAAAGTAATGCTGGGGGCGGCGATAGTTCTGCTCCTTGGTGTTTGTGTGCTATTTAATGTCTGCATTGCAGGTGGGCTGCAGGTAATCTCAGGTTCCAGGACATGATCTGAAGGCATGTGACGTTATAGTCACATTGCTGCAGTTAAGCAGATCTGGGTACTGATCTCGACGTCTTAGTTGGAAAAAACTTGGGACGCAGGTGGCGCTGTGGGTAAAACCTCAGTGCCTAGGACTTGCCGATCGTATGGTCAGCGGTTCGAATCCCCACAGTGGGGTGAGCTCCCATCTTCCGGTCCCAGCTCCTGCCCACCTAGCAGTTCAAAAGCACTCTTAAGTGCAAGTAGATGAATAGGGGCCGCTTTATAGCGGGAAGGTAAATGGCGTTTCCGTGTGCTGCGCTAGTGCAGGCTCGCCAGCTGCAGCTTCGTCACGCTGGCCACGTGACCCGGAAGTGTCTTCGGACGGCGCCGGCTCACGGCCTCTAGAGCGAGATGAGCATGCAACCCCAGAGTCAGACACGACTGGCCCGGACGGGCAGGGGTACCTTTACCTTTAAATAAATGCACCTCTGGCCTCATTTTATGTGCTCCTGAAGTTACCCAATTCTTCCATTCCATCAGAGTTCCTTCTTTGCTTAACATGTCTTCTTTATATTTATTGGCTTTTAAAAGTGTTCTCCCTCATTCTATTTAATTTCAGAACAAAATTAATTGATGTATGTGGTTAATTTCTTTAAAAAAACTGGCCAGGCTGTCTGTCTGTCTGTCTGTCTGTCTGGTGCAATCACTTTATTCCAAAGTGTCACAGGAACCACCTTTTTGAAAGGCACCTGGCTGACCAAGATGGCAGAGAAGTAGCCAAACTAGATCACACACTCTAGCAGGCATCATGTGTGTGTACATGTACTCTGCACACATGACATATGTTGTCTGTACACATGACACATGGCATTTCCATTCCTGCATTGCGACATTTGTTAGTTGAAGCAGCAGACAGGTGCAAGGTAGTGCAGTGAACAAGTCAGGCCAAAGTTTTGGAAGACAGAGCTGTGCCTGCCATACAGATTACCTTCACCTGGCCTGCTGTTTTTAAGTGCAGTAGAGGATGTTGTTTCATCACCAGAGTAGAAGCAAGGTTAAACCGCCGGTCCAGTTAACTTCCACATGTGAACTAAGGGACATACCATCTTGTCCTTTCTTCCCAGACAGCAAACTGTCCTAGATCAGCCCTGGGCTCAAAGACACATGTACATGGCTGTGGTCCTTCTGTTACTTGTTTGATATATGGGATACCATTAAAATAATCACCATATTATCATCTGGCGCTCCTATAGAAGTAGAGTTTATATAATTGTATAATTCTGCCACAGAAGCCTGCTGTCCTTGAGTCACCTAGCAGCAGACATCAGGATGTGAGGGGGAGAAGGGAAACAGGGCTATTCCATGGGCTTTGCTGAAAGACCAGGGCTGCCCACCCATGAGACAAGGGGAGGAAACTACCTCAGGCAGAAAGATTCCCTGGGGCAGCAGTTCCCAATGTCAATCTTTCTTTCCCCTTTGTCCCTGATGTGTAGATATTCCCTCCCCTCTTCCTCCCTGGCAGGGAGGGGCATCAGTATCTTGGGGTCTGTTCTTAGGTGCCAAAATATCTTGGGCCAGCCCTGTGAAAGGCCAGCTGTCTTTGGCCCTTCTCCTGCCCTTTATCCCTGTTGTTGTTTATCTTGACATTGGAAATATTGTTACAGAATATAAGGGAAAATAGTGAAATTAAAGGCATTTGCTGACGATGTGGTATTAACATTGGAACAACCAATAGAGAGTGTCCCCAAGGCATTAGAAGAAGCGGAAGGCCTTAAAAGAAACACAGAAAAGACTAAAATGTTGGTTAAAAACATGGACAACCATTCGAAAAAGTTCTTAACCTGAGGTACTATTTCTGGGTTAGCGGAGTCTGTAACCTGAAGTGTATGTAACCTGAAGCATATGTAACCCGAGGTACCACTGTATTGGAATGGGAAACAAAAGATGAGCTGGTTAAAGCTTCAATGACCCACTGGGCAATGGATATATTGTATAATATAGAACTAAACCTCTGGGAGAAACTTTGGCAAAAAGATTTGAAATTGACGGTATGCTACACATTGAAAGAGAATTACATTAACATGATTCATAGATGGTTTTTAACTCCAAGTAGATTGGCTAGAATGTATAAAGCGGAATCCAATTTGTGTTGAAAATGTAAAGAAATGGAAGGACCTTTTTCCATACGTGGTGGGCATGCAAAAAAGTTAAAGAATATAGGGAAATGATATATAATGAGATGGGAAAATGTTTAAAACAACTCCCCCCCCCCTGCAAACCAGAGGCATTTCTATTAGGAATTGTCCAGACAAAGGTTCCTAGGTGTCAGAAAAACCTATTTATGTATGCTACAACGGCAGCTTGGATTTTGTTAGCCCCAAAATAGGTGAGGGAGGTCCCTAGCAAGGAGGATTGGCAACTCAGGATGATAGAATATGCAGAGTTAGCTGGTCTTACAAGTAGAGTAAGAGAACAAGAAAAACAGGTATTTAAAGAGGAGTGGAAAATTTTAATTGAGTATGTAGAAAATAATTGTGCACAGTTGAAAACGCTGGCAGTATTAAGGTAAATTCAATAGCATAACATATTTAAAAGTGATGCAAGATAGGAGAACTGAAGTAGATGGATATATTAAAATATGCAGGAATGGTAGATAATCTAATAGAACCTTGGAAGGGGAGGGAGGGAAGTCATTGAATGTATGGTATGAAATATCTTTAATTTGAAATGTAAAATATTAAAATTATATCTATATATGATTATATATAGATATTATAGATAGATTAGATATGTGTGTGTGTGTGTGTGTGTGTGTGTGTGTGTGTGTGTGTGTATGTGTGTGTATATATATATATGAATGAGAGATTCTTTGGGGGACTGTTAGTGGTGTAAGAGGGCTTTAAATAATGCTTTAGTTAAAATTCCTGCATTGCAGGGGGTTGGACTAAATGACCCTCAGGATCCCTTCCAACTCTACAGTTCTGCGATTCTATGAATGCCTACGGACAACAGGTGAATTCTTTTTAAAATGCCTCAAATATGTGACAAGAAAAGATGTAAGGCTAGTGGTTGGATGAACTTGTCTGACTGTGATGCACATGTGAGAAAGAGAGAGAGAGAGAATGAATTGGCATTAGCAGGTATGTGGAAAGAGATGTTAGAAGCCAAGTTTTGTTTGGAAAAGAAATAGAATTTGTTGCTATCTCCACCTCTTTCTTTCTTTCTTTGGCTGGGTTTCTACATTTACCATTCTTTTGACAGGTAGAAATTCAGCAGGTGGGGGAGGATGTGAGTCATTGAAATGAATGTGCGTTGCTAATTGAGAGCCGTACGTTTCCTTGGGTCTGCTCTGTGAGTCTGGCCATTGTAATGGATTGCTTGGAAGTCATTTCATTCTGCACCGGGTCAAGAACTTTTTAGCCGCCCAATTCCGCCCCCCCCCCGCCGCCGCCCATGTTCCTTATTTTGCCGGACCGAAGGCGGCAACGCTCATTCCAGGGATCGCGCCTAAAGCCGAATTTGCGCATAATCCAAACAGATTGGAAGCGGGGGGAGGGGGGTTGCCAAAGTCTTTTCCCTAGACGCCCCCCGCCCCCTTTTAACTTTTGAAAAAGCCAAGGGCGAAAGCTGAATGCGCACAAGTTAAACGGGCGCAAGTTGCGGGTTTACGGTGCTATTAATCTGAGTTGTTGGAATGATTTAAAACCTTGTTTGTAATAATTAAGCAAACAAATGAAGGCGGGGCTTCAAAAAACAAAACAAAGACCCGTCCAGTGACTCTGGGCGGCGCCATGTTGGCGGACGGGGCCTTGTTTCAGGAGCGCCTCCCTCTCCGGAGGACTACAGTTCCCGTCATCCTCCGCGGGGCGGCGCGTTCTTATGAGGTCACCGCCTCCCCGCCCGCTTCCCGGGCTATATGTGTCTGTGCGCCGGAGCGGCCGCCGCTGCTGCTGCTGCTGCTGCTTGTTGTGCCGCTGACCCGGAGGCTCCGCTCGGCTTCTGGCCCGCCGCCCTCGCCGTCTTCCTCGCAGGCCGCGGAGGCGCCGGCCAGCGGCTTCCGTCCCCTCGCGGGACCCGGGCCCCTTCGGACTCCGCTCCCGCCTCGGCGCGCGGGCCTCGCTTCCCGCCCGGCTGTGCTTCGAGGGGCTTCCCGCAGGGAGGAGAAGTGTCCGCGGGAGGAAAGCGCCGCGGGTCCTGTCCTGGGTGAGCAGCCGCGCGCTCCTTCCGGGTTCTGTTTCTGATCACCATTTGTCGGGTTTGGCCGGGACGCGAGGAAACTGTAAAGGGGGGAAGGCAGTTTTTATGAAGAATTAAACTGTGAAAGCAGGAAAACGGTCAAAGGAAGAAAAGAATCCATTCGTGTTTACCCCCCGAATGTGTGTATGCGCGAATCCCTGGGTTGCTTTCCGCCTCTTGCGTCGCTGTCTTGAGGTTTGCGGGCTGCTCTTTGTCCTCCTGGAAAGGGAAATGGCACAGGCGGCCGAGCTCAGCAGCCCCGCGTCCTCTGCCTCTGCCTCTGGCAAAAACCTGGCTATGGTTGTAGTCGTTTTATTTTGGGGTGGCGGGGGGGATGCTTTTGTCATGGAGCTTTTCTAGGGGAAATCTCCCCGAAGCGTTTCCTAAAGCTGGGCTTGCCCAGGACTAACTAAAGTACAGTAGTCCTGGACGTTAGCTGAATAATAAAAAAGGCAGAACAAAGTAAGTCGTATTCCTTTGTGCTAATGTGTAAAAGCTTTTTTCTCCTGTGTTCTTACTTATGTCCCCACCAAAGGATTTCCCACCTCTAAAAGGAAACGTAAATTTTTGGTGTGGTGTTTATCTTTTTAAAGTTTGCTTTCAAAAATTGGCCTTGTGTCCTCGGTCTCAATTAACCCTAGTGTGATGTATTTGTAGCAAATTTATTTTCCTTCTCCAGTTTCTTTTAAAGGGCTAAAATAGAGGAGGAGGTGTTGTTTAATTTCTTATTTGTTTTTATCAAAAGAGGAGTACAGTGATTTCAGATGGTGAGGGTTTTGATGTTGTCATCTTTGTGCTTTAGTTATGATTTGGTTCAATCTGTCAGTGTGTCATCTCTTAAAGAGAAATCTTTTACATCTGCTCCTACTAATTTGAAGTTCTGTGTTATACTGTTTCATTTAAAAACCTGCAAAACATAGTTCCATGAGTCTTGGTTTATGACATTGTACTTTTCTGTGAAGTGTTTTATCACATTACCTTTTAAAAGGCTACATGTTTTATATTGGCTGGGAGTCAACTGACATTTCAGTACAATCATTGTGATTCCTCTTCTTGGCTTTCTATCAGCTGAATTCCAGTTTTATCTGTTCTGAATCTGAGCTGTCCAGCAATGGAATTATTTTTTTCTATGCTTAACTTGTAAGGGGGAAGGAAAGTGGAGTGGCCAGAAGTGAGAGTGAAGCTAAGTTTCCTGTTTTCTATTTTGTATCTCACAAAGCATATTATAATGAAAGGTATTGTAGCATGCTGGGTGTTTATATTAGATGTGCTGCTTATAGTCTAGGGTGTTTTTGCCTGTATGCTGTACTTTGGGTTTAATATCTCTCATATAAATTGATACTTCCTGTAAACTGTCAGTATTACCCAAACATCTGGTCCATTGACAAGATATATTTTCATGCTTGTGTTCCCAGTTTGATATTCAGAGAACATATTTTAAGAGAACTAATACTGATACTAATACTAAAAAGTGCTCCTGAGGTTTTGGCCCTATTAAATAAATGCAGCATTGCTGTTGATCTTTTGAATTATTGACTGATGAATATGGAAAAACTATGAATACACCAAGGCCAACTACTACATACATCGACTGGGAAGTAGTTTCAAGTGAATCCAAGTGCCTTGTTTCAAAATGTATTATATTTGAGGCACAAGATCAAATGCACCACTTTTGAAGTCTGAGCTGTCAGCAGGTTTTATTACCACCCGTGCACTTCAGTGGTGTTTTTTTAAAAGTTTTGTTATTTATGAGCTTACGTGAGAGATTCTTGGAAAACTTGTTTAAATGGTTTAGAGACCTCATTGTGGGATTTTCTTAATAGAGTTTTTTTTAAATCTAAACTGGCAGATAAAGGTAGAAAGAGGATCTACTCCTAATTTCAGCATGTGTAGCCTTGACTTGTCTCTCCCCCCTCCCCCCACTCCCAAGGTGGAGAATATATTGATTTTGCTTTATAGGTGGTTCTACTTGCTCCTTGTACATGCTTCAGCTTCAGATATAATCAATTATGACTGTTTTAAGCCTAATGTGGATATGCCTGGTCTGAATGGTGATCACTCTTTGTCTGACTGACCGGGCAGGAAAGGGATTTGGAAGCTGTGGTGGATTAGTCAGTGAAAAAATCAGAAAAAATAAAAAACAAACTAAAACAGGTATTTATCTTAAAAATTTATCTGAAAAATAATAATTGTGGTTTAAACTCTGTTGCAGCATTCAAATAATTTTCAGTAGCAGTTTCAAGTATGATGTAAAATTTAAGTTAGACTAAAGATTACTAAATTTTAATATAATTATGTTATGTCAGTGAATAACTGATGAGAAATTGAAGTAAGGAGTAGATGGGAAGTTGGGTCTATAGAAAAAGACCATCGTTAATTTAAAGTTTTGAGATTATTAATGTATTAACATTCTTTTTGTTTTGTGTTGATGGATATTTGTTTTTTCTTTTTGGTGTGTTAAAGTACACAATTAAAAGAAAAGAAAAAGAAATGTTGATTCAGTGTGGGCCTGCTGTGAAAAAGGCAATATATTAGAGATCATTAGGAAAAGAATGAGCAAATCTATGAGTCCACACTTGGAATACTCTGTACAGTGTTGGTTGCCACGCCTTGAAAGGGATGTAGTAGAACTGCTGGAAAAGGTTATGAATAGGGCAAATAAAATGATCAGGAACTGGAACAACTCACCTAAAAGGACAGGTGACACTGTTTGGCATTATTTAGCTTAGAAGTAAGGCAAGTAAAGTGGGGTTATGATAAAAGTGTATAAAACACTGTGTGGCATGCAGAAAGTCCCTAGGGGGAAGTTGTGCCCCCCCCCCTAAAAAAACCTTCCAATACTAAAACCTTAGGTTTCCCAATGAATCTGAGTTTTATGGAGTGCAAGACAGACAAAAAGAAGTTTTCACAAAGCACATAGTTAAACTATGGAAATTTGCTACCACAGAATGTTGTGATGGCTACAAACTAGGATAGCTTTAGAAAATGTTTAGACATATTTATGGAGGATAAGGCTATCAGTGGGTACTTGTCTACAGGATCAGAGGCAGTGCCCTAGTCACTGAGAATATTAGTTGCTGAGGAGCAACAGCAGAAGAGTGCTATCCTTGCCCTCATGTCCTAGTTGGTGGCTTCTCAGAGGCATCTGATTTGCCATTGCAGAAACAGGATGTTGGAGTAGATGGGCCTTTGGTCTGATCTAGCAGGGCTCTCAGGACCCTCCTCCTTGCTCCAGTTTTGAAGGATTGCAGTTGCACGTATTGGACCGGATGTGGGTGTGTAGTGCAACCTGACCTGCATGAGGAAAAGTCATAGGCCTAAGCAAATGTTTGTTGCGGACAATACATGGATTCAACACAAGTAGAGTCACCTTTGAATGGAGTTTTTGTTGTGATGCACAAATGCCAAGGCTTAGTAGGTGAAGCTGCTTCAATTCAAATGCTGTTGGGTTCCCACTTCACTCCCCATCCCCCGCCCCCAGCAATAATTCTGGTTTCCCTGTACTAAATTCCAACAGCATAAGTCGGGAAAAGTGTGAGTTTGCATGTCCAGAGCTGGTAAATATAAAGAGATTTTATGTCAGCCTTTAGATACAGTGGCAGAACTGTATAGCTTGTGAAGGGAAAGTAGTATCTTCAAAATGACATAATTTATTTTCATAAGCTTGATGATACAGACCTAAATTCCCAAAGCTATTGGAAGTCTAATACAGCTTCATTCTCAGAAATAAGGTAGAGGTTATGTTTAATTCATATATTCTGCCACCAATTAATGTTGATGAAATTGAGCACAACCAGAGTTAAAGCACTTAAAAAACCCCATTGCTATATAAAAAGGAATGTGATAGTCAAACTACAGTAGTTTACTACACAGATGTTCTGCTATTTAGATTGGTAAGATTTTAAATGGATATTATGCTAGCTAGGGTGTAGAATTGGAGGTTTTCTCTCTTTGCAGGAAGTCAGATGAATCCACCTTCATATCTGTACTGTAATCAGGCAAATACTGAATCACAGAATTGTAGAGTTGATCCTGTGGATCATGCAGTCCAACCCCCTGTAATGCAGGAATCTTAACTGAAGCATCCATGACAGATGGCCATCTGCTTAAAAACCTCGCATGATCAAGAAGCGGGAGTCTCTTAAGAAAGGAGTCAGAAAGTTGTTCCAGATGTTTAGTTGGAATCTCCTTTCTTGTAACTTGAAGCCATTGGTTCAGGTTCTGGCCTCTAGAGCAGGAGAAAACAAGCTTTCTCCATCTTCCATGTGATGGCCCTTGAAGATATTTGAAGATGTATTCTCTTCTGCTGACCTGCTTTCTTTAAAATGGTAAATTAAAAGCTGACCAAAAAAGGAACTGTGTACCTCTGCTTGATTCTCTGTTTGTTGATCATAGTTTTGAGGATGAAAATATGCAAAGATCTACTCCCTTTAGCTTGTCCTTGCTACAGCTTTTGAGGCATTTCCTATTTTTGGAAATTTTCCTATCAAAGGACAGACTCAGTAGGTTCCCATTGAGAGGCAGATCTCCAGCTACACAAGTCTGGATTCTGTGTAATTAGGAAAGGAGGAAGGAAAATTTAAAAATCTGATTCCTTATGTGCTTCTCTCAACCTGTGTTTAGGTCTGTACACAAAAACATGCAAGAGATCCAACACTAGCATTATTTCATCTGTGTTGTATTTCTTTTAGTGTTAGAAACTGGCATAGGAATGGTAGGACCCATGCTGCTCCTGGTCCGAGGTTATGGGTGGCAAAACAAAATGTCTAGGCACATTTTTTTCCTGCCCTTCCACCAGACCAGACAGCCTCACAGCAAAAATAAAAAAGCCTCCTGGTGAATCAGGTGGTCTGTAGAGTAGTGGTAGGAAAAAGAGGCTTTTGCAACTGCAGAAAAGACATGTCTTTTGCTGCTGCAGTGATGGGGAAATCAGGTGTTTGGCGGGGGTAGCGCAGCAGCAAAAGAGACATGTTATTTGTTTCCGTTGTGGCTGGCAGACCAGCTGACTGCAGCTTAGGCAGGTGGAGATGCTAGGCACCAATAGTGTCGCCTGGACATTTCCATCCAGTCACAAATGGCCGGTTGCAAAATGCGCCTGGCGCCTGGCTAATTTCGAACGCTGGTTCTTACCCTGGAACAAAGCTCAAGAGTGATGTCCTAGATCAGAGGTCATCAAACTAAGGCCCGCAGGCCTGATACGGCCCACCGGGCTTGTTAATCTGGCCCGCAAACCATACAGACCCTGCCACCCGCTCGGTCAGTCCCCGCTCTGAACAGGCGTGGCGCAGAGGCCTTGCCACGCGGAGGCTGACTTCTGCGGCATGGCTTGGCTTCTGATTGGCTGCAGAAAGCTCCAGCAGCCAATTAAAAGCCGCGGATGCTTCTGGACGGGCAGCGACATTGGCATGGCTTTTGATTGGCTTCCTTCCTGCTGAGGCGGCTGAGCGGGAGGAAGCGGCCGAGCAGGAAGGAAGCAGCAGCGGCGTGGAGGCCAGCAGCATGGGCTCTGTGCCCCGCCGAGACAGAGAACGCCGACGCTCCCAAAGACGAGGCAGCGTCAGCAGCTGCGGCATGAGTGACATAGGCAGGGAGGTGCTTTCAGGAGGCGGTGGGTCTGGCCCCCCACAAGGTCTGAGGGACAGTGGACCAGCGCCCTCCTGAAAAAGTTTGCTGACCCCTGTCCTAGATCTCCCTAATGTGCTTTTAGGCATCATAAATATGTGCTGTTCAGCAACATACTAGGTTTCTAGATTGTAAGGCATATGTATGGGCTTGCCATATTGGTGTGTGTATGTGTGTGTACATTATTAATAATTTTCGAGTTAACAATTTGGTGATTTGGCATTTTTCAATTTATCATTTCATGGTAAAGTAGAACTTGGTCATAGTTGACCATCACCCAAATTGATAATAAATCTATGGCCCTTGGACTATACCATAGTGGACTTTCCTGCCATGTGCCTCTCTTAAAATAAACAGAACAGAACTAGCCTTTCTACAGCTTCATTGAAGATGGTTATCTCTTATGCCACCTAGGAGCAAATGAAGGTGTTGGCATGATAGCAAGAAAAGAAATGGGCATGTGCACTCCAGGATTCTTGCAGAAGGAAATAACACATGAAAGGGGGGGGGGAGTCCTTTCTTTGAAAGAAAGATATAGCATTTTCCCATTGGCCTGTGCAGTCAGTCAGCTCAAAATGTATGTGCAGTGCTCACAGATGCTCGCTTGCCATTGCCTTGAGATAGTGTTGTTGGGGAATCTTCTCCTTGCTCATTTGATTACATCAGTAAGAACTAGCTAGAACAGGGGGCAGCAAACTTTTTCAGCAGGGGGCCAGTCCACTGTCCCTCAGACATTGGGGGTGGACGGACTATATTTTGTGGGGGGAAATGAATGAATTCCTATACCCCACAAATAACCCAGAGATGCATTTTAAATAAAAGCACGCATTCTACTCATGCAAAAACATGCTGCTTTTCTCATCCCTCCATGGTCACAAAAGCCTCCTTCCTGGTGTGGACAGGAAGAAAACTATAGTGTGAGCTGAAAATGTGGTGCTTTTGTTGGACTGTATCAGTCCTTGTGTGCATCTGACTCCAACACCTATGATCTGAATATGCATCAGATTCTAATGAAGATATGGGAACATTAGACTTAAAAGTCACCAGCATTATGTAATGATGGGTAGGAGGAGGAAAGGGCCGTGGGCTGGGCCTGGTCAAGTATACTCTTGTAATTGTGGGAAGAGCAAGGAGAAAGGTTGCCTCTTGCAGTGCCTTTCCTTGCCACCTACAACTTTGCCATCCGCAGGCAGGTGAGGTGAGGCTTCTCTCCCACATCCCAGGCAGCATCAGTAAACTCAGATCAGTGTTCACAGAGGTAAAGTGTGTAATGGGTGATTCTGCATGCAGCTTGCACGTGCAGTTGCTCCTTACATGGTATGCAGTCTCAAGCAATGGCTCACATTTGTAAATGAGCTGTTACAGGTTAAACACCGGCAATCAAGCTTTCATATTGCCTGATGTCACCTAACTTTAGAACAGAGTCTGTTCTAAAGTTCAGTTGTGAGTCAAATAATATGTCCCAGCCCCTTGGTTTCTCTTAGATCCAGGAAGACACAGGTTACCTTCAATGCCAAACCATTGCATTTAGGTGTGTGACTGTTTGAACTGCCATATAACTGAATGATAACAATTTGCTAGGTAAGGACAACATACAGTTGAAAAAGCATGGAGCTAAACTACATGGCTTGTATGTGATTAGCAAAAAAATCTGAAATTCATTACATATGTAGCCTTTCTATATTGTAAATATATTCCTTTCAGAGAAAGTCATAGCTCATTCCACTTCTGTAATGTACCACTAGGGATATGTTGCTAATTCTAAAAATATGTCAGTTCCTCAGTTTCCCACCATCTGCTGCAAACTTTGCTCCACCCTCTTTTTTGGCTGTTGTGTACATGCAGGTTTTCCTCTGCAGAATGAGAAAAAACAAATGTAGTTAGTAGTTAAGAGTTTCCGTGGTTACTTGTTTGATTCCAGGAAATAAAAGGAAATGGTTTAAAGCTTGTCTAGTAAACTTGGGGAACAAGCATAAAATTAGGCATCTTATGTGTGCTGTTGACTTTTATTTATTTTAGTTTTCGTGCAGTCTAAACCTTTGCATTTTATTTTCCTATTCTGTTAAAGTGAAAATAGCATTTGTCCATAGTTTTGTGACTTCTTCATAGACCAGATCCCCTTGAATCTGTATAGGGAGAAATAAATGCATTCTTTTGCTAGCGTATCAGATTGCCTAACCAAAGGCAAACTGCACTGTACCTGTATATCAGAAATTAAGATTGTAGCTACTTTATAGGGTGGCAGCATAGTTTGGTCATGTGTTCACAAGGTGCTGTGTATAAACAAATGTAGATCACGAGAAGCATGTAAATAATAATTCATTCAATTATGAGTCAGTTTGATGAGTTGTACTTATTAAATCATTTAAAATATTTTGGCTCTTGCGGTGTTTCAGCTCACTGATCTCTGTAGCACAGTTCATGTGGCAGCTGCCTGAGTAAGCCACCTGAATGGCATTGTATATTGTTTCTATGAGGCAACTTACATGATGGGGTTTAGCAGCTTTTCATAACCTGTGCTGCTATTTAAAATGGCAGATATTGGTCCTCTGCCAAGCCATGTGCAGCATTTAGTCGTGCTTTGCCAGTTAACTCTAATATTTCATTCAGAGATCACCTTGATGGGTATTTTAAAAGGGCGGTGGGGGGGGGGCTTCAAGTGGAAATGATTAGCAAGTTCTGCTTTTGTTCTTCAAAGCCATAGCTGCTGTATTCCTGGCTCTTGGCAGACTCTGCCTGCAAGTACTTCGTGTTCTGCAGGACTTGTGCCTGATTTAGAGTATTGCATGTGCTGAAAGCTCCCAAACCAGATTTTGTTCAGTTTTGTACTCTGCATCTAGTTTTATTAAATTCCCTTTGAGTCTTGCTGTTCATGGAGAATTTTAGGCTTCACCAGTCAATACTGGTGCATGGAAATAATAATAAATAGCCCTCTTCATTCAAAGGAGTGTCTTTGGATTGAGCTACTTTATGGTGTAAATCACAATTAAGAGGCTCTGATTAAACTTGTCAGGTTTGTTTGTTATTAATATCTTAACATCATGATGCAATTATTCCCCAGGCGGTTTAAAAAGCTGAGACAATTAGTTCTGTGAAACTTTTGGCTAGCCTATAGTTTTATTTGTTTCAGGTAGCCAGTAAGGCTACGTTTCCATGTAATGCTAAACTTAGGTTTAGTAAGCTCTGTGGTGCACACAGCTCAAGCCCTTCTGCTCTGCTCCTGCCTTCACACAAATGGGTAAACTGGGAAGGGAATAACTTAATATGTCTAGGGCTGTGCTATAAATCGATATACTGTATCGTCTGATAGCAAATTTTAAATCAAATCATAACTTTTTTAAAAAAATGACCCTGCTATATATTGCAAATTGTGTGTGTGGTATTCAAAAAGCACAATATTGGAATAACTGGGAAGCCGATGCTTCTTCCTGTGTGTTCAACCCTTGCTAACTCCGCCTCAGCCAACTCTTCCCTGCCATCGCTACACAAAGAACTGCAGCCTCTTTCAGTTATCACAACCTCTTTTGGTTGTGCTGCTGCAAAAATCGCCTTTGAGAACTAGTTAAAAGCTGAGCAAAAATCGTGCCTTCTGTGGGATTGTGCTGCTGCTCTCTCCCTCTCTCTCTCTCTCTCTCTCTCTCTCTCTCTGTGTGTGTGTGTGTGTGTGTGTGTGTGTGTGTGTTAACTGTTTCCCTTCTGAGCTTCCAAGGAACTTCTCTTGCTCTCTTGCCAGGTAGGAGGGAACTCCCCCCCCCATGCTTGACTTGCAAGTCGCTTCAGAATAAAAGAGGGGGACCCCCTGTGTTTGTTGTGTGCGCCTTTCTTGGGGGGCAGAAGCAGCCCATAGGTTTCTTAATTAACCTAGCATATGAAGCTCCTCAGTCCAAGCAGGAGGTAAATACTCTTGAGATGCTTGTTGGCTTGCAAGTTGCATCAGAGTAAAAGAAGAAAAGCACCCTGCTCTGTTGTTTGAACCTCTTCTATCCCCCCCCCTCGTTATGCCCCCCATTTTCTCCTCCAGTCCCACTCCCTACCCTAGAACTCTTCTCAGTTCTCCTCCTGCCCCTTTGATATCTCATATTTGTAGCCTCTGTGTGACCCAGCGTTCCGAAGCCCTGGATTTCTTGGAGGCTCCTGAGGCTGTCGGACAGGATGCCATAAAGATGATGCCAGGCTGCATGGAAGTCTGTGTGCTGCTTCTGCAGAGCCAAATACTCACCAGGCTCCACCACAAAAAAAGTGGAGGACCTGGCACTGGCAGATGATGGATTGAAAGCAGAAAAAAGCTAAAAGATTATATGTCTGTATGCCAACAGTGAACACTGAAGAATGCCCTTTGATATGGTGGAAGAGACATGAGGCATCCTTCCCAATGTTGAAGGTGCTTGCAACTAGGTTTTGGGCTATCTGAGGAACATGTGTGCCATCTGAAAGTGTGTTCAGAATGGCTGGCAATGTTCTTCAAAGACAAATGGCGTCTGTATTGCCAGAGAATGCTGAAACGCAAATTTTCCTTGCAAAACATATACCGTATTTTTCGCTCTATAACACGCACCCGACCATAACACGCACGTAGTTTTTAGAGGAGGAAAATCCGTAGGCATTCCCTCCATAACACGCACAGATATTTCCCCTTACTTTTTAGGAGGAAAAAAGTAAGTGTTATGGTGCAAAAAATACGGTAAATTTCATTTAATTTTTTTTGTTCTGTAAAATTTTACCCATTCCTTCTGGTTTGGCCTGGATTATAAAAGAAATGGAATTTTTTTCTGGCAATATGAATATATTGTTTAACAATCTTTTGTTCTGTTCAAATTTATCCATTCCATTCTTACTATTTTGGTCTGGTTCAGAGAAGAAAATAACTGAGGTTGTAGGATGTATAAGACTCAGTAGTGAATTACATTTGAATATCTAAAATTGTGACACTGAATTGACTTTTCTTATTTAGTAATGTAATTAAATTTTTAGAGAACATTCTCTCATCTTACTTTTGATATCTATTCTACTGATTACATCTACTTCTATCATCAGTATGGTAGTACATAGCAGTTGTAACAATATGTTAAAGTAAAAATGTATCCATTTTATAATAAGACCCATAAGTAGTAGCTCTCCAGAGCATTGCCACTTTCATTTCTACATAGATCCAGCACTCTACTCCTATTGTTAAACTCCTTAACATATTGTCTCTCCTTAACATATACTTTGAGGCTTCAAAGCACACACACTTCAGTAATTCTTGTGATCGCCCTGTAAGGCAGACCAGTATCACAGTGATTGTTAATACCGATGTTATTGTTTTTGTATTGTGTTTTCCTGCTGTGTAATTAACCATGAACAAGCTATGCCTCAAAAGGTGACCTATGCAAATTTTTCTTGATAACTGTATTCCCAAGGCCATATTTATATTTCTATGGCATAGTGATCCATGCTCTTTGCCAAGAAAAACTGAATTTGAAACTGCTTTGGTAGTCACAGGCAGGAGCAAGGAGTTACAGACAATATAACCCTGGCTCACTACAATTCCTACTAAGCGCCCTCCCACTTTCTTAGGGGTTTCACAATCCATTACCAATATATATTCACAATCCATTTTTTAAACACGAACACATAAAAAAAGATGAGAAACTAGATTAGAAGCTTGATTTTAAAAGCTACGTACATTATTTGCTATGCACTGAAATAAATATATATATATATATATATTTCTATACTTGTGCACAGTGCTGGCAAAAAATAGCATATAGATAACTAATTACATGTTTTAACTGTGAAATTAACAGTAGCTGCATTATTTCTAATTATGGTTATTCTACATTCTCCATTCAGTTCTGCAAAATGAAATAATTTCTCTGTTGGATGGCATTGAGAATGGACCAATATGACCAAATCAAATTTTCTACAACAGTCATCAGAAATAAAACTTGCCAAGAGGTGCCAAGACTTAGACCAGGCGTGCAGGGTTAACTTGGTGCAGGCTTAACTAGCTGGTGGGACCTGTCACTTCCCCTTCTGCCTCTTTGAGAGGATGCGTCAACAGCAGCAGCAGCAGCAATGGCTTAACCTCTCCTCCTGTGCAGATAATCGGGGAACCAGAAACGCCCCGGGCTTTGCAGCAGTAGCAGCACTTCCTGCAGGATCCATTAGCTGTCCCACCAGTGTGTCAGACTGGCATGGTGCCCGCTTCTTGGTTCCCGGGCTGGGCTGCAGCTGGCTGCTTCCTCGAAGGTGGTGCTCGTGCTTCCACCGGGACAGAGCACGTGCAAAGTGCACAGCTGGCCTAGCCAAGGCATGGGAGCAGAGGGGTTGTGCTTGCTTTCCATGCAAGGCTTTCTCTGACTCGTGTTGCAGCTGGAGAAACAGCACTTCATGGGGCCAGCAGCTGCTTACTCAGGGTTTGGGCGGGACGCAGAGGCGGCAGATTTATTCAGTTGCCACACAGTGGCACCAAGACTTTTTGAAGTGCTCGCAATACACTTTTTAAATGCATCTGAAGCAGGAACATAGCCATATTACTAGATTGTAAAGAGGTGGGGGAGATAAGTGACTGGAAAATGTGTATTGTTAAACTTGGATGTGGGTGGCTTCCGTGATCTCTCATGCTCCGTCCAAGCCGGTCACCAACTGACATCCTCAAGTGGTGATGGCAGAGCCAGCCTGTACCCTATAAGCCACTGGGATGACCTAGTTATAAAGAACAAATCCTCATTTCAGTACCTGCAAGTTAGGGATTCTGATTTCAAACCCTAAACTTGCATCTGGGAGCTGGGCAAAGACCTTGTCACAGAGAATAGTACCATTTTGTAGATGAACTCTGAAGCGGAAAGAGGAGAAGTTAGCCATTAAATCTGTGGTACGCCCCTACCCACCACATTTTATGGCTGGGAAACATTGAGGCACAATCTTTGTTTTGGAGGTCTATAAGGTAGTTACTAAAAATTGCCTCATGTCACATTTAATTCCTCAGAATAATTGCAGGTGGTCTGAAATACCAGGGGTGGCATTTTGAGATGGAGAGCTTGGAGGCAAGTTTCACAGCGAGGCTCAAAGGCAGTGTTTGAAAGTAGCCAGGCGCATGTTGCACCAGGATGGCACCTGAGCAGGAGCAGTGAACAATGTTATAGTTAATTATTGTAGCTCGTCTTCACTTACCCAGCCCCAGTGCCCTGCTCACAGTTGTGAAGAGCATTGTATGAATGATCCATGTCACCATTAAGAAAAAGAGGTAGAAATAGGCCAATATATATATATATGGACTGCCGCTGGATCAAGTGACTTTTTTTCTTTCAGTTCTCAGATTCTTAATGTAGCTCAAGGTTGTCAAATGTACTAGCCATATGATTAACTGATAATCAATTACAGTCAGGCCATCATTTGAAAAATAAGCCTTTAGAGCCGTCTATCCCAAGTATGGCAACTAGACATTCTGTTTTAGCGACTGTAACATTGGCTTAAGGAGCCATTTGACGCCTAGCTTATATATCTGAGTTTCTAACACTGCTCAAAAGTCTGCTATTGAATATATTCAGTAGTAACGTGCAAAAAAAGCTGATTTAGTTTTCATAGGGTGGAATTGAACATTGTGCTATGATGAATGTTCCATCTGTGCAAGCACCTAACTTTGCCAGATGGAATTTCCCCCCTTCTCTTCCCCGTCCCACTGTTCTGGGCAATGTTCTGACCCTCAACAAAGATCCCAAGCACTTTGGCCCCTGGACAGATATCATCTTGCTTGTTGATGCATCTGCCATACCTGCAGGCACGTATTCATTTACCTTGGCTGCTCAGAGGCCCACATTCAGCAGCAGTTCCACCTGGCCATTATTGAGAGTTCCTCTAGCTTGGCGTCACCTCCACTGGCTGAAAGCAATGTTGGCCGCTGGAGTGACTGGTTAAAGGGCTTGTCCACACTTCTGCGTGTCCCATGCCTAGAAAGCAGAGGTCTGCGTGGTTTTCTACTTGCCCTGTGCTTTCTAGGCATTGGGTCTGAGTGGTCTTGCCTTTTCCCTGTTGCTTTCCCCCAGGAAACCCGTTCTTTAGTGCTAAATCAGAACAAATGGCAATTTGCAGAAAACTTGATTGCAGTTTGTTCCGATTCACTGTTAAACTGTTGGTTTTCCTGGGGGAAAGTGGAAGGGCGAACAGTTCATAATAAGATAATAATTTTATTATTTATACCCTGCCCATCTGGCTGGGTTTCCCCAGCCACTCTGTGTGACATGAACATAGTAAAATGTCAAACATTAAAAACCTGCTGATACAGGACTGCCTTCAGATGCCTTCTAAAAGTTGTGTAGTTCTTTATCTCCTCGAAATTGGATGGGAGGGCGCCACTACATAGAAGGCCCTCCATCTGGTTCCCTGTAATTTCACTTCCTGCAGTGAGGGAACTGCCAGAAGACCCTTGGCAGAAGGACCTTAGTGTCTGGGCTGAGCGATGGGTGTGGAGACACTCCTTCAGGTATACTGGGCCAAGGCCATTTAGGGCTTTAAAGGTCAGCACCAACAATTTGAATTGTGCTCAGAAACGTACTGGGAGCCAGTGAAGATCTTTTAGGACCAGTGTTATATGGTCCCGGCGGCTGCTCCCAGTCACCAGCTGCTTTCTGGATTAGTTGTAGCCCCATGTAGAGTGCATTGCAGTAGTCCAAGCGGGAGATAACTAGAGCATGCACCACTCTGGCAAGACAGTCCGCAGGCAGGTAGGGTCTCAGCCAGCATACCAGGTACAGCTGGTAGACAGCTGCCCTGGACACAGAATTGACCTGCACCTCCGTGGACAGCTGTGAGTCCAAAATGATTCCTAGGCTGCACACCTGGTCCTTCAGAGGCACAGTTACCCTGTTCAGGACCAGGGAGTACCCCACACCCACCCGCCCCCATCCCCCCAAAACAGTACTGCTTGTCAGGATTCAACCTCAATCTGTTAGCTGCCATCCATCCTCCAACCACCTCCAGATTCTCACACAGGACATTCACTGCCTTCACTAGTTCTGATTTAAAAGAGAGGTAGAGCGGGTTCATAAAGATGTTGAAAAGCATGGGGGAGAGGACAGCTCTGAGGCACCCCACAAGTGAGCGCCCAGGGGTCTGAACACTCACCTCCCAACACCATTTTCTGGACACGGCTCAGGAAGGAGCGGAATCAGACAGTCCAGAAGGATACCATGGTCAATGATCAATGGTATCAAAAGCCACTGAGGGATCCAACAGAACTAGGAAACAGTTTTGTTGTGGATAGCAGCAACCAGGGTCTGCATCAGGTGAGGGGAGTGTTGGGATGGTAGTAAAATGGCTATAGTAATGGCTGTGGTAGTTGTAAAATGGAGTGGGGAACCTCAGACTCTGGGTGCAGCCGCTGGAAACCTACCAGCAGTTGAACTGTGGACTGCATTCAAGATTGTACCTGCCTCTTGTTTTAAGATGTGGTGTTTTAACTGCTTCTTTATTCAAGTGATCTTGTGATGAGATAACCAAGTTTGCAGAGAGTTATTTATTTGTAAGGTTTCAAACCAAGGAAGCTCTCCAAACTAGGAAAGAGAATGGCAGGTCAAATGTAATGTAAGTGAAGGCCCAGTTCTAACTTCAGGTATGTATTAATGACAAGTTGGTAGTGGAGAAAAGCAACTTGAGTGTAAACTTAACTCTGCCACCCCAAAAGTTGTTCTAAAAAGAAAGGTCTTAATGTTTTGAAAAGATGTTCAAAGGTTCTGTAGAACCTGCTCTACGTTTGGAGCCAAGGCAGCTGCTGATCATTATTCTGTCAAAATGCACTTATGAGGAATGGTTGCATTTCCAAAATTTATTCATAATCATGGTTTTAGAAGATTTTTGTGGAGAGGGTTCTTTTTTTAAAAAAAGTATCCTTCCACTAGCACAAGCTTCCAGCATGATCCAATAATGGAACCTCACCACACACATTATCTCTTTTAATTCATCAAAAGTGTGAGATAAATATTAGCCTCCTATAATCAGCATGCTTAGCTCTAGTAAATGCACGAACGGGTTAAGACTATAGAGTAAACAGTCCTGCCAGACTCAACTAAGTCGCACGCCTTCACCTAGAGAGGGTTACCAAAAGCCATTACTCTTTCACCATGTGAATCATACCAGAAAGGACATCTGGGCTAATTGCTCCAAGTAACCCAAGGTGTTTGTAACCTGAGGTACCACTGTATTAACTCTAAAATTTATGGAGAGTAGAAAAAGGATTGGACATGGGTTTTTTGTTCTGCTAATAGACACTACAGTGGTACCTCGAGTTAAGAACTTTGCTTCAGGATGAGAACAGAAATCACGCGGCAGCAGCAGGAGGCCCCATTAGCTAAAATGGTACCTCGGGTTAAGAACAGTTTCAGGTTAAGAACGGACCTCCAGAACGAATTAAGTTCTTAAGCTGAGGTACCACTGTATTGCATTAAGTTACCAATTAACTTGTCTTGTTTTATTTGCTTAAAAGCTTTAGGACAGCTTTCCCCATCCTGGTGCATTCAAGATGTTTTGGACTTTAACTCCCGTCAGCCCTGGCCATTGGCTATGCTGGCTGGGAATAATGTGGATTGCAGTCCAAAATTCCTGAAGAGCACCAGGCTGTTTTTTTTCATTACAGACTAATTGGTAGTATAACATTGCTGCTAAAAGCTTTCGGGACTACGGTAAGTAGGCTGAAAATGAGTAAGGCTGCACCTGCTTTGCCTTGCCTTCTCTGTGGTGAAACATCATTCAGAGTATCTAGTTGTCCTGAGTCATAGCAACATGACAAAATTAAACAGGTAGTTTTGCTTATTGCATTGTTTTATTGGAGACTATTGAAACCTTCAAAAGTCTGGAGATCAATGACTATCCCTGCCACAACTTTGGAGGACAGTTTTTGTTTCAAGCCTGAGTATATTTTGTGTGTGTTTCTTTCTGGTATGACGATTTATGCACTGGGTTTCTTTGCCCATTAAACATCTGAGGGCTTTTTTCAGATCCTGGAGGGGTACATCTGTAAATATAGAAAAAATATAATGTTGGTTACAACTGTAACCTGCTTATTATCTGGTTATTTGCCTCCTGGAAGCACAAGGAGTCAGTTCAGATGTAAACATGCAACATGCTTACTCTCCAGATCCATGGTTTGGAGAATCAGGAACATGCTACTTTGGTTTGTTTGCTTTTTATTACCTTTTAGGACAAAATTTCCCCTTCAAGGTGGTGGTTAAGATGTCCAATAAATACAACTAAACCATGGTCTGGAAGATCTGAAATGAGTCGTACTTGTGCAGCCACCTCCCACCCCGTTCTCCTTGTGCCCTTGGCTTAATAGAACACTTCCTGGTTTGTCCAGCCACAGTTCACAGTGACTTCCAATCTGGCTTGCGTGCTCTCCCTCAACTGCGACTGCACGCCAATTATTTTTCTTTAGGTTTTTGTTTTATCTGCATAAATGATTGGGAGACATTGGCTATGCTCCTGCCTCTTCCAACAATCAGCAAAGAAATCACTTGAAACATGTTGACTGATGGATGTAGTAGGACTAAGCTTGTTGCAGGCCGAGGTGGTAAAATGGGTTTGTGTCGCTTCAGAATGCAGATGGAAGATTAGTCTTTTAATGCTACCATGCATTCAAATGGAAAGTGAACAAAACTGGGAACCATAGAAGAGGACTCATCCTCCCAGCTGAGGGGTGTGGGGTGACTAAGCTGGGTGTGCATGTCAAGGAACCACCCTGAGATCTTTTGGTGAAGGGCGGATAGAAATTTAATAAATAAAATAAAATGTCCTTGCACATAAGAAATAGCAGGGCAGGGGAAGAGCAGACTCACCTCTTGATATGCCAGTTTTCTGCCTGCATGCTTTTTTGTGGTATTCAAAATTGGGAGGTATGGTCTATTTTGCCACATCATTCCCATCTCATTCTGTGTGAATGAAGTCAGTCTTATGCCGCTGTGTTAATTACATATGCCATCTCAGGACTGCCTTGTATATTCTAATTAATCTACTTCCAGAATCCGAAACTTTCAGGATTTTCATGGCTTTCATGGAAGTGTGAGCTCTGACTGACAGAACGCTGGATGTGGTTTTAGAGAATAAACTGTTTTGGAAGTATTTTGTCTCTTGTTTGTTTTAAGCAAGATTTCCAATAAATGGTTCTCAGTATTTCAGCCCTTGGTAGCTAAAATGTGTGGCATTCTATGACGACTTTCCCCCCTGAAATGTGTGTTTAACGAATCTTGGCATAGACAGCAGTGCTAACATGGAACACATATTGGAATAAGTTTCTGTGCCCATTTCAGAACACTGTGTGTACTGTACTTTGTTCATCTTTCAGTATAATTTCAATAAAAGCTAGAAAAGGGGTTTGTATTAATAAAAGCTAATATTTTTATTTTTCAAAATCTGGGCTTGAGATGTAGAAAGCATTTGGGCAAACATGCTGCATATCCCAGCCTAATTCAATGAAATCTGCTGTGTACTGGTTATTGGCTGCTGGTTCTTTGGCTACTAGAACCTGGAAATCCTTAATTGCACAATATGGTTTGCAATTAGGTGTATTGGACCTATGCTTTTATTTTCATTTTATGGTGGAGTTTATGTTGTTGGTTTCCCCTAAATAGTTTTCCTCCTTATCAAAAAGGAAGGTTTTTAAAAAACATTTAAAGGAGACTATCTTCTTGCTTGCCCTCCCTTTGATAAAAACGGAGAGATTGGTGGCATGAGGGCTTTGGGGGGGCCCTTCAGGGGGGTGAAGGGGAGAAGATTTAGCTGGCTGCCTTAGGCTGAAATGGGAGGAGGTTGAGTACCATGTGAGAATGGTGGGAAGTGTGTTTTTTTGTAAGCAGCTCAAGCAAATGCACATCTACAGTGGTACTTCGGGTTACATACGCTTCAGGTTTAGTTAATATATTTTTTAAATCTACTATTCCTTAAGGCCCTCCACCGCTGCAGGGAGCCTCAAGGCCCTTGTCTGCTGTGGGGAAGCGTGGCGCACCCTCGTCTACCATGGGGAGGTACAGCGGG
This sequence comes from Podarcis raffonei, assembly GCF_027172205.1. Classification (NCBI taxonomy): domain Eukaryota; kingdom Metazoa; phylum Chordata; class Lepidosauria; order Squamata; family Lacertidae; genus Podarcis; species Podarcis raffonei. The sequence goes on from NC_070604.1 coordinate 2,636,684, forward strand.
ACCTCTGCTGCCGCAGGAAGGCTTGGCAAGACTGTCCACCCTCATAGATATACATATTGTGATATTTAGCTGGTGATATGTCGTGATGTTTGTGTCACTTCAGAATGCAGACTAGAAATCCATTATTATGGCTGCTGTTAGGCTACCAGTGCCTGCATGCAGCAAACTCACTCTCTATTTTGTAACTGTAATGAGCCATGGAAGTCGTATCTTGCTCTCAATTTCTCCTCTCTTCCAGAAATAGTCTTCAGTTGTACAGAGGTTCAAATACCTTAACCTTATGCCTCCAATAAGAAATGCAGGCAAATATACCTCAAAAATATATAGACATTTTTACCCTGTTCAGACCATTTTAGTCACAGATTGTCCTAAATAGTGTGGAGAACCTCCATGGAGTAGAGGAGGATCCCTGTGCCGCATGTTAACTCATGAAGTACAAGAGATCTGTGGAAAGTTGAGTGCCCAAGTGGGGAGCCTGGCTAGTACTTGCCTCTTCTCTCCCTTGTATGTTTGCATACATCTGAATACATGAACATCAGAATAGGGGTATAGTATTGTAACATATTTAAGAAACCTAGAAATTTAATGATACTGGGTTTGTACCAAGGAGCTGAATATATTGCCTCTGTAGTTCAATATCAAGAGAATCTAAACTACTTCATTGAAAGTAAATTTCTAATGTTCATGGTTGCTGGGAGAACTCTCAAGAACATGCTGGTGGACCTTGTAAAATGTTGACTGTACAGTGAATTGGTATCTATGACTTCGCTGCTTAGCATGCGTTTCAGCATGAATGCCCTCTGCATATTCATAGCCATTGATATATGCTGGTTGTTGTTGTTGTTGTTGTTGTTGTTGTTGTTGTTGTTGTTGTTGTTGTTGTTTCTTGAATTTATATACCGCCCTATGCCTGCAGCTCTCAGGATGGTTCACAGAATAACATCAGAATACAAAACCATAAAATAGTCAAAATAAAAACAGCAACCCAATAACCCCCCAACACATTTTAAAAGGGCATAGGATGTCAATCAAATCAACCAAAGGCCTGATTAAAAAGGAATGTTTTTGTCTGGCGCCTAAAGGTGAATTTCCCTGGCAGAGCATTCCTCAGATGGGGAGCCACTGCAGAAAAGGCTCGTTCTCATGTTGCCACACTCTGGACCTCTTGAGGAGGAGGCACACAAAGAAGGGCCTCTGAAGATGATCTCAGGGTCCCGATAGGTTTAAATGGAAAGAGGTGGTCCTTGAGGTATTGCAGTCCTGAGCTGTTTAAGGCTATATAGGTCAAAACCGACACTTTGAATGGGGCCTGGAAACTAATTGGTAGCCAGTGCAGTCAGACCAGGATTGGTGTAATATACTCAAACCGCCTGGCTCTGGTGAGCAACCTGGCCGCTGAATTCTGCACTAGCTGAAGTTTCTGAACCGTCTTCAGAGGCAGTAATCTAACCCTCTCTTACCACTCTGTTCCAAAGATTCTAAATTTGCAAAAGAGGAGAAAATCACAAGTACAATTAAAACTGAGAAGCACTTAGTAAAGCTTCTGTCAGACTGAATTACTACTTAAATATTTAAGACTCCTTCTTGTGCCTTGGTATAATCTTGCCCAATGGCTGTGTTTGGATGTAACGCTAAACCATAGTTTAGCGGTGTGTGAACGAGCCTCTGGCTCCTACCTTCCCCCCTTCCCTTTTTTCCAGTGATGTGGTCAGGTAGGAGGAGATTGGAAGAGTCTCCATTTTCAGCTAACCAGAGTTGGTCATTTCTATGGCCAGTCCCTAGATTATGTGTTGGCATAAGAGTTCTAGAGAGTACGTCTAGGTTTTTTTCATATGTTGTGCAAGTAGCAGAGATGGGAAGCCGAGGCCCAGACCTTTCACCAGGCATCAGGAATGAGTGAGAGTTGGGTTCTTCTGCACAGTCTTGAAGCAGGTGGTGTGTAGGCCTTGCCTCCTGGGCAGTTGCTGAAGAAGGAGTAGGTGGTGAAAGCCTGGTGGAGTAAGAATTGTGGGGGCTGATGGTCCACACACTGCATTGGATCATTTACACTGCAAGTGATTGCAGGTTGTTAGAATCTCTCATAAGGTCAAATGTGAAAATAGTCTAGTGCTGGCCATTGTAGGAAGCTTAGACAGAACTAGGCATACTTATGATTATGATTATTTGATTGATTTTATATACCACCCTATACCCGGAGGTCTCAGGACACTCTTTAGCATCCTTATTCTCTTTGCTTTTAGTCCCAACTCAAGTGCTCTTAAAAATATGAACCTGTGGTTTGGTCACTTGGAGGTGCAAAATTTGTGTACTATCATTTAAGAATAAATTTGCTGCTTTTGTACTGACCCTTTTACAGCCAAATAGTGTTAACATCTCATATTTGTTTGGTTACAACTATAAAAGAAACAAGTAGATTTGCCCTGTCTTTGCATATAAACCATGAGATCACTAGCTTAGAGTGTTTTTAACTGTTTCTAGAATACTTTCTAGAAAATTTTGTATTATTGATACATTTGTAGCCCTGGAATCCTTTAGCAGAAAGGGTGGGATATACAGTGGTACCTTGGTTTAAGAACAGCTTAGTTTATGAACAACTTGGCTTAAGAACGCTGCAGACCCGGAAGTAGGTATTTTGGTTTGTGAACTTTGCCTTGGAATAAGAACATGTTTCGCTTCTTGTTGAGTGTGTTCCATTTGCAAATTGAGTCCCCCGCTGCTATGGGAAAGCATGCCTTGGTTTAAGAACGCTTTGGTTTAAGAACGGACTTCCGGAATGGATTAAGTTTGTAAACCAAGGTACCACTGTAAACAGAATTATTAGTAATGAAATGAAATTGTTAATTAATTTACATTCATAACCTGGAGTACATGCTTAGTTCAACCCTGATGTTTTAAAATGGTGGTCCTACTGGATCAAATTCCCAGCAGGTAAAATCCTAGGGAGCCAAACTAGTGCCATATCAGGGACTAATAGGAGCTCAAGAGGCAGATGCCTAGTTGCCTGTGGCCTCCATTGGAATATAAGAACTGGGATCAAAGTTGACATTCCATATTAGACGAATAGCACTACATTTTATTGCACAGTGAAGCTTGCTGAACTGGTACCTGACTATGTATTGCAAATCATATAATTTGTTTTCAAGTAATGCTGGTTAGGCTTGTTGAGCAGTGGGTCAGCATTGCAGAGGATGTTAGCCGAGAAGGCAACATAGCCTGTTTTTGTAGTTAGCTAGGTCATAGATGATAGGTTTAAGGAGGTTTTTAAGCTGCTCTGCTGAGAAGGTGAATGCTGCTGGACACCATGTAACGTAACTTCCTAGCAAATGAAACAGATTTGCACTGAGGGTTTTAGAAGAGAATAAGAAAGAGGATAGCCAGTGCATGAAAGATCCTCTTGTCAGATTCCTGGATTACTTTGGCATTCTTAATGGATATCTAAATTTCCACCTCTCGTTACAAAGAATGCTTGAGGAATACAGTGGTGCCTTGGTTCTCAAACTTAATCCGTTCCGGAAGTCTGTTTCAAAACCAAGGTGCACTTTCCCATAGAAAGTAATGCAAAATGGATTAATCCATTCAAGACTTTTAAAAACAACCCCTAAAACAGCAATTTAACATGAATTTTACTATCTATTGAGAGCATTGATCCATAAAATGAAAGCAATAAACTGCAATCTACCCAGTATCAAAAACTGGCCGTGATCTACCCATTGTCATTGCAGGGATGAGGAGTGCATGCGGGGTGCGTGCGGAGGTGGCTAACTGGACGTGGGAGGGGAGAGTTTAAAGGGGGGGGAGGAAAGGGAAGCAAAAGTTCTCCCCCCCCCTCAAGCCAGCCCTTCTGGATCCCCCACCCACCCACCCAGCGCCCTTCTTCACCCTCTTCAGGGCTGGCATGAGCAGCCCCTGCCACTTGGGCACGTTCTCCTCGGTGAAGAACTCCTACTGCAGCGGCAGCGCCTGCATCCTGCCTGTGCCATCCCATGCCCTGTGAGGGGAAGTGGCAGCAAGCACTGCTGAGGCCGAGCCACTTGCCATTGATCCGGGACCTGGAGCGGCAGCCGCGGGTGACATCCGGAAGTGGAGGGGGGCAGAGGCAGCAGGAGTTGCCGGAGGTGGTTGCTGCTACAGTGGTGGTTGTGGAGGGAGGCAGCGTTGGGGGGAGATGGCGACATCCCTTGGCCGCATGCTTGCTGCCCAGCCCGGCCTTCCCTCAGTGCCGGGGCTGGCCTGGGACACGGCACCGCTGGGCAGCCTTTCCCTCGCCCTGACTGAACATGGCAAGCAGGGCAGAGGGTGGCAGAAAGGGTGACGAGGGGAAGCTTTGAATTCTCGGTTGGCGCAAGCGGGGGGGAGGGGCTGTTCTTCCCTTGCCCTGACGATTAAAACTGCTGGCAAGTGGCACTAAAAACAGAAGTGTGGCACTCAAACAGGAGCATGTTTGGCTTCTGAATAAAGTTTGCAAACCAGAACACTTACTTCTGGGTTTGTGGTGTTTGGGTTCCAAAGCCGTTCAAAAACCAAGGTACCACTGTAGAAAAGCTTTGGAGGAGAGTTAAAATAGTATTGGTTTGTTTTGAAAGATTTGTATATGCAAATGGATTTAATTTTTCTTTTGGAAGGCTATCTTTCAGTTAACAATTCCAGGGTAAGCACATCATGTATTAAAGACTGCCTACCTTTCTGCTGTAGATGATGATGATGATGATGATGAATAATTTTATTATTTCTGCACCAGGAAAAGCTTTCTGACAGTAAGGACTTCCTCAGGAGGTTCTGGACTCTCCTTCCTTCCTTTTAAGCAGAGGTTGGATAGCCGTCTGTCATGAATGCTTTAGCTGAGATTCCTCCATTGCAACCCATCTAACTAGGTTGCTTCAGCTACTCTGGGCTCCTTAGTCTCAATGTTGCTCTTCTCAGGGCTGGGCGATAACTGCTTTCCAACATCATAATGTACCACCAACTAAACACCACAATATGGTGGTATATCACAATGTCAGAAAGGAGCCCAAGTCAAAGCAGCAGCAGATGAGGCGGGTATGTGAACACTCTGTTTATAAGCTTGCCTCATCTGCTGCCTTGGCACCGGCGGGGTGGGGGAGCGAGCAGGCTGCCTTTCCCTCCCCAGGAGGAAGAAGCAGCCCATTCATACCTCCCCCCACCCGTCCCAAGGCAAGTGGGACTGGTGAGGCTCAGCTGGGGGTAGGAGGGCTTCTTTGAGCCTTCTTGCCCCCTGGCTGAGCAAGCCCCATGTCCCACTGGTGAGCTGGAGGGATTGGGGGCAGGGAGGCCCTTGTTGAAGCAGAGAGAGGAACAAGCTGTATTGCGCCTTGCCGATTCAGCTTGTTATTCCCTCTGCACCAGTATGAGGGCAGACCACGATGGCAGTTTCACTCAACAGTATATTGCTATTGAAATTTCCATTGCTTCTGAGTCCCTCTGCCTCCGGGGCTGGCTGCAGCTTGTTTTTCCCTCAGCGCACTGGGCCCTGGGAGCAGAGGGACTCAGGAGGCAGTGGGATGATGGAAGTTGTAGTCCAGAGGGCTGCAAGCTACACATCCTGGTTGGAGCAGTGTATTCATAATGCACAAGTATATTAAACATGAAAGTACAATATGGAATAGTGAGTGGCTGCAAAAACTTTTTATATACTAGTGAGTCAGAACCCAGAAACTGGAGCCAAAAGCCCAAATTTTGTCACATCAAATTGCTGTTTACAATAAACTTCATAAATCATGGAAATTTGTATTCTAATCAGACAAATTTTATTTACCAGGCACAGGTGGTAGTCGGCATCAGCAGAATCATAAACTTCATTTTGGCTGCTGCTTGCTATCTTACTTGCAAGATGGTGCAATATAAGAGCAAATAGAGGAATGGGGCTTTATGGATTAGCAGCAAGGATATATGAAGACTAATAAAATACCGTATTTTTCGCCCTATATGACGCACTTTTCCCCCTCCAAAAATGAAGGGGAAATGTGTGTGCGTCCTATGGGGCGAATGCAGGCTTCAGGAAGCTATCTGCAAGCCTGGGGAGCCCAGCGGGAGTTCCCGCGGGCTCCCCAGGCTTGTGGATAGCAGCCTGCATCCCGAAGCCTGGGGCGCGCTGAGCAGCACACCCCGGGCTTCGGGCAGATATCCGCAAGCCTGGGGAGCCCGCGGGAGTTCCCACCGGGCTCCCAAGGCTTGCGGATAGCAGCCTGTTCTGGGGGCTGGGGTCGGGGGAAGCTCGGGCTTCCCCTGCCCCAGCCCCGCACCTGGGTGGGAAATAAAATTCTTTTTCTTTATTCCCCCCCCCCCCAAAAAAAAAACTAGGTGCGCCCTATGGGCCGGTGCACCCTATAGGGCGAAAAATATGGTACATTTTAGGCTTATCTAAAACTTGCTGCCCTCAACTTTTAAGACTTAATTCTGCAAGCTGCCCCCTCCCCCCAAAAACAAGTCTCATATGGAGACAGTCGCTCACGGACACCCAAGTCTAGCACTCAGGATATAATGAATGTAGTACTTGCACGAGAGCTAGAAACTTACTACAGTCAATGTCCATTTCGTGTGGGGGTTCTGTTCCTGGCCCCTGCACACATCAGTGGAGCCCCACCCCAGTTAGGGCTCTTCTTTTAGTGATTCTTTCGCGTGACTTGGGTTCAGCGCTGCATGCATGTACAATCGTACGTCTTTCAGATGCGCGTTAATCGGTCATTGCCTGTAGTCTTTTGGAATGTACTGTATTTGATTTGGAAGTTCAAGCAAAAATAACTGATGTGAGTGTTAGAGTAATTTTACTTACAGGAACACCTTTTAAAGTTTACTCTGCTGCAAGCATGTCTAGTGCATTGGTGCAAGACCATTCAAGGTGGTGTCAGATTTGGCTGCATTTCTTTGTTCTATCAAACACATGACAATTAAATGCTGATAAGATGGAACAAGCCAAGAATGATGTGGTGAAGTCCTATGGAGAGTAGGGTTGTATGCCTATTTGAAGTTGCAGGTAACTTTCCTTTTGTGAACATGAGTCATGGTTGTAAAACTCCTATTTATTTTATAAATATAGGGCTTTGTGGTGGTGACGGCAGTTGAGAGCAGATCTATGGAAGTTTTAATCAGTTTTTTGTCTTCTTCCTACCTGGTGATAGCAGAGTTTTCATCAGAAGTCTCTGAAAGGTTCCTGGTCAATATTGGTTTATCATATGTTGAGATTCCTGCATTGCAAGGGTTGGACTAGATGACCCTTGGGATCCCTTCCAACTCTACAATTCTGTGATTCTAGTAGCTTTTTTCTCCACTTTTTGTGGGGGGGGGGACCTTGACAAATCAGATTATAGCAAGTCCACATTTTGCTGTTACCTTGGTTACAGTGTGCCTAACTCACCAGTGCTTTTTCTTTAGTGTCTTGTGAATCTTGTGTGAAACAGAAGCTGCTTAGGTCAAAATAGAGCACTTGCTTCAAGGTCAGCACTGATTCCTAACTTGGTTCCAAGTGATGATTTTGTCTTAAATTCTTAAGACTTAAAATGTAGGCCTTGCATATTTCTGAGAACTGGACATCTGGATATAGGGCAAGATGTAGCCCAAATGTCATACTACCAATCTCTGAAAGCAGTTTCAACTTCAAGTATCCTTGGAGACGGCTTCTGAAAGTGATTGGCTCAATGTCTTCCTGGTTTGATACCATGGGGCACAACTGAGAAACACAGAAGGGCCCTGGAAAAAGGCACACTGCCCCCCCCCCCCATCTGGACTCACCTTCACACTGGAGAGTGGTATGTCTGCATATAGAGTACTGACCATCCCTGCCCTAAGAACATAAAGCATAAGGAGAGGCAGCTGGATCCGCCAGTGGCCCATCTAGTTCAGTGTCTTGTTCTCACATTGGCACCCAGATGCCCATGGGAAAACCTGCATAGCACTTGCAACGGGTATTCAGAAACATTACCTTTAGGGATGGCACCCTCAAGTCAGGTGTTTCTCTCTAAAAGTGGGTGGCCACAGCGTGTGCCTCTTTGCTGGAAGTCGTGTTGTAGCTCTGTTTCAAAACTGCCTGTGCTCGAGACGTTTCTAACTGCTGCTGTTCTAATACCGCCTGCATGAGAAAGTCACCGATGATGTGGGAGGTGAAGAAAGCTAGTTGGTCTAGTAAATGCTAATTTTAAAAAAGCCCCATAGTGTACCATACATTGGTACAGTTATGTAACACAGGCTGACAAGGAAATAGAACAGTCTCTCTGTCTCCCTCCCTCTAAACCTGACAAGCTGTTGGGAATTCAGTATGTCTTTTCGGGGTGGAGAAGAGTGTATTCCACACCCTCCCTCCACTTCCTTTTCTTCCTTTTGGAGTTTTTAGATTCATTTTGGGAAGGTAAGCAAGATGCTAGCTCTGACTCCAGCCAATAGGACTGGGCTTCTGCCAAGTGCTTACCTCTTTTGCGTAACTTGGGCCCAGCCTCCTTTGCAAGTGGCGTGTATAACTCCAGTGACCAACAGGGAGGCAGGCGCACTCTAGCTTGGGAGACAGCCGGCCACGTACCTGTGGATTGTGTGGAATTCACACTTCTCTTCCTTTCCCCTTCTTAATTTGAAGAGGTTGGCTTTCTCTCTCTTGTTTCTGCTGGCATATTGTGAATGTCTCTCTGTGTGGAGGAGGCTGGGCAAACAGCACAAAGAACAGCGAGGCTCGCTGGTAAGTGTTTCAGTCCAAGTCTCTTTGTTGTAATATCTTGTTTCTGTCTCCGGAAGATATTTTTTTTTTGAATGCACAAAGGATAGCTTAAACATATATTGTAAGATTAGCTAAAAGGTGCCCTGACAACAGATACCTGTTTAATGTGTGCGTCTCCCCCCCCCCCTTTCTTGTCTTTACCAGAATAAAATGTTTTGTATGTGGTTGGCTACACAATCCTGGCATGTTCTGAAAAGTAAATCCCATCAAAATCAATAAAATTGGGCCATGGATTCTAAGTGGATTTAGGTTTTGTGATTTCTATCTCATTTCTCATGTATGAGTGAGATTTCTAGCAGGGGGAAGCAATTTTCTAATGAAATGATTGCATACTGTAAGCTTGTTAGTCTTCAGTAGCTTTTGGGGGAAAAGCATCTTTTAAAAATTGATTACTTTAGAAAAGGGTGCTCTTAATATGTTTGTAAGAGAATCTGCTGTTACTGGTGAATTGGGAAGTATATAGCAGTTCTTTGTCTAGGCTGGTTGTTTCAAAGGAATTTAAAAATGAGTAAACATTGATCACAGGGAAACAAAGCAAATTGAGAACCATCATGTTACAGAGCCTGTGAGATGTAATTCAGATATTACACCAGGTTCTTTTCTCTCTTTAAAGTTTGCATTCCAGATCAAGCCTTGTACTCAGCATTTGAAGCACCCGCCTCTTTTTTATCCCAGAATGAATGCCTGTCTAAATAGAATCATAGAATTGTAGAGTTGGAAAGGACCACAAGGATCATCTAGTCCAACCCCTTGCAATGCAATGCAGGAATCTTTTGCCCAACGTGGGGCTCAGACTCACAAACCTGAGATTAAGAGTCTCATATTCTATCCCAGTTTCTGGTAACTTCCCTTTCTTGACAGAATTGATGACTTTGCCACTGAATCCTTATAGCATTTCAAAAATCTAGGATAGTGAGTGCCTACCTTTGAAATAGGCAGTATTTTGTGGGGGTGGAGTTTGAGAGAAGGGGAGGCGCCAAGATAAGTGGATAGGAAAAACTGAGGAGGAATGGCAGAGGAGTATAAAATTGCTTGCTTTGTTTTAACAGCAGAGGCAGGATAGCATTGTGTGTGTGTCTAAGATGTTAACCAAGGATGGTTACACTCTTTGGAACTGGAGCTTTGAGTGATTTTACTTAGAGGGGTTGTAATAACAATTGAGTCATTTTCAGTCATCAACCCTGCTAACAATCATCTCAGAAACCCTTGTGTCACTGCCATAAATGTTATACCTCATTTGTAAGGCACCCATTTCAGGTAATTAGGTGACAGGAGCACAAGAACCACAATCATATTTGCACATGTATAGAGAGAAGGCAGAATAAAAATCTGGCAGATTTAAATATCTAGCTTTTGGCTGTGGGGGTTGTAATATATGTTCATAGTGCACAATGTTTGGGTTTGTTAGCTGCCATGACTTTCTTTTGAAAATTGGGCAGGATGTAAGTTGTTGGTTTTTTTAAATTGTTTTAGCACTATGTAGTAATATCATAGGGACGTGGGTGGCGCTGTGGTTAAAAGCCTCAGCGCCTAGGGCTTGCCGATCGAAAGGTCGGCGGTTCGAATCCCCGCGGCGGGGTGCGCTCCCGTTGCTCGGTCGCAGCGCCTGCCAACCTAGCAGTTCGAAAGCACCCCCAGGTGCAAGCAGATAAATAGGGACCGCTTACTGGTGGGAAGGTAAACGGCGTTTCCGTGTGCTGCGCTGGCTCGCCAGATGCAGCTTTGTCACGCTGGCCACGTGACCCAGAAGTGTCTCCGGACAGCGCTGGCCCCTGGCCTCTTAAGTGAGATGGGTGCACAACCCCAGAGTCTGTCAAGACTGGCCCGTACGGGCAGGGGTACCTTTACCTTTAGTCATATCATATTCTGTTGAAATATGACTTATTCCTGTGGTACAGTTAGGGAAGTGATCTGATTGATTGGGTTTATAATATTTCTATGGCACTTTTCATTCAAAAGAATTTCAAATGAATTTCATTCAAAAGGTAAAGGTCAAGGGACCCCTGACCGTTAGGTCCAGTTGTGGATGACTCTGGGGTTGCACCGCTCATCTCGCTTTATTGGCCGAGGGAGCTGGTGTACAGCTTCCGGGTCATGTGGCCACTTCTGGCAAACCAGAGCAGCACACGGAAATGCCATTTAGCTCCATAAAGGTAAAGGAGTCCTGACAGTTGAGTCCAGTCGCAAACGACTCTGGAGTTGCAGTGCTCATCTTGCTTTACTGGCCGAGGGAGCCGACATTTGTCCACAGTTTTTCTGGGTCATGTGGCCAGCATGACTAAGCCGCTTCTGGAGAAACCAAAGCAGTGCACGGAAACGCCATTTACCTTCCCGCCAGAGTGGTACCTATTTATCTACTTGCACTTTGACGTGCTTTCGAACTGCTAGGTGGGCAGGAGCAGGGACCGACCAACGGGAGCTCACCCTGTCACGGGGATTCGAACTGCCGACCTTGTGATCGGCAAGCCCAAGGGGCTCAGTGGTTTAGACCACAGCGCCACCCGTGTCCATAGCTACTGATAAACCCATCCTCCATGAATGTTTTAACCCTTCTTTAAAAGGGTATGCATACACCCCCATATATACACACTAGCACCACGATCCCTGAAATAAAATGTTTTGCATTTATATCCTACTTTTTTCTCCAATGAGCTCAAGGTAGCAGACGTGGTTCTTGCACTCCTCAATTTATCCTCACAACAGCCCTGTGAGGTAGGTTAAGCTGAGAGATTGTGGCTGGTCACCCAATGAGTCTAATGGCTGAAGGGGGATTTGAACTGTGGTATCTCTGGTTCTAGTCCAGCACTCTAACCGCTACACAACACTGTTAAAAACTCATTGTACATATAGAGATATACATGCCAGCGAGGGTTCCTTTTGCTTTCCATGCCTATATCTGCACACACAGAGCTTTTTCTGACATTTTCTAAGTGGAAGTTCATTGAAGTATGGTAGCGGTGCATGTGGCTAGTGACCAGCATGTGCCAACTTCAAACTGGGGACTCAGGAGTTTCAGTGTAACAAGTGTCATCCCTATTGATGTTTAGTATAGCCTATGCATGTACAGTTGTACCTTGGAAGTCGAACAGAAACCGTTCTGGAAGTCCGTTCGACTTCCAAAATGTTCAGAAACTAAAGCACAGCTTCTGATTGGCGGCAGGAAGTTTCTGCAGCCAATTCAAAGCCGCGGAAGCCACGTCAGACATTCGGCTTCCAAAAATAGTTCACAAACTATTCCAAACACTTCCACAGTGAAGGCTGAGGGAAAGGATTCATTTAGCTTCTCTGCCATCTCCCTGTTCTCCTTCAATACTTCATTCAGACTTTTACGTTCTAAAAATCCTGCCTCCTTGACTGATTTCCTGCTTTTCATATATTTAAAGGAATATTCACTGATTCTGCACCTTCAATGATATGCTCCTAAAATTCCTGACTTGGTCATATTATTATCCAACTTACACCCCCCCCCCCCAGTTTATTATCCTTTTTCAATTTCCCCCTGTTTCACAGGACGACTTCTTTTATTGCTTCATTCACACGGCTATTTAGCCACACTGGCATCCATTTGGACTTGTGTGAAACTTTCCTAATCTGAGCCTCTGTTATAGTGGTTTTAAATAGTGTTATAGACAGGACAAACATAGAAATTAATAAATGCTATGATTTTTGTTATTTGTGGTATGAAGGGAGAATGCAAGCTGCAAATGAATTCCTGGGCTGAGTTATGCAATCCAGCTTGGCTGGCGGAGGGAAGAGCAGACTGTTAGCACTACAAAATGGTGCTGATGGGCCACAGAAGGGTCATTTGGCCTGGGGAGTGAGATGTCACAAAGGTTGCCCAGAGGGACAGGAAAAGGGGAGTGTTGAAACAGGGGCTTCTGGGCAGAAGGAGGAGGAAGTAAGGCTGAGATCCATCTTGGAGGAGGAGATGAAAGGTTGCCTGCAATGCCATGGGTCATGCTGTGAGATCTGGACTACCTCCATGCAGACTGAAGGTGTAAATAGGTGAATAAACCATATTTATTAAGGCACGACAGTCTCCGCCGTGTCTTCTATTCTCTAAAGGGACACAGATCTTGTGTGTGTGCCTGTGACTCCATGCGCTCTTGCCACCACTTGGCAAAGAGAGGGGCAGGCACCAGGGTTTCGTAACAATTTCTGAACATCTTAAAAATATATTATCTTCCTAACTTTCTCCTTCAACTTGCTTTAAATTAAAACTCTAATATATTCCCTCCCAAAACTAAATGTGTTGATGTGTTTTCCAGACAGCTTCCCACTCTTTACATTCATTATTTTAGTTATTTCAAAGTGGGTAAACAACAATTGCATCACTATAACATGGGCCTGGATACCACTCAGTACTAAATCAAGTACTACCTTTCCTTTTGCTGGCTCTTAAGACCAAGTAGTTTAAAGCTCAGTCATTTATTACATGAGAAATGTCTCCCCACTGTGACCTGATCAATGAGTGTGATAATAAACACTTTTAAAAAGGCGTCCATTATCACAATACTTTGGTTATGAGAATCCACAGATCCACTAATTGGAGCCAGTTGCAAAAAGCACATGTGTAAAATTATAAGAAGTCTGAACCCAGGAATTTATTTTGAGTACTGAAACGGAATGGAGATCCCTGACTCAATCCTCCCTCCTCAATTTTCTTAACTTCAGCACAGTTTTTGTTGTTGCAATCATATTGGTGTTGCCCTTGTCACTTCTACTTTAATTCCCCCCCCCCTTATATTTTACCAAAAGATACTATCTTAAAAACAAGACACTCGACCACGCAAAACTTGGCAGCCGTGGGGGCGGAGGGATAGAAGAGGCAGTGTTTTTGCTACTGAATCCTACCTATGTTTGAACACCCATGACATTCCATGACACACGCGGGGGAAGCATGCTAAAGAGCTCCCCCAGTTGGTGGGTATAATGTCCGTGCATAAAGAGTTTCAGAATAATGCTTTCCACAGATCTTGAACAACAGGAATTTGCTTCAAGACCATATTTGGCCTATTTGCAAAGTAAAGTGGCATCACCACACAACAGTATCCATACATCTACATGAAGAACCAAAGTAACACATATGCCCCTTACACTAACTTGGCAAATATTCGCACAGAGCACACAAGGGGGAATTAAGAATATAAGGAGAGCCCTGTTGGATCAGGTCAAAACAGGAGGGCCACACGAGCAGGACCTGAGGACAACAGCATTCTTCTCCCTTGTGATACCCAGCAGCTGGTATTCAGAAGCAGACTTCCTCTGACTGGAGTGAAGCTTTGCGCTCAAATCACTGAACAGAGTGAAAGGTTATGAGTCTTGGGGTGGGGAGAGTGTGTGTATGAACTCAGCAGTGCTCGGTTTATTTTTTGGTTGCTATTTTGTTCATGTTGTTGGTGTTCTGTAGATTATAAATGTTACAGTACCTTTGTGAATCCTATAATTTATCATTTGTAATTGTGCTGTTTAGCTTTTTTTTTTAGTTGTTTTGCTGATGGTGCTTTATGGATTGTAATTGCTTTACTGACGATTTGTTAATTGTTCTATATGATTTGTGCTGTATTTGTGATGGTCTGTTCTGTTATTGTTATTTACTGTTTGTAAGCCAGGGATGCGGGTGGCGCTGTGGTCTAAACCACTGAGCCCCTTGGGCTTGCCGATCACAAGGTCGGCGGTTCGAATCCCCACAATGACAGGGTGAGCTCCCATTGCTCAGGCCCTGCTCCTGCCAACCTAGCAGTTCGAAAGCACGTCAAAGTGCAAGCAGATAAATAGGTACCGCTCTGGCAGGAAGGTAAATAGCGTTTCCGTGTGCTGCTCTGGTTTCTCCAGAAGCGGCTTAGTCATGCTGGCCACATGACCCGGAAAAACTGTCTGCGGACAAATGTCGGCTCCCTCGGCCAGTAAAGCAAGATGAGCGCTGCAACCCCAGAGTCGTTTGCGACTGGACTCAACTGTCAGGGCTCCTTTACCTTTATGGAGCTAAAAGCAAACTGCCGCTTGAAAAGTACTTTATTGGGATTTTAATAACAGTAACAATAAACAATAGTGGAAATAAGAGAGGTTAGAACAAGAGTTAAAATGAAAGTACAACAGTTCTGAAAAGTAGACATATCATGTATAAAACTAATTGGAACAAAACATACTTCTAATAACTTATGTCTATCTCAGTTGCACTTCTGGTCTCTAGATTACAGACAATTCTGTATGTATTTTCAGTGAGTAAGTTGGAAAGTAATGTCAAAATGTTGAGGGAAGGGATAGAAAGGAATGTTTTTCCATGCCAGTTTGCCAGGGATTTGCTAAATCAGATGTTCAGGCTCTGGGCCCATGAAGCAGAGGAAGGCTGCTGCCTTCATGCCCTGATGGCAGGCTGGCCGCCAAGGAGCCAGGGTGTTTTGAAATCAGGTTTTCCAACTGCAAAATTCCCTGTGAAACACACACACACACCCCAAGTCAAATGAACACAACACATGTTTTGCTCCCTGCTTACACTCTGTGTCAGTGGTGGTTTCTCCATAGGAACCAGTAGTTCTTATCTACAATACTGTAACTAACAGGACAATCCAACGGCTTTGCAATGGTGTAAATCTTAACTCAATGACACAATGGTGGAAGGTCCATTGGATCATCCCATCCTGATATCTGCTGCCTGATGAAAATTGTGTGGCCAAAATTGGTACCCCTCAAGCACTGGACTTCTCCAGTTTTCACCATGTTTACCTGTTAAACTTGGCTGGTTGCTTAAGATGCTTTGTTGTACACTGCAGTCAATAGCACTTGTTGTATAGACTTTTAGTACTGACTACTGTTAGCTCACAGAGGAAGGAGAACATCTCCTGGTGCCATGTGGTATTATTATTGTTTGGTTGTTTGTGGTTTTAGGGCATACACATGGCTTTAAAAAAGGAATAGAAAGCAAGATAACTACCCCCCTCCTGATTGAAAACGTCCCTGTGCTGTGCCAAACGCAGACTCTGGTTTGTGCTTGTCCTAGCCAGCAAGGAATCTCCAAAAGCTGCAGTTCTCTGTCCTTAAGTGGCCTCTTGCTCAATCTGCATCCCTGGTGTTGCTAAATTCTTACACTGAGATTCAGTGTTTGTTCTCTCTATTTAGGAAAATACCACAAGACAGGCCCAATCTTCATTGCCTGCAAGGTCTTCCCTTCTCTCAATTTATAGCAGCTGCAGCACAATCTGCAATGGTTGTGCTCAAAAGTAAAAGCAGGGTCCAATTGCCTGTGGAAACAGAAATTTTGCATCCATTGCAATGTGTTAGCATGGGTGACAAAGCATTACCTGCCTGAAGGTGAAGTAGAGGTGGCCCTAGCCCCAAATAAGGTGTGTTAATATAGTTTGGGCAGTTTAAGTATGTAAACGGAGCACATTCAGCCTTTGTGTAATTTGTGTCCATACTGTCCCTGACATTGCCTGTCATTTAAGTGCTCTTTAACACATACACGTAATGTGTCTCATTCTCCCCCACCCCAGTTGATCCATCTGCACTTCCTTCCCACCCAACTGCACCTGCCCCCCCCCCGGCAAGGAACTATGTAGGTAGAAGTGCCACAGAGGCACACACTCAGTTAAAGGTATATGGTAATAGCACACTGCTGACTTTAAAATAGCCACCTTGTGCAAAAAGATACATGTAATTCTGTGACATTGTGTGTGGGAAGCTGAGAACATCACAGATAATACGTAGGATGGTGTTGTGATTTCCTCAGAGTAGGATCATCTGTTGCTTTTGTATAACAGCAAAATGTTCCCGGGTTAATAGACTTTATATAGGTTTTGTGTTTGGCCTCAACCTCTAAAGCAGGGGATCTGGCCAACCCTCCATAGGTCACTTTGACAGGAGAGTGGGACTGCCCACCTGTCTGTCATGGGGCATCTTTTAATGTTGGGAGATTCAAGCTGCAAACTCTGTCTGCAAAGGAGGAATCAGTAGCACTCGCTCACACATGTGCTCCCTTTCTTCTTTTCCTCCTTTGCAATGGAAAAAGACAAATCAATGTCAAACCAGGATGGGCAAGGTAAGATAGGATTCCAACTTGCTTCTGGGTCCCTTTATGTTGTTTAGGTGCCTCTTTTGTATCAGTGGGATAAACTAATGCAAGTTGATCTATATAAACCAGGCTAAAGTTGCATGCTGGTGTTTGAATCCCTGGTGAGTGGTTTGACATGCACACACATTGTCTGGCAAACTTTGTTCAGTGCATGGACCTAACGTAGGCTCCATTGAGAGAGAGATTCCCTCAATTTGTCAGGCCATTCCCTACTTTTGAAACTGTTTTATGAGATGGCACTTTGCAGACACTATGAGAGAGGAGAAAGGAAACCTGCTTCACCAGAGTCATTACTGTGATGTTTAAATACAAGTGCAGCAGTTCTGTTTGAGTTAACCTCTTCCTCCAGCTACCTCAGCATTCCTGTATGCTCTGCAGTGGTGGCCATGTGCTAATAAACAGATCAAGTAGGCCATTGCGATAGAGTAACCACTTGGATCAGTTAGCCTGGATGTTACAGATTTCTCTCAGGTCCATGAATTTCCCAAAACAGGTTGAACAGATTTAGCGGGAACAACCCTTAATGTAACGAACTGGCTATGGCAGCCCTTTGCATAGGTTTTGGGGGAGGGTTGTTCCCCAGCAAGAGGAGCACCTGTTTCCATTGCAGTGCGAAACCTCAGTCACAGTGCATTGCTTGTTGCTTTGGGAGCTTGGCCAAGTGGTGTACGCTCACAATTGTAATGAAGAACAAGCACACTTGCAAAGGAGCTGCCAAGTCTTACAGGCTGTCTTGTTGCTATGCTAGGGCTTTGCATTCTTTTCTTGCCCCCTCATATGTGTGTGCTTAGAGTCTGCCAGATTCTGAATTAAGCAGCAGAATTGTACTGAATTATCAACTTTTAAAAAACAACAGCGTGGAAACTCAGTGTTGTCCGTTAGGAATTAGTAATTCCTTTAAATAGATATGTGATTGAATTTCCCCTTGGCATATTGTTTTTGGCTGACAAAAGTGGGCCATGGGAGACTTTTTAGGTTCTAAGGATTTCAAATTAGTATGCTTCCAAAGGGAAGAGAGGGTGAATTTGTGGTACTGGGGTCAAAGTTATACTTTCACTTCCACCTACTGCTGCTGTCTTTTTAAACCTTGCCTGCACTGGGTGAATTGAGGATGTTTCAACCTGAACTGTACAAGGGGAACGTAACTTTAAAGCTATGCCATACAAAGGCTTCTGAGGTGAGAACATGCAGGATGTTTCTAAACAAAAGGGTGTGTGTGTTAGAGGAGAGGAGGAGAGAGAGTTTAAAAGAGGCAGTGTTCACTTCCAGGGCAGTGTTATGTGAACCAGATAATCAAAGCAGTAGAAATGCTTGGCACAATTTTGAAAGTTAAAACTTTCAAGAAATGGAATTAATAGTGTCCAGTGTTGTGTAGTTCCATAAGCCAACCTCTCTTATCAAAGTGAAACCCTTGCATGTTGCAGGCTTAGTTCTTTTATGCAGTCAAATAGAATTATGTGAGTGGCGTTAAGCCTAGTAGCAAAACATGTTCTTAAACCATTTAATAGCTTTTTAAGGAGGCAAAGCACCAGTAAACAAGATAACCAATTCACTAAATAATATCCTATACATTTGTCATGCACAATAAGTGCATGCTCAGGATTAGTGCAAGAAAACTGCATGCATATACTTGTAACTATTTTACAAATGTGTACCTCCTTTTATTCCATTTTGAAGAGCTATAGCTTTGTATCGGCGGGGGGGGGGAATGCAGCTTCCTAGAAACTGGGTTTTTCCATGCTGTATCTTCCTCCTACCCCCTCCTTTTGTTGCATCTAGTAAAAATGGCTGACTTTACTAGTTTTAAAACAACATAAAGCAATGGTTAAGAGTGTTAGAGTTTTGGATTTGGGAAGCCGAGATTCAAATCCTTGCTTAGTTGTGAAGCTCCCTGGGCTTACCTTGGGGAAGTCACTTAGCCCAAACAACCTGTTAGGAAAGTTGTAAAATTGAAAATGTGACTTTGAACTCTCCCAGGACAACTATGGTTGTTATAACTAAGGTGGCCATTGAAGTGCTTCTGTAAATCATGCTTCAAGAATAACCACTATCAGGATAACTCAATATGGAAAGACTTATCCACAAATTTTGGTGCATGGGAGGCACCCTGTTGAAGGGTGTGCTGGGGAGACTGTGTGTTGGCAAGGTATAGCTTTTTCCTCAGAAAAGAAGTTGCTTGGCCAGTGGCTTGAAATGTATTTGGCTGCATTCAGACAGTTCTTTATTCCATCTTCCTGATACTTCCTTACGTGTTAATTTTGGAAAAACTGGAGACCAAATTCCCCACCATTGATCTGCTAATTACCACGCAAGGGTGGTTAATGACAATTTCGAGTTTGTGAGAGAGCTGGGCTTTGACACCCAGGATCCCCCTCCCAAGCTTCTCTCTGGCCTGCAACATTCCAAAGACACTCCTATAAATGATGCTGAAGTTTGCCTTGCCAAGTTGTGTCTGTGTTTTGACAGGGTGATCCTGAATTGTTCATTACTAGGTGACCTGCCAGGGGAGTTCACGTTTGTTTCCTGACGAGGAAATAGTGTGTTTGACTACATCTTAGGGTCCTCAGCACTGATAAGTCAGTTTGAAACAGTTCAGGTGATAGACCACATCGAGAGCAGTCACCTCTCTGTGATCTTAGCTATCAACTCCCCCTTTCCCATGCGCCCCCTTCAGGAACCCCCTGTCAATGGAAGTGACTCAGCTTGAGCCATGAACTTTGCCGTGAGCGACCACACCACTAGCGATTATTCATCTTTGACCTTGGCCACCAAATTTGACAGTCCCACGCTTGCGCCTCTGCCTCTGATCCCTGATGCAAGCAAAGATTTTCTGCTTAGGATCCCTTGGACCACAGACTCACCTTACAAACTTCTCCAACAGTTCCAAAGTGAGAGCATGTTGGAATACAGAGCTTCTATAATTACCGTATTTTTCGCACCATAGGACGCACTTTTTCCCTCCTAAAAAGCAAGGGAAAATGTGTGTGCGTCCTATGGAGCGAATGCAGGCTTTCGCTGAAGCCTGGAGAGTGGGAGGGGTCGGTGCGCACCGACCCCTCTCACTCTCCAGGCTTCAGGAAGCCATCCGCTAGCCGTGGGAGACCCAGCTCTCCCACGGCTAGCGAGCGCTGCATTAATCCCGAAGCTTGGGGCTTGCGGAGCTCAGCGCGCCCCAAGCTTCTGGGTGCCGGCAAGGTCTCCGCTAGCTGTCTAGACCTTGCCGGCACCCAGAAGCTTGGGGGCGCGCTGAGCTCCGCACGCCCCAAGCTTCGGGATTAGCGCTCCGCTAGCAGTGTCTAGGCTGCGGATAGCAGCCTGCTTCCTGGAGTGTTGGGCGCCCTGAAAGCAGAGCGCCCGGCGCTTCGGGAACACATCCGCAGCGTGGGGAGCCTTGCAGGAGTTCCCCGCAAGGCTCCCCACGCTGCGGATAGCAGCCTGCTTCCCGGAGCGTCGGGCGCCCTGAAAGCAGAGCGCCCGGCGCTTCGGGAGCACATCCGCAGCGTGGGGAGCCTTGCAGGAGTTCCCCACAAGACTCCCCACGCTGCGGATAGCAGCCTGCTTCCCGGAGCGTCGGGCGCCCTGAAAGCAGAGTGCCGGCGCTTCAGGAACACATCCGTTCGGTTTCCCTGACCTGCTTTTGGGGGGGAAATAAAGGGAAAATTTTTTTCCTTTATTTCTCCCAAAAAAAACTAGGTGCGCCCTATGGTCCGGTGCGTCCAATCGTGCGAAAAATACGGTAACTCAGGGACGCGGGTGACGCTGTGGGTAAAACCTCAGTGCCTAGGACTTGCCGATCGTATGGTCGGCGGTTCGAATCCCCGCGGCGGAGTGAGCTCCCGTCTTTCGGTCCCAGCTCCTGCCCACCTAGCAGTTCGAAAGCACCCCTAAGTGCAAGTAGATAAATAGGTACCGCTTTATAGCGGGAAGGTAAACGGCGTTTCCGTGCGCTGCGCTGGTGCTGGCTCGCCAGAGCAGCTGCGTCACGCTGGCCACGTGACCCGGAAGTGTCTCCAGACAGCGCTGGCTCCCGGCCTCTTAAGTGAGATGAGCGCACAACCCTAGAGTCGGACATGACTGGCCCGTACAGGCAGGGGTACCTTTACCTTTACCTATAATTAACTCAGTAAACCCCCGATAAACTATTGAAACATTTGAAATCCTAATAAGATCTCCAAATGAGTTTTCAAAACAACAATTCAAGATGCAGAAACAATCCAGGGAGCCCTTTGCTGCTGTCTGGTTTGATAAAGAATGCAGAGCACTCAGAGCACACATCCGGAATATCTATTGACCACCATCATAAGGAAGAGGCAACCGCCCTATCCCCATAATATTTCAGGTCTTAAAATTTGTTGCAGCATCTTATTGAAAAAAGAGATCTGAACATACCAACAAACAATAGGAACAGCTCCTTTATACCATAACCTCAAACAAGTAAAGGAGATTCTGGTCCTTAGTTTCTGGGGCATCCAATACTACTTACCTCTCCTCTCCACCCATTTTGCCTAGTGGTTCGTACCACTACTTTTCAGGTGTCCTGCACGAGGAACATTCCAGTGGAGTGACTTGTCATCATTCTATGCAAATGGACGCCCCTGAGTGGCCCCAAGTTTCATCAGATGAAATAAAAATGTTAATAGGCCAGTTAAAGCAAAGGAAAGCCACTGGCCCAGATGGGATAGGCCCCAGTGTTCTTAAACTACACCCCGACTGGTGGGGCCCCTTGCTGGCCAACCTGTTCACATGGGTAGATATGACTGGACTTATGCCAGAGGCATGGACAAGCACAATTATCATTTCAATATACAATAAGGGAGAGTGCACATTACCATCTAACTATAGACCATTAAGCCTCCTCTGTAGTGGGGAAGCTATATGCTAAACATCTCTTGGGAAAGCTTACCCAGTGGATGTCCCAATTTGCCTTACCAGGCTCTGAGCAGTTGGGTTTATGTCAAGGAAAAACCACCTTGGATCATTGTGTCATACTTTCTCACCTAGTGGACAAATACTCTAGGGTTCCTAATCAAAAACTTTATACCGTCTTTTTGAATCTAAAAGAAGCCTTTGACTCAATCCCGAGGGAGTTGCTCTGGAAGAAACCGTCCAAAATGAACATCCACTTAAAGGTTACTTTTTCAAATTAGAAAACTAAACACTTCCATGAGGTGCCAGGTGAAATGCTCTCAATTAGGCAGGCTAATCCCAAAAATCATCGTCTACAAAGGGATAAAACAGGGTTGCATCTTAGCCCCATATTAATTCATTCTTTTCCTAAAAGACCTATTTACGCGGGGTGGGTGGCCACTGTCCGAAGCTCAGCTCCATCCACGTTCCCATCTTACTATATGTCAACAATGCAGTCATTCTGTCTTGCACAAGGGTTGACTTGAAGCAGCTTCTGTGCCGCTGCCAGGAATAATGTATAGCTAACAGCCTGGAACTGAACTTCACAAAATCTAAAGTGCTTGTTTTTTTTCAAAATCTGGAAGCCTCACAGGTGGGAGATCATTAGTAACCTTGTTGGAACAGGTTAAAAATTTGAAATACCTAGGCACCCCACCTACAATATAACGCCTCCTGAAAATACCATTGTAAGCTCGCACTGAACGGGGTGGATACTTTTGCTCTGGCTATTACCCGTTTCTTCTTCAACAGAGGGAATCAATACATCCCAGCTGCACTAAAGGTCTTTAATGCAAAAGTAGGCCCAAAACTTATGCATGGCATCCTATTATGGATTGGTGCAGTTAACCAGTTGTTGAAACACATCCAATCAAAATTTCTGTGCAAAATCCTGGGGCTGCCAAAGTGTGCTGTATGGAAACAGGCTTCTGGAAACCAAAGCGTGGCTCACCACTATAAAATTCTGGCCCCGCCTACATTTCAAGTCTGACTTTTCTTTAACTTTCCATATGCTAGCAGAATTCCACCACTCAATGGTTAGCTTGCATTGAGAACAAAATCAAAACCTGTAGCCTGTCACTTGAGTCGCTGCTTATGCTCCCACAATTGGAAGCCTTCTAGACAATCAGGCGTAGAATTCTAGAGATTGAATTCCAAACTCTTAGCCGCACTGCCAATAAAACCTGTTCTCCATTGGGGTTAGGAATTCCATCCTCGTATGGTCAGGGCACTCCATATTTACATCATCTTTACAATCCCCACTACACAGAGCTCTTTTCCTTGCAAGATTTAATGTTTTGCCATCTACAGTTTTGCAAGGTAGATTCTCTAAAATCCCATATCCTGAAAAGCACTCCCCTTGTGGCAGAAAACAGGTTGAATCCATCACACATGTTTTATTTCATTGCCCATTTTATGCAAATAAATAAATAAATATTTGGTCCCCTTATTGAAGGAGGGGATCTATCACACTGACTCTTCCAGGGTGTCCTATCTGCTGAATAATTGTAGGATTGATGCTGGGGGGAATGTGGCAAGATTTTTGAGTGATGCCATGAAATTACGTCACCATAGGTCCTAAGAGCCACTTTTGTATCTCACGACGTTTTATCCTAACGTACCTCTTACTATGTTTTATTACCCATGTTGTGTTCTGATCCATATATACGGCACACTCTTTCTATGCCAGTAAAGGAGACTGATTGATTAATACTTGTTATTTTTCATGCTTTATGTGACCTATCAAATAGCCTACAAGCCACTTGTAGAATCTAGCAGAAGTTTAGCACTTATTTCTGTGTCAATTGCTTCCAGAAAAAAATCCAGTTCAACCCTGTCAAATCACTGGATTTCAAATCATTGTAATTTCACATGATAAAGTTTGAGGTAGTATCCCAGCATGCAGTTCTTTCCTTCTGTTCAAAATTTAGTGTGAGATGGTGGTATATGGACCAAAAAGCCACCATCCCATAACACAACATGCACCACAGTGTAAAAGGAGCATTAGAAATCAGAACAGAAGCACTAGCATTATATCCCGTAATACTAACGCAATAAATCCCACATCTGAATGCAGCCTTTGAAAGAAGCATTGTTCTCTCTCCAGCGCAGCAATAACACTCCCCAAGTGTTATGCAGTGCAGACATGAAACTCAACATTATCATGCCACAGGAGTGGCTGAGTGATCTTATCTTTCTTGTGCCTTCCCTCTTCCTCACACGACCTGTGCTTACTATGATAAAGATACTCCTAAATCCTGGCTGTAAAATAATTTGTTCATTTCCACCCCACTACAAAAAATCATGGTTAAGAGGAAGAATGCAATGCCTTGTTCCCATTTACTGATTGATTAGTGATCAGGGAGCATTAGATCTGTACCAGTTCTATATGTTAAGTGCAGTTCCTGTATCACTTTATGTAAGCTGGAGATTATTCTGACAAGTGGCTCTTAAATAGGTTTCTGTATTTTTCACCTTTGTACTTCAAATGTAACATGTACACTCAATTCAAAACTGAATCTTCTACTTTCTATTCCTTTAGCACCATTCAGAAGAAGGATGCTATAGCTAAAAATGCATCTCTAAACATTGATTGTGAAAGTGGTCCTCAAGTAGTTATTTTCTTTAAGCCCCTTAGACTACATAATAATGTAAATATCATTTCAACTTCCAAGCTAGTTTCCTTTATCATACCCAACTTGCGTTTCAGATGTGGCTGCCTATAGAAGTCAGCAGAATATTGTGGTTTCCACTTAAAACTTGTTTTCACCCTGATATTTGCAGTCTGTAGGCATTGTCACAAGGGGCTAAGGGGGTGCAGACGTCCACATATTGCCTTGCCCACATATTCCACACACCCATTCACCAAAGCTGCCAGAGCGTTTTGGCAGGTGTATTCTCAGCCATTGCTGCTTGTCTTGACTTGGGATGGGTGAAGAAAAAGAATCACGAATCAATGGTCACCGGGAGGGGAAGCCTCAGCAGCTGCCAATACAATAGGCCTGAAATGAGTCTCAAGGAACTCTTCCCTCCCCTTCCTCTGACTGCAGCTGCTGTTTCAAGATCCATTCTCTCATTTTGGCACACTGTCTTTTCTGTCTTTTGGCATTTCTGCCTTTTGGACTGGAAAGTTCTAGAGCCCCCGACTCTCCAAGGCAATTCAGATTCCACCCAGGTTTGAATAGGGAGGAACTGAAAGAGTAATGTGGCTCATAGGCCCATTATTCCAGGTTAAATATAGAATAGCAGAGTGTGATTGTGTATACAATATCCATATTTGGTAATAAATCTGTTACCTACTTCTGAATAAATATGCTTATGATTAAAACATTGTGGGTGTGGGTGTAGGTTTTACTTTGTGGACTCCCTAGCCATACTGGCTGGGGCTGATGAGATCTGTAGCCGTAAAAGACTGAGGGGGAAAGCCCCTTCATCTACCTACCATGTTACTGACATGGTTGTTAAGATTACTCCAGCATGTATCTTAACATCATTTATTTATAATTACATTTCTGTCCCACTTTTCCTGCTGTGAGCTCAAAGTGCCATTCATGGTTTTCCACCTCCCCATTTGATCCTCACAACAACCCCATGTGGTTAGGGTATGATAGGCTAAGAGATGGTGGCAGGACTAAGGTCACCCAATAAGTTTAATATCTGAATCGGAATTTGAACCCCCGTCTCTCATTTCTTAGCAAAGCACAGTAACCACTACAGCACACTGTCTCTCTGTAAGTGTGGCAAATGTCATCATTATTAATGATATCCAAGGCAACCTGTGAAAGGGGAGGCTTGGGCAATATACAGCAGCCTTTTTGCACAAGTGGGCTCAACAGCAGATGGAAGAAAGCTAGTTGTTGTCATTTCTTTTTGTAATACAGATATACCTCATCTTACATTTGCTTCATGTTATGTTTCTTCAGGTTGCGTCCCGCAGTGACCCAGAAGTACCGGAAAGTTACTTCCGGGTTTCGACGTTTGCGCATGCACAGTAGTGCTAAATCGCGCTTCACACATGTGCACAAGCACCAAATCGCGCAGCATACCTGCGCAGATACAGCGCTTCAGGTTGTGGGCTTTTCACGTTGCGAGCGGGCCTCCAGAACGGATCCTGTTTGCAACTAGAGGTCCCACCGTACATGACTCTAGTTAGTTTTCAACCCACAGAGAAAAGCTGAGCAAAGAAAAAAGGGCACCCTATAGCTCCTGTAATGAATGAAGTAGGCCTGTAAGGTGAACAATATACTGTTGGTCAGTCTGCAGTGCTTGGCAAAACTGATAGGTGAAACTAATTTCTCCTAAGCCACTCCAATTTATGTCTTAACTTCTCCACTCTCCTCAGGAAATAATGAAAAAGGTTTGCCAAGGTTCTTGATCAGAGAAGTGGACTTTGAGATAAAGGAACTAACTAGGCTCATGTTTTCGCCTGATCAAGAAAACCATCCGTCAAAAGCACCAGTGAAATATGGTGAACTGATTGTATTGGGGTAAGTATTTCTTATTAAAATGAGACCCAGTGAAAATGCATTTAACTCTGTGAAGAAAAGCAGTTTTGCTTGTCACTATATGCAATGCAATCTGGACCTGTGAAGATTATTTCTACTGCCATTTTCTTCTTGCACCCTGACTTCAAGCTAAAGCCATCATACTAATGTTGGACGACATGGTTAGTTAGGATGTGCCCTCGTGGTCTTACTGTTGTTCATGACTTTGGACATGATCCAGCCACCACTAAACATTTCTAAGCTCCATCAGTTCCAGCAGGAGAGATTTAACATATATGTAAGCTTTTCACTGAAATCAATAGGGCTTAATGTTGGCTGTATTGTGTCATTTATTTTAAAGGTATTTGGTTTATGGTACATTAGGCTATAAGTAACAGACCTGTTAGCAAGAGAGAGCATCTGTTCTTATAGGCTACCCTTCAGTGTATCTGAGTTGACAATTTCACATAAATTTTACATTTCTGCAATGATTTTTAGAAGGACTTCAGTGGACTTGTAATACTATCTCTAGGGGTGTTTTATATGTATATATTTAAATCATTTGACCCCTATCATTCAAATGCACAAGTAGACGTAACAAAAAAAATCATACTATAAATTAACAATTTAAAAATCAGTTACAAAATAATTAAAACACTAAAGCAACAGTAGGTAAATAGCACTAAACAGCCAAATATCAGTAATACAGCAGCAGTAAAAATTATTCCAAATATACAAAGACTTTTATTTTGGGTTGAGCAGGAGACTCTTAATCTCCGGGTCGTGGGTTTGAGCCCCACGTTGGGCAAAGGATTCCTGCATTGCAGGGGGTTGGACTAGATGACCCTCGTGGTTCCTTCCAATTCTACAATTCTGTGATTCTAAGTAGCCAGGATATCTCCACCTGCCCTGCTTCCACTGGCCATTCATTTGGCAAACAATCAGTTACAAAGCGAATGCCTTCTTAAAAAGGAAGGTTTTTACTAGCTTTCAGAATGCCATTAAAAGAGACGATAAGGTGTTCCTTTCTTGGGAGGGAATTTCAGCCACAGAGTGGGGGGAGCCCCTCTTTTTAGTCCTAACCAAGTATACTGCAAGGGATTCTGGGTCACACAGAAGGGCCTTTGATGGTGATCATGTTATACAGGAGAGAAGGAGGTCCTTCAGATATCCCAGTCTTAAACCATTAAGGATTTTAAAGGGAATCACCGGCACTTTGAATTGTTCCTGGAAACAAATTGGAAGCTACTGCAGCTGTTTAGGTTTGAAAAGCACATGCTCAGTTTTAACAACTTGACCATGGACTCTTCAAAGGCAGCTCCATGTATAGAACGTTGCAGTAATCCAGATGTAATGCAGCTAGTGCCGTGGCCAGCTGTGCGTCTCCAGGAATGCGCACGGTTGGTGCCCAAGTCTCAGCTGGGCAAAGGCACTTCTGGCCTCAGCTGACACCTGGGCAACCAGGGTCAAGGCCACATACAGAAAAATCCCCATACTACACACCTGCATTTTCAAAGGGAGTGTAGCTACCAACACAGGTTAAACCCCAAGAACTGAGTCAGTTCTACTGACTGTGACCACCGTGTCAGGATTAAGCTTCAGTTTGTTTGCCCACATCAGTTCATTTCAGCCATAAAGGCATAGATCACCACCACACTCAGTGTATCTACTTGAGTGATGCACAACTTTTTTATAATAAAAAACTACACTTTTTTTTAAAAGATCTTTAATTCCACAGGTTTGTGGTAATATGTCCAAATTAATTCAGAGGCAACCCATCCACAAATACCCTCTGTAATGTCTTCATTCACCCTTTTTCCACAGGTACAATGGCTCTCTGCCAAATGGAGATCGAGGAAGAAGAAAAAGCAGATTTGCTTTATTTAAAAGAGCCAAAGCAAATGGGGTGAAACCTAGCACTGTGCACATTGTCTGTACGCCTCAGGCAGCAAAGGTAAGCTTGACTAATGAGCTTTCGTCTCCAAAGGCCAGCATTTGTTTCGTTATATGGCAGCGGCACTTGCAGCAAATTCTGGTAATGAAGTTCACTGAAGTATTCCAATGCAAAGCCAGTTCTTCTGAAAAAGCTAATCTTGCTCATGGAAATGAAGACATTTTCAATAATATTATTTACCCTTGCATCCTGCCCTTCTCCACTGAAGTCATGGAAGTGTCCATGTATGTGAATCCTGGACTTGGTCCTTGCAGCCACCCTGCCAAAGTCGGTTGGGCTGAGAGCAGGAGTGTCCTAAGATCCGCCTAGTGAGCTCCAGTGGTAGAGCATCTGCTTTGCATGTAGAGGTCCCGGGTTCAATGCTTGGCATCTCCAGGCAGTGCTGGGAAAACACTTCTGTCTGAAACTCCTAGAGAGATTTGAATCTGAAGCTGGACAAAATCCAAAGCTTTAACCACTGCAACTCACTGCCTCTGGAAAATGTTCACTCTTAAGAGTAAACATTTTCTCAAGCAGCACTGCTCACTATTTCCCACATTCATGTAACACTTGTGGTGGGTACTGTATGGGAAATGCAACAATGCACCTCATATTTTGAAGGGGTTCTGTCAGTGTTGGCGGGTCAGAGCTCGTTTAAACTGGTACTGAGGTTAGGATAAGGCAATATTAGGAGGTAGTTTATTTCCTTGGCCCATCTCTGGCCTTTGGCACTTGAGATGTGTTTTTTTCAGGGCCCACCCTGTTTCTGTGACTGTAGTTTGTTTTAAGCATTTTTAATTTCTGAATTTTGAATTCTTGTAACCACCCCTGGAACTCTTCCCCTCCCTCTTCTGGGCCACTTGGAGTTCCCCTTCCCCGCCAGCTCATGTTTTCCTAGGCCCTCCTGTCTGGGCAGCCCCACCCCCACCCCGTGGGTCTGTGGTGTGAAAGCAGCTCAGCTAACCACCACAAAATAAATGTTGCATATGACTTTTTATACTCAGCCAGTGGGTTTATTTAATCAGACTATAGCTCATACAGCAGCACCTGTGGAAAAAGCAAATTCTGTGTTAGGGATAATGAGAAAAGGGCTGGGAAATAAAAATACCAGTACCAAAATGTCATTATATCAATATTTGTTGTGACTGCACTCGGACTGCTGTGTTCATTTCTGGTCAGCAAGCCTGAAAAAAGCTCTCACAGGTGCAGAAAAGGACAACCAAAATGATCAAGAGATTGGAGCAATTTGCATGTGAAGGAAGCTTTTTAGTTTAGAAAAAAAGGTGAATAAGATGGGTAAATATGCTAGAGGTGTATAAAATTATGCATGGTTTGGAGAGAATGGATAGGGAGAATCTTTCTCTCTTTAGATGCTGCAACTTGGGGCCATCCAATGAAGCTGGAAGAATCGGAGAAAGGAATGTCCTTCACAGCACATTAATTAACCTCTGGAATTCATTTCCACAAAGCGTGGTGATGGCCACCAACAGACTGAGGTTGAATACCAACAAGACAGAAATATTGTTTCTGGGAGTCATTTTGGACTCATAGCTGTCTGTGGAGTTACAGGTTAATTCTGTGTCCAGGGCAGCTGTTTACCAGCTCCGTCTGGTACACAGGCTGAGACCCTACCTGCCTGTGCACTGCCTCACCAGAGTGGCAATGCACTCTATGTGGGGCTTTGAAGGTGACTTGGAAACTTAAACTAATCCACAATGCAACAGCTAGACTGGTGACTGGGAGCAGCCCTAAAGGATCTTCACTGGCTCCCAGTACGTTTCTGAGCACAATTCAGATTGTTGGTGCTGACCTTTAAAGTCCTAAATGGCCTCGGCCCAGTATACCTGAAGGAGCATCTCCACCCCCATCGTTCAGCCTGGACACTGAGACCCAGCATGTAGGGCCTTCTGGCGGCTCCCACACTGTGAGAAGTAAAGCTACAGGGAATGAGATGGAGGACCTTCTTGGCAGTGGTGCCCTCCCTGTGGAATGCCCTCCCATCAGATGTTAAGGAGATGAGTAATTGTATATCTTTTAGGAGACATCTGAAGGCAGCCCTGTGTAGGGAAGCTTTTTAGGTTTCATGTTTTACTGTGTTTTGGGGCAACCCAGTCAGATAGGCGGGGTTACTAATAATAAAGTAGTAGTAGTAGTAGTCGTCGTCATCACCGTCATCTTTGTCTAGCAGACTACCACTGTAATGGTGCCAGGAGATCATTCCACAAATGAGGTGCTGAAACGAGCGGTACAGTTAGATGGAGGGGAGCACCCAGAGGAGGACCACTAAAGAAAATACTTTTCTCAGTAGGGCTGGGCGATAACTGGTTTTCAATATTGCAATATATCACTAGCTAAACATAGAAATACATTGATATATCACAATATCTGAAATAAGGAAGGAACTACGCAGAGGCAAACAGGACAATGTCCTGGCAACTGCTGCTACTAAAGAGTCTAAAATTGATAAATGATGATATTATCAATCACCTCATAGTCACTTTCATCAGCAGGCAAGCCAACAAATGCATCTAAATGAGACTTTTGGTTGGGGCTTGGCTATCAAATGGTGGCATTCAGGACAATCCAAAGTACGGTGATCATAGTGAATACAAATCATCTGCGCCTGTCGGACTGCCAGCAGGCCTGCTTTGCGGCAGCAGCCTGGTGGTGGCAGAATCAACCATGATGGGGGAGGGGGAGAAGCAGTGGCAGCCTGGCAGCAGTGGTACAATAATCAGCAGCCTGCGAAGCTTTGCTCTGGCAGTGGGTGTCGGCAGCAGAAGCTGCAGCCTGGGAGGCCTCGTCGTGGTGTCGGCAGTAGTGGCGGCCTGCAAGGCCTCCGAAGGCGGCAGGAGACAGTAGCAGAAGCAGGGGTGGCCTGCAAGGCCTTGCTAAGGGAGGCTGCCACAGCTTCTGCCACCGCCTCCCACTGCCCCAGCAGGACTTGCGGACCGCCGCCACTTCATGCCATCATGGTGAGGCCTTGCAAGCCCCACTGCTTGTGTTGCATGAGGCCTCGCAGGCTGCCATTACCATTGCCGTCTCTATCACCGCCGCGAGGCCTATTGCCGCCAGCTCCCGGCGCCGCTGTGAGGCCTCACAAGTCTCCACTGCTTGTTCCTCCGCTGCGAGGCCTTCCAGGATGCCACTGCTACTGCTGCCCCCTCCCGTCGCCTCCACGAGGACTCACGGGCCACCACTGATTGTGCCACCACCGCGAGGCCTTGCAGGTTGTCGCTGCTACTGCTGACGAGTACCGCGGTCATGGCAGACTGTTTCTGCCACCTAGCAGGCCTGCTGGCAGTCTGGCAGTCCCAGATTATTTATATTAACTATGATTCATTGCCGTACTTTGGATTATCCTGAATACCACCATTTGGTAGCCAAGCCCAAAACCAAAAGTCCTATTGGGATGCATTTTTGCTTGCCTGCTGATGAAACTGAGTGATGATTGATAATTTTGTTGCTTATCCATTTTGGACCCTTAAGTGTCCTATTCGCCCCTGTATGGTTCCACCCTTATTTCAGACATTGTGTTGGATTGCAATGTTTAGTAGGTGATATTGTGAGGTTTAGCTGCTGATAACGTTGCGGTGTTTATCTGGTTAGTTATCACAATGTTGAAAACCAGATATCACCTAGCCCTTACACACATTGTTTTTCACGATATATTGCCAGCTCAAATATTATGAAACAATTATCACAATGTGAACTTCAAACTGGTTTGGGATGATATATCACCCAGCCCTACTGCTCAGTCACTCCTACTAACCTCCATGAGTGAGGGAGCTTTGATGGTCCTTTTAGCAAGTGTGGCTCCTTTGCATATAGACCAGGAGTGAGGAAACTGTGGGACTTCCCACTCCCATCCTCCCCAATCTTGGTTAAGTCTGATGGAAGTCAGAGTTTTGCAATATCTAAAGGGCCACCCACCCCTGATACAGACAAGGCTGGTATTCTCCTTAGAAAGCGGACTGTGATCTGACTGCTGAAATGGCAGGAGCAGGTTCGTTTCCAGCCACTCACTGAGATAGAGTGAAAGATGAAGTGGAAAGAGTCAGAATTGCTTTGTACATGCAGCCCTTGAAGGAGGAAGGGTCGCTCTTTCATGCTCCCTAGGTTGAAGCTCTCACAGTGGTCTGTGTCTGATCAGTTAGAGCCAACCAGGCATTATCTTGCAAAACAAGTTACCATCATATTCACCAGTTCCAGGCTGTCAAATAGCACGCTTAATGTGCTTTGCTAATTTATTCCAACCTGCACTGAATAAATTTCTATTTCCTTTTGTTTTCTAGCGTCTCCCATTTTGTCCAAGTGACTTACTAATCACCACAGGGTATTTAAGTAAAAAGGCCTGTTTTGATAAACCCCACTTTTCTTCCCCATGTCCCCAGTGGTAATAGCTGGAAGGATGGGGGAGGAAGCTCTGTCAGCCATCACCATTTGTGTCTCATCCTTTGTGACACTTAATCATCCTTAGGATCTTAATCACTCAGGGTGTTTAGGCCAGCATATGGCTAACAGTAGGCATGACTAATATGCTTGTTCCATAGCAACATGTGATCTGTTGTGAAGCAGTAAGTGGGACCAGTTGGGTCTGTTTTGTTGGATAGATCAGTCATGCTGTTAAAAAAAAAGGTTTGTAATTCATAGTTGTGAAGTGACACACCTGCACCTAATTAGCATCTCTTGAGTTCAGGCTTTCAGTGAACTCAACAGGAGGCTGCTAATGCTGGCTTCTGAATGTATGCTTTATATCTCTGTGCTGGTAGTGATGGAAGTATCTCCACAGCATCTCCAGAAAGAGCTGGAACGTCTAGCAATAAAATAAAAGCAATATGTGTAGAGCACTCTTATGAATCTGTTTTCTCTGTTCTTCGTGTTCCAAAGCTAAGGGAGGTGGGTGGGTTTTGTGCAGGGAGGAGAGCAGCATTTCATTCCATAGTTGCTCAAAATGGACTTACCTTGCAGCACTTCACCAGCACTCATTAAAACAGGGAATGCAGAACCTGCCACTCTCCTTTATTGGGTGGAGGGGCTAGGCGACAACTCCCATCATCCCTAACTATTGACCATGTTGCCTGTGACTGCTGGAAGGGGGACTCCAACAACATCAGGGGGTAGCAGGTTATGAAACTATCAAGAACAAGGCCTTCAGGATGGTTAGATTTCACGGCCTAGATTCTCTCTCTCCTCCTCCTCCTCCTCCTCCTCCTCCTCCTCCTCCTCCTCCTCCTCCTCCTTCTTCATCATCATCATCATCATCATCATCACTGGTAGCTGAGTGAGATTGTCTGCCCATGAACATGGTCATAACAGTGAGTCCGTAAGTGACTGTAGAGGCCAGTTCTGGATCCACACGCCCTTCCACAGTGGGGACATAGGTTTCTGGGTGGGAGTTGATCACAGTGAGGATTTGCCAAACATGCCTTCCTCTTAGCATGTTTCTCCCTTTTGTCCTGAGTTTGAGCGTCTTCAAAGTCCATGACACCTTTGGTAAAGGCTGTTCTCCAACTGGAGCACTCGCAGGCCAGTGTTTCCCAGTTGTCTGTGTTTATACTACATTTTTTTTATACTACATTTGCCTTGAGAGAGTCTTTAAACCTCTTTTGTTGTATTTTGCTTTCCATTCTTGAGAATAGAGTAGTTGCTTTGGAAGACAATCAGGCATCTCAACAATATGGCCAGTCCAATGAAGTTGATGTTGAAGAATCATTGCTTCAACACTGGTGATCTTTCCTTTTTTCAGTACACTGGCATTAGTTTGCCTTTCTTCCCAAATGATATGTAAAATTTGAAGACTTTGGCAGGTATCCCATCAGGTCCGCTGGCGTTGTTGTTTCTCATTTACTTAATAGCTGTACACTCATCTCTAATATGTTTTTGCGGAATTTATGGGAAGACCTCAGCAGCTACGGGGGAGTTGTGGTTAAGGAGATGCTGGTAATGTTCTTTCCAGAGCAGTGCAATAGCTTTTTTATCTTTTAGAAGTGTGGTACCATCTGCTGAGCATAGGGGGCATATGCCATGATTTATTGGCCCATAGATGGTCTTTGTGGCTTTAAAGAAACTCTGTGCATCATGAATGTCGGCTCAGTGCTGGATCTCTTGAGCTTTTTTTTATTCACCAGGTGTTCTTTAGTTCTCTGGTTCTTCTTTGAACCTCAGCCTCAGCATTGGCATAGGTTTTTTTCTTAGTAGCGCAGTTTCTATCTCTTTGCCAGAAAGCTCCTCCTTTTCTTGTGAATAATGTGTTCAATCTCACTGGCCTTCTCATCAAGCCAGTCCTGGTGTTTCTTGGTTTGGTATCCAGTGGTTTGTTCACAGGCTGAAGTAAAGGATGTTCTCAGCTTGGTCCAGTGTTCCTCGATGTTATAGGGAACTCTGAAAGCAGATGGTCCTTAAGAATCGTTGGGAAGCAATCCTGCTTAATGGGATCTTGAAGGGCTCGAGTGTTCATTTTGCGCCTTGGCTTCCTTCCTTGAAGCCTGCGTTGAGGTATAGTATGTGATGTTGAGTACGTCTGAACTCTCATCTGTGTGTCATCTTCAGTTAACTTAGGGTTGTGCTCATTGCTGTTTTAAGAAAGTAACCAAGAAATGTGCTTAACATACTCAGAGTGGTGGAGCACTCCATTGTTTGAACTGTCTATTTGTACCCTTTCTTTGAACGGTTGGTTTTCAAAGATTACAAGAAAACCAAAGTAAAGGTTAAGCATGGTACAGAGGAGTGTACATGCGGACTTTCTCCACCAATAGCCCTTGCCTTCATTTATTTAAAATATTTATTAACTTGTTGGCTTTTTCACTAAAAAGAGAAAATGCAAAGCAGCTCACAAAAACACATGTGATAATATTAACAGGTAAATTGCATCAAAGTATTTTTAAAAACACAGTGCCAAAAATAATCAGGAGACTGAAGGCTGCTGCCACAATGATCAGTATAACAGCAATCGGTAACATAATGATTTAACTGTCATTGAAGCAGATGAATTCTCTGAGGTTAGCAGAGTGCTTCCACCCCTTATACTGTAAAAGCAAACCTCCTACTTGTTTTGCTTGGCTGTGCTGGAGCAGGATGCTGCCATGCGCAGCAATTTAATGTAGCATGAGCCCAGCCCTCTTCTCTGATACAGAGTGTAAGGAGAGGGGTGTGTCATGGTCTTCCTGGATGGTAGCAGCAATGACAAAAGGTTTGGGTAGCGATGAAAGTAAGGCTTGCATTAGAGGTGGGAAATTTTGGCTCCAGCTCTTGATGGACTACAACTCCTGTAGTCCCTGATAGCAATTGGAATCCCACAACATCTGTGGGGCTTCTGCTTCTCCAGCCCTGGTTCAAATGAATACAGTATGGGCCATCTTCCCATGGTTGCTCCAAAATATCAGCTGCCTCCATTACAGACAAAAGGAAGAGGAGTCATGGTCATGCTGAGACATATCATTGGTCGGGTGATATTGCAGAATCACTGCCATGGCAGGCTGCGTGTGTGTGAGTAAGTGAGATAAAATGCTGGTAATAAGCATAAAATTAAAAGAGAAGTATGCAGTTAGCATGTACTAAGAAAGTCGTGACATTACTATTTATTATTTAATGTCAGAGCTCTTGGCCAAATACTGAGAACTTGAGATATCAGAAGGTTTTAGCAGTAATAAAAAGGTAAAGGTACTGCTGACAGTTAGGTCCAGTCGCAGACGACTCTGGGGTTGTGCGCTCATCTCACTCTGTAGGCCGAGGGAGCCGGCATTTGTCACAGACAGCTTCTGGGTCATGTGGCCAGCATGACTAAGCCGCTTCTGGAGAGCCAGAGCAGCGCACGGAAACGCCGTTTACCTTCCCGCCGGAGCGGTACCTATTATCTATTTGCACTTTGACATGCTTTTGAACTGCTAGGTCGGCAGGAGCTGGAACAAAGCAATGGGAGCTCACCCCGTCACGGGGATTCGAACTGCTGACTTTCTGATCAGCAAGCCCAAGAGGCTCAGTGGTTTAGACCACAGCGCCACCCACGTACCTTTTAGCAGTAATAGTGGAAGTTAAATGGTCATATTGGTTAGGCTGAAATCATATGCTGAAGTATTTCTCTCCTAACCTAGGTCATTAGGAAGTTGAGATGGAGTACTGCAGTTTAATTACGTGACCTGTAAAACACTTATCTGAAATAGTGAGACTTGGAAAATCATAACTGTGTGTGTGTTTGAACCTTTTTTTATTGCCCTATCAACAAAGTCCTCTATGTAGTTCACACAGTATTAAAACAATAGACATTTAAAATGTTAACTATTAACCATTCAAAATTCTGCCTTAAAACCAGCCTTATTCTAGCAGGAATGTGCTTTGTTAGGATGAAGAATTGCTCTTGCTAATCTATTTTATCTGTCCGGTTTATCATAATCAAAAATACACTTTTTCTTTTCCACAGGCAATAAGCAACAAGGACCAGCATAGTATATCCTACACCTTATCTCGAGTTCAAACAGTGGTGGTTGAATACACACATGACAGCAACACAGACATGTTTCAGGTATGTAAAGTATGCTTGACTTACAGATCACCCCGGGATTAAGACTGCTGGGGCCATCAGAACTTGTTCTTGTGTTGAAAGAAGCAACTACAGTTGCAGTAACATGAAAAAATAAGGTTTTTTATTTTGCTTGCCCAGGCCATTAACACTAATAACATCAGCAACTCAACAGCCCTGAGAAAAGTAAAACTAGAAAAGACCTTTGGGGGTTTATTGGCTAATGGAGATGGGAAGGAAGTCCCAGAAAAGGCCAGGGCTTTGTTCTCTTCTTGTCCACAGACAGCCAGAGTAAACATTTTTTAGGGCCATGTAATTTGATCTTTCTCTTCCTTTCTTGTGTATCACCCCCACCCCCCTTCTATAAAGGAACTTCCTTCACAAGCAAATTTTGAAGTTTGTCTCAGCTGAAAACAATCACTACACGTTAATGAAAAGCTGTCTTGCTGGGTACAGTGAACTATTTCTAGAGAGAGAATGCTCTTCAGATTTGAGTTTTGTTCTGATTTCTGATCTGGATTAAACTTAATGATTTTTGCTCAAAGTTCTATTAATATTCTATTACTATAATGACACCCAAAATATACTATTCTTCTGTCTTACCTTCCTAGGACTTTTACATTGCAGATTTTGTAAGTTATAATGTGGATTACGGGCACTTTTAAATTCAGATCCAAGAAAAATAGCTGCAGCAGTGAGAGGGCAAAAAGTACTGTGTCAGTTCAAACTGTCCTATTGTGGCATGAATCTTCATAGGTAACAGCCTCTATCCAACGTGCCAGATTTCCCCAAGCTGGTGCCCTCCAGATGTTGTGTTGCCCCAGTGGCCCCAGCCAGTAATCTGGGAAGATGGAAGCCGTAGTCCAAAACATCTGAAAGACACCATGTTGAGGAAAGCTGAGCTGTGAGGTGTCTGGAGAAGGCCCTGGCTTGTCACAGGACCACAAAATTAAGTAGCTGCTATCAATGCATTCTCATGAAATACACTGGCAAGCCACATACCTGATCCTGGTGAGAATTTTTTTTGTCAAGCAGGGAACACAAAAGAAACACACCATAAGCAATCTGAAGAATCAAAGTGGTAAAGCTTTCCCTCTGAAATTTACCAGTTCAGCCTGCAAGTGGCAGCTGCATGCCTCAAATGATCCCCTACAAGAAAATCAGATAGAAAATGAGCACACCAAGGAATTCTAGTCCAGCCTTCACCCCATCATAATCCATTTTTATCTGTAGGAACTTTAATCTTTTGGAAAGCCTTCCAACATATCATAGCCTGAAACAAAGCAGCAGCCTTGTAAAAAGCATTGCTGCTTGAAGCGCTTCATCTCAGTGGCTTGCAGAAGGTCTCAAATTTCTCTGAAACTGGAGAGTCGCTGCCACCCAGTGTAGACAGTACTGAGCTAAGTGGACCAATGCTTTTACTCAGTCTAAAGGAGCTCCTTTTGTCCCTATGTTGATACTTTTGATAGCATAAATTGGCCCAGGCACACAGTCCAGGTGAGTGGCCAAAGGTTATCACAGTAGCAGGAGAGGTCTGCAGTTGCTGTTTGACATGATGGGCTGAGGGTGTCAAAACACTTTGCCTGTGATCCTTTGGGTGTGGACCAACATGCAGAACCTGTTGGCTCTTGATCACTTCAAAACAGGGCAAATATATGTGCCATCTTTGGTGCTTTCGAAATGGGGGTGGGTTTGACAGAAATGAGGCTGTCACTTTGACCGAGGGTGGTTAAAAAACACAACATTTAAAATGTGCTGGTTCCAATAGCTGCTCAAACAATTTATTTTTATTTATTTATTAAACTTGTTCATTGCCCAAGGCAACCCAAAGTGACTTACAAACAAGCAAACCAACCAACAAAACAAAACAATAAAGCCCACATAGATACATTAAAACCCATTTGGACCCATTTCAGTAACTACTCAACAGCTATGCTGGGGGAGAATCTTCTGTGCTACTTCCTTGCAATACCCCCCCCCCATTAAGGGGCATTAATGTTTTGGTTTTGGAGAAGCTTTTGATAAAACCTGAAAAGTGTTGCTTGCTTTACCTAATAGGGGATTCTTGGATTGCAGCCAAGAGCAGCTGGCAACCCATTGTTTTCAGCCATTAAAAAAGGTGCGAGGCTATCTGTGTTCATGTTGAACTGAGTAGCTTATCTGTGTTCTGACCATGTGCATGTGGAAAGAACATTCCTAATTTCAGGCTACCATTTCCCCAACCACGTGGCGGGGATGTGTCCAGGGTCTCAGACTGAACAATACATGTGCTCTCTGATTCACCACAGCAAGGGCATTAATTGAAGAACTGCTGCTGGAATGTAGCTTTGGATTCACAACCCAGTACAAAAAAAAATAAAAAATCTTGAACTTGAGAATACATACTACTGTTCTATAACTTTGATGCAAGATATCAGTCTTAGGTCAGTTCTTCTGCTGAAGTGGAACTCTTTTCAGGGGGCACCTCCCCTCCCCTACAGTTTTTGGCAGTAGTTCTCAGCCATATTAGAATGCCTGCATTGGGAATTTCTGCATGCTTTCTTCAATGAATAGATGGATAGTATTATTTCCCATTGCTCCAAAGATCCCAAGGCGCTGTTCTTTGAGTCTGCATTACAGTACTAAAGCACTAAAAGTCAAATGATTGAGATAGGGTAGCATGCTTGAGACTTAGTTAGGGCAGGGATGAAATATTAATTGTTGACTTTCACTAGAGTGCTTTGTATCTAAATCTATTATCCATTTTGTTTT
The DNA here is from genome assembly GCF_027172205.1 of Podarcis raffonei. Lineage (NCBI taxonomy): Eukaryota > Metazoa > Chordata > Lepidosauria > Squamata > Lacertidae > Podarcis > Podarcis raffonei. The sequence continues at coordinate 2,676,065 of NC_070604.1, forward strand.
TGTCAGATTGGACGATCAACAGAGAGCCCTATAGACTTCGTAGTGACAGATACTGTTCCCGGAAGCCAGAGCAATTCAGAGACTCAGTCTGTTCAGAGCACTATCTCAAGGTTTGCTTGCAGAATCATATGTGAACGAAATCCTCCTTTCACAGCAAGAATATATGCCGCTGGCTTTGACTCCTCCAAAAACATCTTTCTAGGGGTAAGGGCCTGCTTCCTTCTGCTTCTCAATGCAGGTTTTAACATATTAGCGTGCTTTTCAACTGATCTGCAAAGAACCAATGAATGAAAGCTGTCTTGTTGATGTTTTCCCCATAGGAGAAAGCTGCCAAGTGGAAGACTTTGGATGGGCAAATGGATGGGTTAACCACAAATGGGGTTCTTGTTATGCATCCACGCAATGGATTCACTGAAGACTCCAAGCCTGGAGTATGGAGGGAGATATCTGTATGTGGGAATGTGTTCAGTCTTCGTGAAACAAGATCTGCTCAGCAGAGGGGGAAAATGGTAAGTCTGAGAAAATAGCAAGTTTGCCAGACAGCTGTAAACAGCGTCCGTGAAGATGTCATGCTACATTTGGAGTACATTGCCCTATTTCCACGAGCATCTAATCCACTACTAGATATTTGCAGGATGAGGATCTATGTTAGTTTGAGCACCTGGTACCTCGGGTTAAGAACTTAATTCCTTCTGGAGGTCCGTTCTTAACCTGAAACTGTTCTTAACCCGAGGTACCACTTTAGCTAATGGGGCTTCCCTCTGCTGCTGCTGCTGCACCACCACCGCGCGATTTCTGTTCTCATCCTAAAGTTCTTAACCTGAGGTACTATTTCTGGGTTAGCAGAGTCTGTAACCTGAAGTGTCTGTAACCTGAAGCGTCTGTAACCTGAGGTACCACTGGTAGTCCAAAACATCTGGAGGGCCGAGTTTGCCTGTGCCTGTTTTAAATTAAATGCCTCAGCCTTAAATATTAAGTAAGTCATTAAGTATTAAGTCATTGTTTGTGAAATTTGTATTTGTGTTCTCTTCCAGGTTGAAAATGAAACAAACCAACTTCAGGATGGTTCGTTGATTGACCTCTGTGGAGCAACATTACTGTGGCGCACTGCAGAAGGCCTTTCACGCACTCCCACCGTGAAGCACTTGGAAGCTCTAAGACAGGAAATAAATGCCGCTAGACCTCAGTGCCCTGTGGGCTTTAACACACTAGCCTTTCCTAGTATGAAGAGGAAAGACGTTGTAGATGAAAAGCAACCCTGGGTTTACCTGAACTGTGGCCACGTCCATGGCTACCACAACTGGGGGAACAAAGAAGAGAGAGATGGCAAGGACCGGGAATGCCCCATGTGCCGATCTGTTGGCCCTTATGTGCCGCTCTGGCTTGGATGTGAAGCTGGATTTTACGTGGATGCTGGCCCTCCAACTCACGCATTCAGCCCATGTGGACATGTGTGCTCAGAAAAGACAACTGCCTATTGGTCCCAAATACCTCTTCCTCATGGTACCCACACTTTTCATGCAGCCTGTCCGTTCTGCGCACATCAGCTTTCTGGTGAACAAGGCTACATCAGACTTATTTTCCAAGGACCGCTTGACTAACTCGTGTTATCTGAGAACTGCATTTAAATACATAAGCTAAAAGATTCTAATTTCAAATGAACTGCCGTCTTAAATTCAACTATATTTCATTCTCTGGGCTTTGACAGTTTACTTTGAGATGAAGAATACTTATTATTTAAGTGGTGAATTCCTCTGTAGATAATGGATGAAGCTGGTTATGTAGGAAAGATTGGTGGTGGATAGCTGGAGCAGACTGAAGGTAGTTCCTAGCCCATCATTTTTGAGATGGAAAAGATAACATTCTTTGCCTTCAATGTAAATGATTTGAATAACATGCCTTTAATATCTAAAATTTGTCTTTTTAAAAAGTATATAATTGAGGGGTGAAAGTGATCAGTTCAAAAGGATATGAGTTTACAGCTTGGATACAAACATGTAAGATAGAGCAACATGTATAGTAACTCCTTTTTCTATTTATCTTTGCTATGAAAAATTATCCTAGGTGACTTGGATAGAGTAGCATGGTAGTTGTGTGTTGCATCCATTGACTGGATGTGTAGATTAGTTCTGGATCAGGAAAGGGTAGGAGATGGGAATATGATAGGTGAGCTTTCTTTATTTTGTAAAAGACTAAATCAATATTGAGTTGGTAGAAAAGCAGCAGGTTTTAAAACATAACTAAAGCAAATTAAATTGATGTGCTTTTTGAAGTGCTTAACTACATGTTGGATTACTTGATAAAATCCTTGTTTTTTCTTTCTCTTTCTCTGTCTGGTAGAACTGTAACAAAATGAACTGGTCACATAACATTTACCTGATACTTGGAATATGCAATTTGCCCTCAATGAAGTTCTTTTCTCCCTCCATGTTATATATTATGTATTTGGTTTGTTTTTTGTTGCCTTGTTTTTTGCATTTGCAGCACTGAAGGGTTTATGCTTATTTAAATAAAAAAGAAAACACCAAGGTATACAAGGTGTTTAGTTTTCTTCCTCTACTGGGAGAAACAAAAGAGAGCCAGGAAGTGAGTTAGGCAGGTTCTGTACATCAGATTAGGAACTGATACTGGAGCACATTAGGATACCATGGAGATGTATTTTTGTACATGTTCATACATACTGTACCATTGCAAAAGGCCATAGTCAATTCATTTTCCCTCCCTAAAATGGAAATTACTTGAGGTGTTTGTATTACAGCATTTTATGGGAAGAAAAATATAACCCGGGCTGATTATTCCCATGTTGCAATACAAATTCATCTCAGTGCATTTGTATGTATGTATGCATGCATGTATTTAAATATTTATAAAACATACATTCACAAAAACATAGCAAGGTAGTATACATCATACACAATTACAGTATCAATAAATACAGTGGTACCTCGGGTTACAGATGCTTCAGGTTACAGATGCTTCATGTTACAGACTCCGCTAACCCAGAAGTAGTACCTCGGGTTAAGAACTTTGCTTCAGGATGAGAACAGAAATCGTGCGGCGGCAGCGGGAGGCCCCATTAGCTAAAGTGGTACCTCAGGTTAAGAACAGTTTCAGGTTAGGAACGGACCTCCAGAACGAATTAAGTTCTTAACCTGAAGTACCACTGTACTGGTTGGTAAAATGAATTCAAATAGCAAAGGCCTATCTGAATAACACATAAGATTTCTGCATTGCAATATATTTGCATTCAAAGTATTTAAGATGTGGCTAGAAACCATGTGAGTAGCCTTGCCAGAAGGTTCACAAGAGCCCCCAGCCTTCCCAAAAACAAACAAATAGGAGCTGGCCTACATAAGCTTTTAGGCTTGTATCCAATGCAGCACTGAGCAAGCAAGCTTCCCTTCTGAGCAAGAGTCAACCCTTTCACTAACAGGGCACTTACTTAGAGTTGCAGTGAATAATAATAATAATAATAAATTTTATTTATATCCCGCCCTCCCCAGCCGAAGCCGGGCTCAGGGCGGCTAACAACACTAAAAGGGTGCAACATTATAAAAAACATTATAAAAATTAATTAAAATAAAAATTGATGGCAACCATAAACTAAAGTTTTGTAAAGATTGCCAAAGGAGGGAGTCAGGCTGCGCCCTGACCAAAGGCCTGGTGGAACAGCTCTGTCTTGCAGGCCCTGCGGAAAGATGTCAAGTCCTGCAGGGCCCTTGTCTCTTGCGACAGAGCGTTCCGCCAGGTTGGAGCCACAGCCGAAAAAGCTCTGGCTCTAGTTGAGGCCAGCCTAACCTCTCTGTGGCCTGGGACCTTCAAGATGTTTTTATTTGAAGACCGTAAGTTCCTCTGTGGGGCATACCAGGAGAGGCGGTCCCGTAGGTACGAGGGTCCTAGGCCGTATAGGGCTTTGAAGGTTAAAACCAGCACCTTAAACCTGATCCTGTACTACACTGGGAGCCAGTGCAGCTGGTATAGCACCGGATGAATGTGATCTCGCAGCGAAGACCCCGTAAGGAGTCTCGCTGCGGCATTCTGCACCCGCTGGAGTTTCTGGGTCAGTCTCAAGGGCAGCCCCACATAGAGCGAGTTACAATAATCCAGTCTGGAGGTGACCGTCGCGTGGATCACAGTGGCTAGGTCAGGGCGAGAGAGGTAAGGAGCAAATGCACCTTCCAAGAATGCAGTACCACTAAATTGTCTTAAAAACTGGCTGAGTAATCAAGGCAAAAATGATGCCTGCGGAGAGCTCTTTGCAAAATAAAACAGGAATAATAATAATACAGTGGTGCCTCGCAAGACGAACGCCTCGCAAAACGAAAAACTCGCAAGACGAAAGAGTTTTCCGTTTTTGAGTTGTTCCGCAAGACGAATTTCCCTATGGGCTTGCTTCGCAAGAAGAAAGCCCATAGGGAAATCTCTGGGGACCTCTTTTAAATGCTGGCGGTGGGGAGCAAAGCCTTTCGCCCCCCGCCGGCCTTCAGAAGAGGTCCTGGACCTCTTCTGAAGGCCGGCGGGGGGCAAAAGTCTTTGCTCCCCCCCGCCTGCCTTCCCGGGACAGCGGAGACTTCTCCGCTGTCCCGGGGCGATCTTAAAATGCTGGCGGGCGGCAGCGAAGCCTTCGCTGCCGACCCCCAGCATTTTAAAAGCCCCGGGACAGCGGAGACTTCTCCGCTGTCCTGGGGCGATCTTAAAATGATGGCGGGCGGCAGCGAAGTCTCCGCTGTCCCGGGGCTTTTAAAATGCTGGCGGTGGGGAGGAAAGCCCTCCTGTCCCCGGAGCTTGCGGGGTGGGAGGTGGGGAGAAGGGCTTTTCTTCCCACCGCCAGCCTTCAGAACAGCCTTCTGAAGGCTGGCGGTGGGAAGAAAAGCCCTTGTCCCCCCCCCCCAGCCTTCAGAAGAGGTCGGGGGACAGACTGTCCCCGGACCTGGTCTGAAGGCGGTTTCCATAGGAACGCATTGATTGATTTTCAATGCATTCCTATGGGAAATGGTGCTTCGCAAGACGAAAAACTCGCAAGAAGAAAAAACTTGCGGAACGAATTAATTTCGTCTTGCGAGGCACCACTGTAATAATAATAATAATAATAATTTATTATTTATTTAAACCCACTCACCTGGCTGGGTTCCCCAGCTACTCTATTCTTCTAAGTCCAATTAGTACTAGATTTTTTACCAACTAAAGGGCTAGGGAGTGTGCTGTGAATGATGAGACACTTTTCCCCCTCCAAAAATTCAGGGGAAATGTGTGTGCGTCTTATGGAGCAAATGCAGGCTCCATGGCTTCAGCGAAAGCAACGCAAAGCGTCCAAAGCGCAGCGGGAGCACTCCCGCCGCGCTCCGGAGGCTTCGTGTTTCTTTCGCTGAAGCCTGGAGAGTGAGAGGGGTCAGTGCGCACCGATCCCTGTTGCTCTCCTGGCTTTGCTTTGCTGGAGAGGCGCTGTGCAGCTTTCCCTCTCTGCGCAGCACCCCTTCAGCGAAGCTGGAGGAGAAATGGAAGGGGCTCCACTTCTCCTGCTGCTTCGCCGAAGGGGCACTGCGCAGAGAGGGAGAGAGGTTTTTTTTCTTGTTCTCCCCCTCTAAAACTAGGTGTGTCCTATAGAGCGAAAAATACGGTACCCATCAGCTGGGCACACATTCTAGTTACCAATGGCAACCAGATAACTTAATAACAATCCTGGCTGAATGTAGCTCAAATATATATTTGCCACAGGTGGATCTGGATGATATAGCAATTCAGGGGTTGAGCTATTAATGAAATGAATATATCTTGCACCACAAAGTGTGAAATCATACACCCTGCTTCTCCTTTTATAGTTAATGCAATTTGCCATCAAAACAATGAAACATGCATATTGAAATGTTTTTAGAAGAAAAACAGCCTTTAAAAAGAGGTGTTAACTTACTTTGTGAAAAGCAGTCAGAATCCTCTTCAGAGAAGTCTACACAACCAAGCAGAGTCATGTTCCACACTGGTACGTCTTCATTTGTGATTAAATATTATCCAAATTAGTGTTTCCTAAACTTGGATCTCCAGCTGTTTTTGGACCACAGCTCCAATTATCCCTAGTTAGTAGGACCAGTGGTCAGAGATTATGGGGATTGTAGTCCAAAAACAGCTGGAAACCCAAGTTTCGGAAACACTGATTTAGAGACTGGGGTCAGTTGAAAGTCTAAGCATTTGTAAAGGGCTCATATGGAAAGGCCTAATAAAAAATGAGCAGAAGGCACATGATCCATTTATGCTATTAAAAGGTAAAGCTACCCCTGACCATTAGGTCCAGTCGTGGCCGACTCTGGGGTTGCAGCGCTCATCTCGCTTTATTGGCCGAGGGAGCCGGCGTACAGCTTCTGGGTCATGTAGCCAGCATGACTAAGCCACTTCTGGTGAACCAGAGCAGCACACGGAAAAGTGGTTTACCTTCCCGCCAGAGTGGTACCTATTTATCTACTTGCACTTTGACGTGCTTTCGAACTGCTAGGTTGGCAGGAACTGGCACCAAGCAACAGGAGCTCACCCTGTTGTGGGGATTCGAACCGCCGACCTTCTGATCGGCAAGTCCTAGGCTCTGTGGTTTAACCCACAGCGCCACCCACGTCCCATTTATGCTATTAAAGCTAAGCAAAAACATGCATGAAAAGGCCAGTTTGAAAATTCAGTTAGTAGTGTATTCAGCACCAAGTGCTAATGAGCAAAAACCAGACTATTAGGTTTCCAAATGCACCCTTCATCAGTGTATATACCATTTGCTGTATACACAAAACACAAACGCACAAAACAATAATATCAGTTCAATATACCATCTATAAATATTTTTAAACCATAAGACTATGCTGATATAAATAATTCCATGAGTACAATAGACTTCCGGGGTGGCGCCATCGGTAATGGCTGCTTCCCTCTGACTTGGAGGGAACCGGCTCTATGGAAATTGGGTCTGTACCGCAACGGCGCAGCGGGGACCCTTTAAAAATCACAGGCGGGTGAAGCCTGTGACCGTGAGACTCGGCGGGCACCGTTTGCGCCCCCCCAATCGGCAAAAGGAGCTCGGCAACGGGCTCCGGAGCGGAGCGGGGAAGTGGCGCGGTGCTGTGGGTCAATTGCTTCTTCCGTGGAGCGAAGCCGCGTAGCTGTTACCGGAGAGCGCTGCCTTTTTCCTGGGACAATTGGACTTTGAAAACATACTACCCGTGAGTAGGATTAAATCGGATTTAAAAGGAGAAAAAAAAATAGCTAATTCGGTACTGAGCGGGAAGGTACAACCAGGAAGTCTGCCTTCCTTTATTGTAAATAGATCAAAGCAAAGAGACTGTAAAGCGGAAACATAGAAAGTCGCTTGAAAAAAGAGCTAAATCTTAACATCTGGAAAGTGGTCTCCCCTCCGAATTGCAGGAGAGGAGGGGGGAAAGATCGAGTTGAATTTACCTGCAAAAAAGAAGGGGAAAAAGAAGCTAAAATTCACGGTCTAAAACCTGGAAACGGACTGCCCCTAGATAAGGAAAGCCGCACAGTGGAAAGCCTATTTTTGACAGCTAACTTTGCAGAAGAGATACAGTGTTTCTGGACTTCTCCTGGTTTGAAAGTAACTGTTCAAGTGCATTGAAACTGTTGTTTTTAAGTGAATTGGGGGACTCATAAAGACCATTTTTGTTCTTAAAAGTTGCAAGTTCTGGCTGTTATTGTGTCCCCCTAGAGGAAGCTGGACATTGTTACAATAACAACTGGCTTAGAGGAAAATTCCACTCCAAAACAAACTTTCAACTGTGGGAGCGACCTTGAATTCTCATGAGACTGTTATGGCAGATGGGAAAGGAAAGATAGAGCAGCCGCAGGAAAAAATCACTAGGTCTGGCAGACAATATCGGATAGATACTGCGCAGCAGCGAAGGGGTTCAACATCTGGAGCATCTGGAACATCAGGGGCCGTACTCCCACAGGTTAAACCAAAAGTTATGTCATCCGAAGACGTTTTGGCACAGGCACTTGGAAAAATTAATGAATCTTTGGAAAATCTAGCTAAACAGGTAGCTGAGACAAATAAACAAGTAGCGGAAGCATCAGGTAAAATTGATTTGAATACCACAAGTATAAATAATTTGGGACAGAAGGTGAACACCAACACAGAGTCTATTGAAAAATTACTACAGGAATCTGCTTCGACTCGAAAGATAGCCAAGGAAGCAAAAGACATTGCAACTGCTACTCAAGAGAAGATACCACCAGTATATAAGAAATTGGAGGACCATGATTTGACATTGTCTATGATTGAATTGAAAGACAGACAAAGAAATTTAAGAATCAGGGCTGTACCAGAACAGGAGAAAGATAACCTGGCCGACTTTCTTACACAGGAATTTACAGACTTTTGGCAACAGGGCTTGGGAAAGGAAGAATTTAAGATAGTGAATGCATTTAGACTTGGAAGAGGACAAAGCAGGAACAAGGTGAGGGACTGTCTGATTACCTTTCGAACAAAAGAAGAGAGAGATAAAATTCTGAATTTGCACTATCAAAAGACTTTGGAAATTTACGACTCAAGCGTGGTGATATTCAAGGATATTCCAAAACATCTTTTGGACTTAAGGTTCAACTACGGAGATCTAGCTGCCCTGTTGAAAAGAAATAGAATTCTTTTCAGGTGGGAGTTTCCTCAAGGCCTGTCTTTTAAATACAAAGGAAGAAAGATAAAAATAAAATCAGTTAATGACAAAGACAGGTTCTTGAAAGATCACAAAGAAGACCTACAGAAAGAAGCGGAATCTGGAGAAGAGCCAAAAGGCATACTAGACATAGCAAATCTATCTTTTGGACTGCACGACCTAGAGAAAGAGACACCATCTACAGAACAAGAACAGACACTCGGAGCAGTTGGAGGCAAGGTGAAGTAGCCCCATCATGGCTCTGCAACTGTTAAGCTGGAATTGTAACTGTTTGAACTCCCCTCGAAAGAGAAAAAGTGTTTTTCATCTATTAAAAAAAGAACAATTGGACTTGATTTGTTTACAAGAAACACATATAACAAGGCTACACAGGAAGCTACTGATTAACAAAAGATTGGGACAGGAGTTTGTTTCATCTGACAAAGTTAAAAAAGAGGAGTTGTGATTTATGCAAAGGAGAGACTATCACCGAAATTTATTTTCAAAGACGACCAAGGAAGATTTTTGGCAATTGAAATTCAAGTACAAGGAGAGAAATTTTTGATTGTAGGAATTTATGCACCGAATGAGGGGAAATCTGAATTTTATAAAAAGTTGCACGAGATTTTACTGGATTATTTGGATTACAATTTGATCTTGATGGGGGACATGAATGGAGTAGTATCTACAAACATGGACAAGGCACAAAGACAGGTAGTCACCAAGGATGGTAGACTACCGAAAACATTTTTTGAGATGACAGACAATATGGACTTAGTGGACATTTGGAGAGTAAAGAACCCCTTGGGAAGAGAGGGAACCTTCTTTTCTGAAGCCAAGATGACATGGACTAGAATTGACCAAATATGGATAACTAGAGGAATGGCACCAAATATAAAGAAAGTAGAAATCTGCCCAAAAACCTGCTCTGACCATAATGCTGTAAGGATGGAGATGAAACAAATACCAACCGGATCCTTCAGATGGAGGATGAATGACACCTTATTCAGAGATGAAGAAGTGTATAAAAAGGCCCAAAAAACTTTGAGAGACTACTTTGAAATAAATATGAACACTAATGTAGAAAAAAGAGTAACCTGGGACGCAAGCAAAGCTGTCATGAGAGGGTTTCTGATACAACAGAATGCAATAAAGAAGAGAAGTCAAAATGAGAAGAAAGATAAAATTTTGGAGAAAATAAAAGAAAGTGAGAAGAAATTGAGAGCAAAACCAAAGTTCCAGGAGATTTTGAGAGAAATAAAATTATATTAAGTACAATATATGGAAATGATGAATCAGGAAATAGAATGGAAAATTAAACAAATGAGACAAAAAACATTTGAATCAGCTAACAAATGTGGGAAACTGCTGGCCTGGCAAATGAAAAAAAGACAAAAATTAAATACTATTACAAACTTAGAAGTGGAAGGAAAGAGTATACACAACCCAATTGAGATTAGAAATTGTTTCCAGAGGTACTTTAAACAATTATACACACAAGGGCCACAGAAAGAAACGGACATAGACCAATTTTTGAAGACAAATGGATTACAAAAAATTTCCCAAGAAAGTAAATTAATGCTGAACTACAAAATATCTGAACAGGAAGTAGAAGGTGCCATTCAAAACATGCAATTGGGCAAATCTCCAGGACCGGATGGGCTGACTTCTAGATACTATAGATCTTTGAAAGAGTGGTTATTGCAACCTTTGAAGGAAGTCTGCAATGAAATATTGGAGGGGGAAAGGGCACCAGAGTCGTGGAAAGAGGCGTATATTACACTTATACTGAAAACAGAGACTGAAAAGACTCAGCTGAAGAACTACCGCCCTATATCGTTATTTAATGTGGATTACAAAATTTTTGCAGATATTTTGGCCAAGAGATTGAAAAAAGTATTGATGGAAGAGATCCATAAAGACCAAGCGGGCTTTCTCCCGGGAAGACACTTGTCTGACAATTTGAGGAATATAATTGATATTTTGGAAAAATTAGAAGTGAATATAAACACTAAGGCAGTCTTGATATTTGTGGACGCGGAGAAAGCTTTTGACAACATCTCTTGGAGTTTTATGAAGAAGAACCTACACGGGATGGGGGTAGGCCAAGGTTTTGAAAATGGTATAGGTGCAATATATTCTGAACAAAAGGCTAAATTAATTGTAAATAATGTGGTGATGGAAGAATTTAAGATAGAAAAAGGGGCATGACAGGGGTGCCCAATCTCCCCACTGCTTTTTATATCGGTCCTGGAGGTTCTGCTAAACATGATTAGAAGGGACCGGTTGGTTAAAGGTATACAGTACAAACTGAGAGCATTTGCAGATGACTTAGTATTGACGTTACAGGAGCCAGAATCTAGTACTAAAAGGGTTTTAGAATTAATTCAAGAATTTGGTCAAGTGGCAGGATTTAAACTGAACAAGCTAAAAACTAAGGTTTTAGAGAAAAATTTAACACCAATTGAAAGAGAGAGGTTTCAGAATGAGACAGGCCTGACTGTGGTTAAGAAAGTGAAATACTTGGGGATTAATATGATAGCCAAAAATGGGAACTTATTTAAAGATAATTATGAAAAATGTTGGACAGAAGTGAAAAAAGATTTAGAAACTTGGTCAAATTTGAAGCTTTCACTGTTGGGTTGTATTGCTGTGATAAAAATTAATGTATTGCCTAGAATGTTGTTTTTGTTTCAGACATTGCAAATTGTGGACAAGATGGACTGTTTCAAGAAGTGGCAGAGAGATATCTCTAGATTTGTCTGGCAGGGCAAGAAGCCCAGAATAAAATTTAAGATATTAACTGATGCAAAGGAAAGAGGTGGATTTGCCCTGCCAGACTTTAAACTTTACTATGAATCAGCAGCTTTTTGCTGGTTGAAAGAATGGCTACTCCTTGAAAACACAGACATTTTGGATTTGGAAGGTTTTAATAATGTATTTGGTTGGCATGCATATCTGTGGTATGATAAGGTCAAAGCACATAAAGCATTTAAAAACCATATTGTTAGGAAAGCACTGTTTAATGTCTGGATAAAATATAAGGATTTTCTTGAAAACAAAACCCCAAGGTGGTTGTCACCGATGGAAGCGAAGGCTCAGAAAAAACTCAATATGGAGGCCAAATGGCCGAAATATTGGGAAATTTTGGAACAAGTGGGAGATAAACTGAAATTGCAGAGTTATGAAAAACTAAAAAATAAAGTGCGAGATTGGCTTCATTATTATCAAATAATGGAGGCATACAATTTGGATAAAAAAATTGGATTCCAGGTGGAAAAATCAAAATTGGAAACAGAACTGTTAGATCCCAAAACTAAGAATCTGTCAAGGATGTATAACTTGCTGTTGAAATGGAATACTCAGGATGAAACGGTGAAATCTGCTATGATTAAATGGGCACAAGATGTTGGACACAATATTATGTTTGCTGACTGGGAACAGTTATGGACCACAGGTATGAAGTTTACGGCATGTAATGCCTTAAGAGAGAATATTATGAAAATGATATACAGATGGTACATGACTCCAGTCAAGCTTGCAAAAATCTATCATTTGCCCGACAATAAATGTTGGAAATGTAAAGAAACTGAAGGTACATTCTTTCACCTTTGTTGGACATGCCCAAGGATTAAGGCTTTCTGGGAAATGATATATAATGAATTGAAAAAGGTATTTAAATATACCTTCCTGAAGAAACCAGAGGCCTTTCTCCTGGGCATGGTCGGCCAATTGGTGCCAAAAAGGACAGAACTTTTTTTATGTACACTACAACAGCAGCAAGAATACTCATTGCAAAGTATTGGAAGACACAAGATCTACCCACTTTGGAAGAATGGCAGATGAAGGTGATTGACTACATGGAATTGGCAAAAATGACTGGCAGAATCCGAGACCAGGGAAAAGAGTCGGTGGAAGAAGATTGGAAGAAATTTAAAGACTATTTACAGAAATTTTGTAAAATTAATGAATGTTAGAATGATGTTGGATAGAAATTAAGTGGTTTCCAGCTGTAATGCTTTAAGAGAATATGAAAAAAGGCTTATAAATGGGTAAAAGCTTAATGGCAAGGATTTGCTGAACTAATAAATCGAAGTAGAATACAAAAAAGGGAGGTATGAGGAGGTCCGGGGAAAATAAGCTTAAGGAAAATAAGTAACGGAAAATCAATGTGTTTTTAACTGTTTTTATTTTGTATTTTTCTTTTTCTTTTTCCATTTTCACTGTAATATTTAAAAAAATATTAATAAATATCTTATAAAAAAAATAATTCCATGAGTACAATAAAAGTTATATCAAAATACTCCAAAAGCCATAATTTAATCACTTGAAATAATAAAACACATAAATAATTGTTTCTTATCAGTCTTATGATCATACAAACCTCACTGAAAAAAATAGTTCCTGGTGCCCTGATTTTAATGCCAAATCCTACTGTATCTCAGTTATGCTGGCACACAAAGTTAATTGGTTGCACCTGAGACATATCTTAAAGGTATAATATTGCCATTCATACTAAGAATGTTGTCCAATACTGCATCACCAAGATGTTACTATGCAAATACCCATGGCTGGAGTTTCTCTTAAACAGGATATTAGCAATGCAAATTACAATGAAGGACAAATACGTATAAATATAGGAGAATTCCCTTGTTGCCAAGATCCAAGTTTGGGGCAGATTTGGTGAGAGAAACCCAGCAGAGATTTAAATTCACAAAATATGCAGCAAAATAAAGCATGAAAATATAGGCTCTTTGTTGTTGTTTAGTCGTGTCCGACTCTTCGTGACCCCCTGGACCAGAGCACGCCAAGCACTCCTGTCTTCCACTGCCTCCCGCAGTTTGGTCAAACTCATGTTAGTAGCTTCGAGAACACTGTCCAACCATCTCGTCCTCTGTCATCCCCTTCTCCTTGGGCCCTCCATCTTTCCCAACATCAGGGTCTTCTCCAGGGAGTCTTCTCTTCTCATGAGGTGGCCAAAGTCTTGGAGCCTCAGCTTCAGGATCTGTCCTTCCAGTGAGCACTCAGGGCTGATTTCCTTCAGAATGGAGAGGTTTGCTCTTCTTGCAGTCCATGGGATTCTCAAGAGTCTCCTCCAGCACCATAATTCAAAAGCATCCATTCTTTGGCGATCAGCCTTCTTTATGGTCCAGCTCTCACTTCCATATATCACTACTGGGAAAACCATGGCTTTAACTTACAGACCTTTGTTGGCAAGGTGATGTCTCTGCTTTTTAAGATGCTGTTTACGTTTGTCATTGCTTTTCTCCCAAGAAGCAGGTGTCTTTTAATTTTGTGACTGCTGTTACCATCTGCAGTGATCATGACTGTTAGATCTTTAAAATATGCCCTTCCAAATTTTCCTACTTCCCCTAGCATAGAAAAAGACCACACATTTGATAAGTTTACTATGGTTTACTTACAAACTCTCCAAAGGTCAGGTTCACATGTTTTTCCATATAGCATTCAGAAAATGCTGCATAGGCAATAAACTTGGGTAAACATGAGCCAACAGTGTGACGCGGCAGCTAAAAAAGCCAATGCAATTCTGGGCTGCATCAACAGGAGTATAGCATCTAGATCAAGGGAAGTAATAGTGCCACTGTATTCTGCTCTGGTCAGACCTCACCTGGAGTACTGTGTCCAGTTCTGGGCACCACAGTTCAAGAAGGACACTGACAAACTGGAATGTGTTCAGAGGAGGGCAACCAAAATGGTCAAAGGCCTGGAAACGATGCCTTATGAGGAACGGCTAAGGGAGCTGGGCATGTTTAGCCTGGAGAAGAGGAGGTTAAGGGGTGATATGATAGCCATGTTCAAATATATAAAAGGATGTCACATAGAGGAGGGAGAAAGGTTGTTTTCTGCTGCTCCAGAGAAGCGGACACGGAGCAATGGATCCAAACTACAAGAAAGAAGATTCCACCTAAACATTAGGAAGAACTTCCTGACAGTAAGAGCTGTTCGACAGTGGAATTTGCTGCCAAGGAGTGTGGTGGAGTCTCCTTCTTTGGAGGTCTTTAAGCAGAGGCTTGACAACCATATGTCAGGAGTGCTCTGATGGTGTTTCCTGCTTGGCAGGGGGTTGGACTCGATGCCCTTGTGGTCTCTTCCAACTCTATGATTCTATGATTCTAGGTTACAGTGATGAAATTTCCTAAATTCTTGGTATGGGAACACGAGAATGGCTTGTAAGAGCCATGCAGTCTGAGCTGCAGCAACCAGCTCAAAACCTCTTAAGACTGAGGTGTACCAATAGGCTTGATTACCTTCATCCCAAGGTGAGGGGGAGAGACCTAGGCTAAGTATGGCAGGACAGCTTACTCTATGGTTTTAACCCCTTCAACTTAAGTTTGTGGGTTATCCTAGACTAGTTAAACCACACTTTTAACATCTGTGGGGGGCGGTGTTCTCACAGTACTGGAACTCTTGTTCATCAATGAAATTGATTGGCAGCTTGATTTAGGACAAGCAAAGAACTAACTATCGCAGACAAAAGCACAAAAGCTCTGTCCTCTTGTATCTGGCCACCCTAACTGAACGATTATATTAAACCTCAGTCACAGAAACCTAGACTGGGGTGACAAGTACCGTAATCAATAGTTGTACACCAGCATGGGCTACAGTCAAACCTAATTTGAAGGCTACCTATGAACAAAAAGTGTGGAATATTCTAACAATGTTTCAAATTTAATTTTCCACTCACAGGAGCCTGTAGCTCAGGGGTCTGCAACCTTTAAGACAAAAAGAGCCACTTGGACCGAAGGAAAAAAACCTGGGAGCTGAAAAACCATTGCGACATTTAAAACAGTGGGGAGTGTCGGGGCACACAATGCGCCTCCTCCCCTCGCTAGTATCCGCTCCGGAGCCGCGGCAAAGGTGTAAAAGAGCCACATGCGGCTCCGGAGCCGCGGGTTGCTGACCCCTGGCTTAGCTGTTTGCAACAGACATTGAGGGGAAAACTAGCCAGAGAATAAAAATTAGGCACATGTAATGAGTTAAGCTAAGAATAAGGAGGCAGGGGCTTTTTACAAATCCCAACTTTCCAGCTGAAGAAGCCAATAAACACAAAAATAGGTAGAATACCACCAGGGATTTGTGGGTGAGGGAGTATACAGAGAGGTCCCATCTAGGGGTAATTTTTCATGATTATTTGCTTCTTTAGATAATTGGTTGGTACAAGAAAATATTATTATGCTTGTACGCTGAATCGCAGACTTTTTAGACTCTTCTGTTGCTGAACCGGTAATCAAGTATTGCTCTACCCACCCATCTCACTTCTCTCTCATCACTGAATGTTGCTGAGCTTGGGTAAGTTTGGGGTAAAAAGCTGCTTGTCACAATTTTTAAGCATTTCTGCACCTTTTGACAGTATGGCCTTATTGATTACATGGACTGAAGTCCTGATTGCAAAGCAGATCCTTCTGTAGCCAGTGCTGCTGTAGAAAACAAGCAACAATGTTGCAGAAAAGAGGCATTCTGCATTCATTTTCAAATATGGTGTTGGGCTGCCATCTGCTGCAATAATGGAAAGTTACTGCAGACAATTGCTTTTGTCCTACGATGGTTTCTTAATAGTGCACTATAAACAAGGAGCACTTAAGGGATGAATATGCTTTATTAGCTAGGGAAATGGGGGGAAGCTGAAGGAATATATACAATCCCCACACAAACATGTTTTACAGCACTGTAAAGAGGCAGATAGTGAAAATGCAATTAAACCAGTGCTCAAATCTGTTCTCAGTTTCAGGTTTCAGTCCTGGTATTAGAGAACTTGAAGAAGGAATGATCTTTGAGCATGTCCAGTGTGCATTGTTTTCAAGAATCGTAAATTAACAGAGCACTGCCCCATTGAAAACAGTCCAGATTGCCCCCTCCACCTCTTGCACTAGGAGAAATCCACCTGTGGATCAGCTAGACATGTAAATAAATCAGTAAAGTTACCTGCACCTATGCTGAGTCTAAATTCAGCTGTCAGATTTCAGAAAACATACCATGATTAAAAATAAATAAATCATGCTTTTATTGTTACACAACAACAAGAAGAAAGCAGCTAACAGTGGATAAGGTACAATTTAAATAACGCAAGAAGTCAAAAAAGCACAGAGTTAAAAAATAAATGAATAAATAAATAAAACAAAATACTGTATTAGAAAAGGCTGTTTGCTGAAGAAACTCAGGAGAAGGAAAGCTCATCCGGTAAACTGATTAAAATGCCCTGAAGTGAGAATGATTCATGGATGGGGCCTTCCATAAAACTGCTGGCATAAAAAAGCCCTGCACCTTGTGGTCACCTGTAATAAGTGGGAATGTGGGTGCGTTACAGCAATTAATCACATGTTTCAATGGCCAGAAGCTTTTCTTCTTTTTGTTGGTATAAAATAATTCACAGTTAAAACATTGTAAAGGAAACAACATTAGTTTTAATTTATTAGCAGGGCTGGCCTTGCAATGGCAGAGTGAAGCACTTGCCTCAGGTGCAGCGGCAGAGGAAGCCACTGGGGCACCCGTGGGGGGGGGCACCGTGGGGCCTTGGGGGTCTGCCTTTCTCCTCCCACTCAGCCACCCTACAGGTGGGGGGAGGCAGTGGGCGGACTGTTTGGGCAGAGCGGAGCCTGCACGAGCTCAAGCCACCGGGTCTCAGGCCCCACGGTGAGTGCCACCCAACATTTTGTCACCCCCCCTCAGTGGAGATACTTGGGGCGGCCCACACCTACCGCACCCCCCTTCCTCCACCCATGCTCGGGTGGCAGGTGCTGGGAAGTGGTAAGGTTCTGGAGCACTGATGCCGGCTATTGGGGGTGCTTGGGGCTCCAGCCCCTCAATATTTGAATCAATATTGAAGGGGCTGGCATTCCCTGCCACCCAGTGGCGTAGCGTGGTGGGTGTAGGGGGGGCCGGCCGCACCGGGCGCAACATCTGGGGGTTAGGGTTAGGGGGCGCAAATCCACGGGTTAGGGGGCGCAAATCCACAGGTTAGGGGGCGCAAATTACTTGCCTTGCCCCAGGTGCTGACAACCCACGCTACGCCACTGCTGCCACCGCAAGGTGCCCTCCTTGTGCTCCAGCTCCCACCCAGGAGCCAGGAGGGGGCTGGGACCAGCAAGGGCAAAGATCACCCTCTGCACATTCCCCCCCCCCGGCGCATGCTGCGGGGAGGATGAGGGGGAGCACAAAGCAGCACCACGCTCTGCCTTCTTCTCCCCACATGGCATCGGGTGGAGAGAGGAGGAGGAGGAGGAGAATAGCGCTGCTTTGCTCAACTTCCTCCCCGCAGCATGTCCCACTGGGCATGACACGTCGCGTGTTGCACCCCCTTAATGTGGGGGCACTTGGTGCCCCTGTTCTGGAGAAAAGACTTGTGTGTATCTTATGACTTGCTCTGCAACTCCCTAAGCCAGCCTGATGCCCTTGTGTTTGCACAAGGAAAGGTCCAGTCAACAGTCTTGGAGCGTGATTCAGCTGCCAATCTGGTTTTTCCAGCCTAAGTACAGAACCTTACATTTGCCTCTGCTGAATTTCATTTTGTTAAGCTTGCGCCCAGGTCTTCAATCTGCTAAGGTCATTTGAATCATGATTCTGCCTTCTGCAGCATTAGCCAGCCCTCCCAGTTTGGTGTCACCTGCAAATTTGATGAGCATCCCCTCAATTCCTTCATTTAAATAATTTATAAAGATGTTGAACAACAACAGGCCCAGCATGGGCATAGCCAAGGGGGAGCAGAGAGGGGCAGCTGCCCCCCATCAATAAAAATAAATAAAATACATTAACTGAGGTTGCGCTCCCCTCCCCAGCAATTGGCCTGCCCCCTGTAACAAAAATTCTGGCTATGCCCCTGGGGCCCAGGACAGAGCCCTGTGTCACCCCACTTATCACTTTTTCCCAGAATGATGAAGAACCATTTATGAGTACTCTTTGGGTTCTGTCAGTCAACCAGCTACAAATCCACCTAACAGTTACTTCATTCAACCAACATTTTACCAGCTTCCTCACGAAATATCATGGGGGACTTTGTCAAAATCAAGCCTTACAATACTAGGTCCATGGCGTTTCCCAGATCCACCAAGCTTGTAACTCCATCCAAAAGAGAGAGAGAGAGAGAGTCCTCTGGCGTGACTTGTTTTTGAGAAACCCAGGCTGGGTCTTGGTAATCACATCCTTTACTAAGTGCTCACAGACGACTGTTGAATTCTCCTTTCTGGGACCTTTCCTGGAATCAATTTCAAGCTCACCAGTTGGTAGTTACCTGGGTTTTATTTTTTCCCCTCCCCCCTTTTTAAAGATGGGGACAACGTATGTCCACCTCCAGTCGGCAGGGACCTCACCAGTTATCCAAGAATTATCAAGGATTATAGAGAAAGGCTCTGAGATTACAACCACAAGCTCTTTTTGGACCCTTGTGTACTAGTCAATTTCTGCTGCTGCTGCAACTCCAGATGCTAACAGAATCTAAAATCCATGCTTCAGAGTGCTTCATATCAGGTCCCTAAGACAACAAAAATGTATTTTGTTCCATTGTGATCTCCCAAGAGAAACCTGATAATCAATGGTCCATAGTCCAACATTGTGTGACCTAAGGATATTCTGAGGGAGATATAAAAAAATCAGTGTGAAACTGCAGAAATTTAAATAATAGTAATCTAATATGTTTCAATTGAAGTTTTTTTCTTTCTTTTAAAAAAATATTGCCTACCAATTTGTTTTCAAGCAAGGAAAAAAGTGCTAATCAATCGACTCATAGAATTTTAGAGTTGGAAGGGACCCCAAGGGTCATCTAGTCCAACCCCTTGCAATGCAAAAATCTCAACTAAAACATCCATGACAGATAGCCATTCAACCTCTGCTTAAAAACCTACAAGGAAGGAGAGTCCACAACCACCCAAGGCAGACTGTTCCACTGCGAAACAGCTATTTTTCCTGGATGTTTAGTCTGAATCTTCTTTCTTGTAACTTGGAGTCATTGGTTTGAGTCCTACCATCCAGAGCAGAAGAAAACAAGCCTGCTCCCTCCTCCATGGGACAGCCCTTAAGATATTTGAAGATGGCTATCATATCTCCTCTCAGTCTCCTCTTTTCCAGGCTAAACATACCTAGCTCCTTCAACTGTTCCTCATAAGGTCTGATTTCCAGACAAAGGAGATGGTGTTGGACTTCTGGAGGAAGAGAGGGGCACCTGCCCCATTGTATATCCGGGGGGGGGGGCTGTGTGGAGAGAGTCTCCTCCTTTAAATTCCTGGGAATTTACTTTAGTGAGGACCTCACTTGGAAAATCAACACAACTCAGGTGGTCAGAAAGGCCCAACAGAGACTCCATTTCCTCAGGGTCTTGCGAAAGAATAATGTTAAACAACAATTGATGAACTCCTTTTACTGGTCCACAACAGAAAGTGTCCTTTCATATTGTATCACAGTGTGGTATGCTGGCTTGACAGCCGCGGACAGAAAGTCTCTACAGAGGGTGGTGAATACAGCACAAGATATCATGGGCTGTCCCTTGAGTCCACTAGATGACATCTCAAGGGATCGTTGCCTTAGGAGAATGAGAAAAATTCTCAGGGATGACTCACCCCCTGGCCAGCACCTCTTTAATCTTCTACCCTCGGGCAGGAGATATAGAAGTATAATCAGTTATACCAACAGGCTAAAAAATAGCTTCTGTCTGTGGGCTGTTAGGCTGCTGAATGGAAAATAACATAGCGCAACTGACTTGCGAGGTGGTGTGTTGTGTGATAAGCACACAGAGTACAATGAGATTGAGTGTTTGGGGGGGGAGGCTTGGTTAGGCTTGGTTAATTTCATTGTACACAGGTACATTGACAATAAAGGTATTATTATTATTATTATTATTATTATTATTATTATTATTATTATCATCTTGGTTGCCCTCCTCTGCACACATCCCAGCTTGTCAACACCCTTCTTAAATTGTAGTTCCCAGAACTGGACACAGTATACCAGGTGTGGTCTGACCAAGGCAGAACAGAGTGGTACTATGACTTCCCTTGATAGTATACTATAGTGTACAATTACACTACTGTTGATGCAGCCTAGAATCACATTAGCTTTTTTTGCTGCTGCATCACACTGTTGACTCATGTTAAGCTTGTGGTCCACCAAGACCACAAGATCCTTTTCACATGTTCTGCTAGTAAGCCAATGTCCCCCATCCTATAGTTGTGATTCAACTGCCAACCTGGTTCTTCCTGCCTAAGTACAGAGCCTTACATTTGTCCTTATTGAAATTAATTTTGTTAGCTTGGACCTAGTTCTCCAATCTGTTAAGGTCATTTTGAATTCTGAATCTGTTCTCTGTGACATTAGCTACAACTCCTAGTTTGGTGTCACCTCCAAATTTGATTAGCACCCCCTCAATTTCTTAATGCAAGTCGTTTATAAAGACATTGAACAACAATGGGTCCAGGACAGAATCTTGAGGCACCCCACCTATCACTCATTTTCAAGGAACCATTTTTTAGTACTCTTTGGGTTTGGTCATCTGCTCATTTGGCTGGGCTTCCCCAGCCACTCTGGGCAGCTCCCAACAGAATAGTAAAAACACAATAAAACATTTGTATGCCACAACAGCAGGAAGACTACTCCTCGCACAGAGATAGAAACAACAGGATATTCTGACAATTGAAGAATGGCGACAGAAAGTATTGGAGTATGCGGAAATAGCAAACCTAACTGGAAGAATCCGACAGCAGGACGATGAGAAATTCCAAAAAGAATGGTCCAAATTTATAGTATACTAAGAGAAAACTGTACATAAATAAAGACACTCACAGGACTTAAATAAAACTCATAACGTTTATTGTAAACATTTGGTTAGACCATAAGATGTAATGCTGTAATATAATAAGGATTGTATGTTTAAAGTATAATACAAAAACTTATTAAGGAATTACAGACATTTATAGAATGTATATATAGTAAACACGCTTAAGTAAGAGCAATATAGTGAAGCCAGAAGAGGGGTGGAGGAAAGTTAACTCGGATAAGATATAGATTTTAAGGAGAATAATATTGTTAAGCTGTATTGTGTTTAAGATATTTGAAAAAAATAAACATTTTTTTCCTTACATGCACTGAGGGTGTGTGGGCTTACCTGGCTACAAGCTGGGGGTGGGGCAAGGGTCAGTAAAGAGCTGGTTCACTTTGGCCAGGGTCACTTTTTTTCTTGCCAGGCCAGGTTCTTCTCTGGGCTTCCTCAGGTTAGTTCCTTGGTGGGGTTTGGGGCTGCAGTGCGCCCTGCTGTGCCTCTTGCAGGCGGCGCCTCTTCCACAGCTTTCGGGGGGTGGGATGGGGGCCCCCTCCCTGGCAGCAGAGTCCTCAGCGCTGCCCTGCAGCCGGCCAGGCGAGCTCCGGGCTGCTGGCAAGGCCTCTGTTCATATCGAGAGGAAAGTGCATAAGTCGAAGCACCTACTGAAGGTCGTAAGTGGAATCGTACGTATGTCGAGGTTCCACTACAATGAAATGCCATGGGTCCACCAATTTGTCCTCAAGACAAAATATCAATAGCTATGCCACTACTTAGGTAAATAATACATGCATTGTCATTTAGAACAAAATGACTGCTATAAGTCAAAAGTGAGGGATGTACAAATATCATGCTCCTGCTTTCCTTTCTTGATAATGCATGAAGGGAGGGAGATTTTGTTGGATAACATCCTTTCCCAATGTATTTTCACTGCAGAAATTGACTCCACGACTGCAAAGTGCTAGCACTTTCATTCTTACAAAAATCAGTAAAATACAGCCTGCATATTTTATCTTTTTGTAAGTATAAAAGCTAAAGATTTAAGTTCTAAAAAATTAAACCTGAAAATTAAAGCAAGGTCTATGGACAGTAAACTACTCTTCCTAGAACTTTTTGAATAACATGTAGAACTGACTACAGGACCTTGGATTCAAATTATAAAGAGAACCACAGCATCGCTTGGGGAAATGATTGACAAAAAAACTACTTTAAAAGGCCACTGTTACACTAGGGCCATTAAGCCTGACTTCTGTAGTCATCTATTTACCTATTTGGAAATAAGCTTATTTTATTATATTTCACTTCAGCTTACTTCCTCACATATGTGCACATAGGGCAGTAGCCTTTATTAACTGATACTCCAGTGCATGTTATTTATATCACTGACATATCTTTGAAATAAGGAATTTTGATTCAGAGTTCACCTGGGTGAGATAAATGTAGATACCAAGAGCCCAGTTTTGCAAGGTAATAATCTGACAACTATTTCACACTTGAGTCACATTCTTACTGATTGGCCTTTGATGGATTTATTTGCTGCCATCTGTTTCATCAAGAAAATTGTTTGTGGCATGCCAGATGGTAAGTGAGAACAGAACAGCAATGTAGGCAGCCTCAGCACATTCATAACATTAGCCACTATTTCACAATTAGTGGGAGGTGGAGCCAAGTTTACAAGACTACTCAGCATATACAATGGCCTGGACCTGAATTTAGAAGAGTGTTTATTTGCATATCTAAATATACTCTTTAATATACAGCCATTTATTTATTTATTTATCTATCTATCTATTTATTTATTTATTTATTTATTTTTAACAAAGAAACACTCCATAGCTTTTCCTTAAATAGTCCTTAATAAGGGAACATTCTCAAAATAATTTAGTATTTTAGGCTGTATTCCTAATCTCACTTAGGATCACCTTGTGTAAGATCCTTGAATTTAATGGGACTTTTAAGTACAGTGGTACCTTGGTTTACAAACATAATCCGTTCTGGAGGCCCGGTTGTAAACCAAAACAGATTGTAACCCAAGGCGCGCTTTCGCCAATGGGGCCTCCCCTCCCCCCAAAAAAAGGATTATAATAAAAAAGGGGTTGTAATCCAAAAAAAGGGACACACACTTCCGGGTTTGATGTGATTGTAATCCAAAACGGTTGTAATCCAAAACGGTTGCAAACCAAGGTACCACTGTAGACATCATTATGACAGTGCTGTTACTGAACTGATTTTATTAATGGTTACGTATTGGTAAAAAGGTATAATTTATCCACCTTCCAAAGCCTTTTAAAAATACTGCTCTACTAATGAGGGTTGGGAGCAACTCCAGACCAACAAATGATTAATGGTGTGGAAGATGCCAGATCACAGTTTAGTATTATTTCAGCTGATAATTGTTCCGTTGCCAATGCACAAAATCTTTGAGAAAATTCACAAAGATGGTGTGATTTGAACAGAGTGATCTGTGACAATGAGTGACTATAGTCCTGTATGACCCCCCCCACCCCTTCCATTGTTACTGAGCTGGTTTTAGT